>NC_090437.1:1037812498-1038119421 GCF_031143425.1 Pleurodeles waltl
TCCACCTCACGACAGCCTCCAGCACATGCACCTGCACCCAAAGAGAGCACACCTGACTCTCCTACAACCACATCCTCTTCCTCCACTTCCATCTCCACTTCTCCTACCTTTTACCTTGGTCCTAAGAAAGTTTTCCTTGCTAATCTTGACCTCTTTCCCTCCACTGACCCACCCCCTCCATCTGCAAAGAGTCCCAAGAGCACCTCAGCCACCACCAGCCCAGGTTCGAGTGTCACTGTGGTGCATGGGTTCTGGAGCCCACCCTTTGCCAGCAGTGACACTTCAATCAGCAGCAAGGGGACAGCCAGCCCCCCACCAGGCAAGAAGACCAGGAAGCTAAAGGGCCGCCGTGAGAGGACTGACACAGCTGCCCCCAAGGAGCCAAGTTCGCCCACTTCACCAGCCACAACATCTAGGGGAGGCAAGGGCCCGAGAGCCCCATCTAAGGAGCGAAAGGGCAGCAGGGCGGAAAAGTCAGCCAGCAGGAGCGCGGAGCAGGAGGGGCCCACAAGCCCCATCCCGGGTGTTAGGAAGGACACCAAAGGGCCCAGGACTCCGTCACCGAAGGGTCCAGCAACAGCACGGTTGGAGGTCGACTGAGCAGGGAGTCCAGGCAAGGTCTGGCTCCCTTGACCTACTGGACGAGCACCGCTGAAGAGGGCCCCGCCGTGCAGAAGAGCACCGCTGAACAGGGCCCCGCCGTGCAGAAGCGCACTGCTGAACAGGGCCCCGCCGTGCAGAAGAGCACTGCTGAAGAGGGCCCCGCCGTGCAGAAGAGCACTGCTGAACAGGGCCCGCCGTGCAGAAGAGCACCGCTGAAGAGGGCCCCGCCATCTCAAGCACCGCTCCGCTGGGCACCGCCGTCTCAAGCACCGCTCCGCTGGGCCCTTCATCCCAAGCACCGCTCCGCTGGGCACCGCCGTCTCAAGCACCGCTCCGCTGGGCCCTTCATCCCAAGCACCGCTCCGCTGGGCCCCGCGGTCTCAAGCACCGCTCCGCTGGGCCCTTCCTGTCAAGCACCGCTCCGCTGGGCCCTGCCGTCTCAAGCACCGCTCCGCTGGGCACCGCCGTCTCAAGCACCGCTCCGCTGGGCCCTTCCTGTCAAGCACCGCTCCGCTGGGCCCTGCCGTCTCAAGCACCGCTCCGCTGGGCCCCACCGTCTCAAGCACCGCTCCGCTGGGCCCTTCCTGTCAAGCACCGCTCCGCTGGGCCCCGCCATCTCAAGCACCGCTCCGCTGGGCCCTTCATCCCAAGCACCGCTCCTCTGGGCCCCGCCGTCTCAAGCACCGCTCCGTTGGGCCCTTCCTGTCAAGCACCGCTCCGCTGGGCCCTTCATCCCAAGCACCGCTCCGCTGGGCCCCGCCATCTCAAGCACCGCTCCGCTGGGCCCTTCATCCCAAGCACCGCTCCGCTGGGCACCGCCATCTCAAGCACCGCTCCGCTGGGCCCCGCCGTCTCAAGCACCGCTCCGCTGGGCCCCGCCGTCTCAAGCACCGCTCCGCTGGGCCCTTCATCTCAAGCACCGCTCCGCTGGGCCCCGCCGTCTCAAGCACCGCTCCGCTGGGCCCTTCATCTCAAGCACCGCTCCGCTGGGCACCGCCGTCTCAAGCACCGCTCCGCTGGGCCCTTCATCCCAAGCACCGCTCCGCTGGGCCCCGCCATCTCAAGCACCGCTCCGCTGGGCCCTTCATCCCAAGCACCGCTCCTCTGGGCACCGCCATCTCAAGCACCGCTCCGCTGGGCCCCGCCGTCTCAAGCACCGCTCCGCTGGGCCCTTCATCTCAAGCACCGCTCCGCTGGGCCCCGCCGTCTCAAGCCCCGCTCCGCTGGGCCCTTCATCTCAAGCACCGCTCCGCTGGGCACCGGCGTCTCAAGCACCGCTCCGCTGGGCCCTTCCTGTCAAGCACCGCTCCGCTGGGCACCGCCGTCTCAAGCACCGCTCCACTGGGCACCGCCGTCTCAAGCACCGCTCCGCTGGGCCCTTCCTGTCAAGCACCGCTCCGCTGGGCACCGCCGTCTCAAGCACCGCTCCGCTGGGCCCTTCCTGTCAAGCACTGTTAACGGTTCACTGTGCCCACCATGCCTCCTCCTTGACCAGTGGAGACTGTAATCCACCTGATGGACTGTGGCTTTGCACTCCCCAGGATTGATCAGTGGGCAACTGTAGGAGGCTGGACTGGCTTGTAGTGAGTACCAAGGGGTACTAGCACCTTGCACCAGGCCCAGTTATCCCTTATTAGTGTATAGGGTGTCTAGCAGCTTAGGCTGATAGATAATGGTAGCTTAGCAGAGCAGCTTAGGCTGAACTAGGAGACGTGTGAAGCTACTACAGTACCACAAGTGTCACTTGCACAATATCATAAGAAAACACAATACACAGTTATACTAAAAATAAAGGTACTTTATTTTTATGACAATATGCCAAAGTATCTTAGAGTGTACCCTCAGTGAGAGGATAGGAAATATACACAAGATATATATACACAATACCAAAAATATGCAGTATAGTCTTAGAAAACAGTGCAAACAATGTATAGTTACAATAGGATGCAATGGGGAAACATAGGGATAGGGGCAGCACAAACCATATACTCCAAAAGTGGAATGCGAACCACGAATGGACCCCAAACCTATGTGACCTTGTAGAGGGTCGCTGGGACTATTAGAAAATAGTGAGAGTTAGAAAAATAACCCTCCCCAAGACCCTGAAAAGTGAGTGCAAAGTGCACTGAAGTTCCCCTAAGGACAAAGAAGTCGTGTTAGAGGAATAATGCAGGAAAGACACAAACCAACAATGCAACAACTGTGGATTTCCAATCTAGGGTACCTGTGGAACAAGGGGACCAAGTCCAAAAGTCACAAGCAAGTCGGAGATGGGCAGATTCCCAGGAAATGCCAGCTGCAGGTGCAAAGAAGCTTCTACTGGACAGAAGAAGCTGCGGTTTCTGCAGGAACGCAAAGGGCTAGAGACTTCCCCTTTGGAGGACGGATCCCTCTCGCATTGTAGAGTCGTGCAGAAGTGTTTTCCCGCCGAAAGAACGCCAACAAGCCTTGCTAGCTGCAAATCGTGCGGTTAGCGTTTTTTGGATGCTGCTGTGGCCCAGGAGGGACCAGGAGGTCGCAAATTGGACCAGGAGAGAGAGGGGACGTCGAGCCCTCTTAGTCAAGGAGCCCTCTTAGCAGCAGGTAGCACCCGGAGAAGTGCCAGAAACAGGCACTACGAGGATGCGTGAAACGGTGCTCACCCGAAGTCGCACAAAGAAGTCCCAAGTCGCCGGAGAACAACTTAGGAGGTCGTGCAATGCAGGTTAGAGTGCCGTGGACCCAGACTGGACTGTGCACAATGGATTTCCGCCGGAAGTGCACGGAGGCCGGAGTAGCTGCAAAAGTCGTGGTTCCCAGCAATGCAGTCTAGCGAGGTGAGGCAAGGACTTACCTCCACCAAACTTGGACTGAAGAGTCACTGGACTGTGGGGGCCACTTGGACAGAGTTGCTGGATTCGAGGGACCTCGCTCGTCGTGCTGAGAGGAGACCCAAGGGACCAGTAATGCAGCTTTTTGGTGCCTGCGGTTGCAGGGGAATATTCCGTCGACCCACGGGAGATTTCTTCGAAGCTTCGAGTGCAGAGAGGAGGCAGACTACCCCCACAGCATGCACCACCAGGAAAACAGTAGAGAAGGCGGCAGGATCAGTGTTACAGAGTTGCAGTAGTCGTCTTTGCTACTATGTTGCAGGTTTGCAGGCTTCCAGCGCGGTCAGCAGTCGATTCCTTGGCAGAAGGTGAAGAGAGAGATGCAGAGGAACTCGGCTGAGCTCTTGCATTCGTTATCTAAAGTTTCCCCAGAGACAGAGACCCTAAATAGCCAGAAAAGAGGGTTTGGCTACCTAGGAGAGAGGATAGGCTAGCAACACCTGAAGGAACCTATCAGAAGGAGTCTCTGACGTCACCTGGTGGCACTGGCCACTCAGAGCAGTCCAGTGTGCCAGCAGCACCTCTGTTTCCAAGATGGCAGAGGTCTGGAGCACACTGGAGGAGCTCTGGACACCTCCCAGGGGAGGTGCAGGTCTGGGGAGTGGTCACTCCCCTTTCCTTTGTCCAGTTTCGCGCCAGAGCAGGGCTAAGGGGTCCCCTGAACCGGTGTAGACTGGCTTATGCAGAATTGGGCACATCTGTGCCCAAGAAAGCATTTCCAGAGGCTGGGGGAGGCTACTCCTCTCCTGCCTTCACACCATTTTCCAAAAGGAGAGGGTGTCACACCCTCTCTCAGAGGAAGTTCTTTGTTCTGCCATCCTGGGCCAGGCCTGGCTGGACCCCAGGAGGGCAGATGCCTGTCTGAGGGGTTGGCAGCAGCAGCAGCTGCAGTGAAACCCCAGGAAGGGCAGTTTGGCAGTACCAGGGTCTGTGCTACAGACCACTGGGATCATGGGATTGTGCCAACTATGCCAGGATGGCATAGAGGGGGCAATTCCATGGTCATAGACATGTTACATGGCCATATTCGAAGTTACCATTGTGAAGCTACATATAGGTAGTGACCTATATGTAGTGCACGCGTGTAATGGTGTCCCCGCACTCACAAAGTTCAGGGAATTGGCTCTGAACAATGTGGGGGCACCTTGGCTAGTGCCAGGGTGCCCTCACACTAAGTAACTTTGCACCTAACCTTTACCAGGTAAAGGTTAGACATATAGGTGACTTATAAGTTACTTAAGTGCAGGGTAAAATGGCTGTGAAATATCGTGGACGTTATTTCACTCAGGCTGCAGTGGCAGGCCTGTGTAAGAATTGTCAGAGCTCCCTATGGGTGGCAAAAGAAATGCTGCAGCCCATAGGGATCTCCTGGAACCCCAATACCCTGGGTACCTCAGTACCATATACTAGGGAATTATAAGGATGTTCCAGTAAGCCAATGTGAATTGGTAAAATTGGTCACTAGCCTGTTAGTGACAATTTGTAAAGAGAGAGCATAACCACTGAGGTTCTGGTTAGCAGAGCCTCAGTGAGACAGTTAGGCACCACACAGGGAACACATACATATAGGCCACAAACTTATGAGCACTGGGGTCCTGACTATCAGGGTCCCAGTGACACATAACAAACATACTGAAAACATAGGGTTTTCAGTATGAGCACTGGGCCCTGGCTAGCAGGATCCCAGTGAGACAGTGAAAACACTCTGACATACACTCACAAACAGGCCAAAAGTGGGGATAACAAGGCTAGAAAGAGGCTACTTTCTCACACAACCCCCCCCAAACGAAGGACAATAAGGCTAACCTTGGCCAGTTGAGACTTTATTGTCTAAGTGGTGATAAGTAGAGAGTAGCTCTGCAATAGACTGGTTACTCCCTTTATCATCCACTATATGGTTACTTCCCTGTGGGGATGTAAACCACCCTGTTTGAAGTTTTTTTAGCTAAGCAACAATGTGAAGATGTATTTTCAGAGTTTCTATCAGTAAGTTTTAGTTTAGGGCAGTGGGAATTGTCCACTGAACCTATTTGTAGTGATGGAAATGCCAGACAGGGATGCTGTCTCAGAAAAGCCATGGCTGGGCAAAAACGTTGTCCATATGGCTGGAAGAGAGAACAGGGATGCTGTTTCTCTTGAGTTGGAGCAGGGCAGGGATGCTGTCCTATGAGCTCCACACTAGGGCAGGGATGCTGTCCTACGTGTTGTGAGGCAGTGCAGAGTTTCTGCACTAAAGTTTCTCTGGGAGGGTTGGAGGGATGCTCCGTGTTAACTAAAATGGTGCTCTTTTTCTCACCAATGTTAGTTATCCCACAGAGAGGTACTTCTACCTCAGGGAGTACAGCTTTGCCAGCTGATGCTTCCCTTGGAACAGGTGCCACCCAAGGAGAGGTTTCTCCCACCACAGGAATGGTATCCTGAATGGTAGGGTGGTTAGGGGATACTATGATACCCTTTTTACCTGTTGATGGAGAGGGATCCTGAGTTTTCAGGCCTTCTCTCCTTTGCTTTTTCATTTCAGCAGAAATGAGAGGGAACAATTCCTCTGGGATGCCCAGCATGGCTGCATGGGCATAAAACTCTACATCAGCCCAACCTGAGGCCTCTAGGTCATTACCTAAGAGACAGTCTACAGGTAAGCTAGGTGATACCACCACCTGCTTAGGGCCAGTAACTCCACCCCAACTAAACTGAATTATAGCTAAGGGAAGAAACTTAGTGGAGTTATGGACATCAATAATCTTATACTGTTGTCCAATGATGTGTTGATCAGGGTGCACTAGGTTTTCAGTCACCAAAGTGATACTGGCACCTGTGTCCCTGTAAGCCAAGGCCTCAACACCATTTATTGAAACTGTCTGCCTGTACTTATCCATTGTAAGGGGACAAGCAGCCAGTGTGGCAAGGCCAATGCCACTAGGTGTGACAGAAACTGTCTTGGGACTGACTACCCCAGTTTCTATGATGGACCCATAAGTGAACCCAACTACACCCTTTGCTTGACTGTTGCCAGCAGTCCCACCACTAGTACCACTACTGCTAGGGGCACTAGAGCTTGATGTATTAGTGGTGGTAGGCTCAGGGGGTTTACCTGGACAGGACTTATCCCCTGGACTATGGCCTCTGTTTTTACACACAAAGCACCAAGGCTTTTTAATGTGTGCAGGTTGAGAAGAAGAGGAAGAATTAGTTTTATCCCCACCCTCTGAAGAGTGTTTAAGATTTGAAGTGGGATCTTTGGTTTTACCCTTATCCCCATGATTATCTTGAGATTTTTCACCATCTTTCTTCTTATTGCCATCTTTGTCACCCCTGTATGAACTTTTCTGTTCACCCTTGTTCTGACCCATTTGTCTGCCTTCTTTCCCAATTCTTGGGGAGAGGTCAGATCAGAGTCTACCAGGTACTGGTGTAACAAATCAGACACACAATTATTAAGAATATGCTCTCTCAGGATCAAGTTATACAGGCTGTCATAATCAGTAACTTTACTGCCATGTAACCACCCCTCCAAGGCCTTCACTGAATGGTCAATGAAATCAACCCAGTCTTGTGAAGACTCCTTTTTGGTCTCTCTGAACTTTATCCTGTACTGTTCAGTGGCTAAGCCATAACCATCCAGGAGTGCATTCTTAAGAACTTTGTAATCATTAGCTTCATTTTCTTTCACAGTAAGGAGCCTATCCCTACCTTTTCCACTAAATGATAGCCATAGGATAGCAGCCCACTGCCTTTGAGGGACATCCTGTACAGCACAGGCCCTCTCAAGTGCAGCAAACCACTTGGTAATGTCATCCCCCTCCTTATAAGGGGGAACTATCTTATGCAGATTCCTGGAATCATGCTCTTTTGCAGGATGACTATGGGGAATACTGCTGCTGCCACCATGGGTTTCAAAACCCAACTTCTGTCTTTCCTTCTCTAGTTCTAAAGACTGTCTATCCAAATCCAGCTGTTGCTTTTTAAGCTTCAGTCTGGTTTGTTCCACCCTCAACTTATTGAGTTCCCTCTCTAACAATCTGTCATCAGGGTTGGTGGGAGGGACATTCCTAGATACAGAGGTATGATGGGAATGAACAGAAGGAGACCTGTCCCTTACAGAGGGCACCCTAACAGCTTGGCTGACAGTGTAATGTGAGAGCACATCATCTGTATGATGTGACTCCACCTCAGTACCAACTATGCTAGACTGTCTAGTAATGGGCAGGCTAAAAAATTTCTTTCCTGAATCTTTTCCTGGGGGAGTCCCTGGATCAGATTGGGAACCATTAGCTACTTTTTCAACAGATGGGGCACTTCTAGCCTTATCCTGTTCTCTAAGCATGTTGAGTAACAATTCCAAGGAAGGATTCTTCCCTACACTCAAGCCTCTCTCTATGCAGAGACTCCTTGCTCCTTTCCAGCTAAGGTGATCATATGCAAGTTTGGACAGATCAACATTTTGGCCTGTGCCAGACATTTTTAGAGAGAGTTAAAGTGATAGAAAAAGAGAAAAAAGTTTGTCAGAGCTTTTAGAAAGACAGAGAAAAAAACTTTAAAAACTTTTTAGAACTTTTTAGAAAGTTTAGAAGTACTTTTCAGCACTTAGAAAAGAGTGAAAAGAGGAAATGCAAAACTTTTTGGCTATGTGTATATACACTGACCTTGTTTTGTATATTTTTCTCTTATGAAAAGTACAATGACAAGAGTGGTAAGTAGTCTCAAAGCACTTATCCCACCGCTGCACAACCAATGTAGGAGGCTGGACTGGCTTGTAGTGAGTACCAAGGGGTACTAGCACCTTGCACCAGGCCCAGTTATCCCTTATTAGTGTATAGGGTGTCTAGCAGCTTAGGCTGATAGATAATGGTAGCTTAGCAGAGCAGCTTAGGCTGAACTAGGAGACGTGTGAAGCTACTACAGTACCACAAGTGTCACTTGCACAATATCATAAGAAAACACAATACACAGTTATACTAAAAATAAAGGTACTTTATTTTTATGACAATATGCCAAAGTATCTTAGAGTGTACCCTCAGTGAGAGGATAGGAAATATACACAAGATATATATACACAATACCAAAAATATGCAGTATAGTCTTAGAAAACAGTGCAAACAATGTATAGTTACAATAGGATGCAATGGGGAAACATAGGGAGAGGGGCAACACAAACCATATACTCCAAAAGTGGAATGCGAACCACGAATGGACCCCAAACCTATGTGACCTTGTAGAGGGTCGCTGGGACTATTAGAAAATAGTGAGAGTTAGAAAAATAACCCTCCCCAAGACCCTGAAAAGTGAGTGCAAAGTGCACTGAAGATCCCCTAAGGACAAAGAAGTCGTGTTAGAGGAATAATGCAGGAAAGACACAAACCAACAATGCAACAACTGTGGATTTCCAATCTAGGGTACCTGTGGAACAAGGGGACCAAGTCCAAAAGTCACAAGCAAGTCGGAGATGGGCAGATGCCCAGGAAATGCCAGCTGCGGGTGCAAAGAAGCTTCTACTGGACAGAAGAAGCTGCGGTTTCTGCAGGAACGCAAAAGGCTAGAGACTTCCCCTTTGGAGGACGGATCCCTCTCGCCTCGTAGAGTCGTGCAGAAGTGTTTTCCTGCCGAAAGAATGCCAACAAGCCTTGCTAGCTGCAAATCATTTGGTAAGCGTTTTTTGGATGCTGTTGTAGCCCAGGAGGGACCAGGAGGTCTCAAATTGGACCAGGAGAGAGAGGGGACGTCGAGCAAGACAAGGAGCCCTCTTAGCAGCAGGTAGCACCCGGAGAAGTGCCAGAAACAGGCAATACGAGGATGCGTGAAATGGTGCTTACCCGAAGTCGCACAAAGAAGTCCCACGTCGCTGGAGAACAACTTAGGAGGTCGTGCAATGCAGGTTAAAGTGACGTGGACCCAGGCTGGATTGTGCACAAAGGATTTCCACCGGAAGTGCACGGAGGCCGGAGTAGATGCAAAAGTCGCGGTTCCCAGCAATGCGGTCTAGCGAGGTGAGGCAAGGACTTACCTCCACCAAACTTGGACTGAAGAGTCACTGGACTGTGGGGGCCACTTGGACAGAGTTGCTGGATTCGAGGGACCTCGCTCGTCGTGCTGAGAGGAGACCCAAGGGACCGGTAATGCAGCTTTTTGGTGCCTGCGGTTGCAGGGGGAAGATTCCGTCGACCCACGGGAGATTTCTTCAGAGCTTCTAGTGCAGAGAGGAGGCAGACTACCCCCACAGCATGCACCACCAGGAAAACAGTCGAGAAGGCGGCAGGATCAGCGTTACAGAGTTGCAGTAGTCGTCTTTGCTACTATGTTGCAGGTTTGCAGGCTTCCAGCGCGGTCAGCAGTCGATTCCTTGGCAGAAGGTGAAGAGAGAGATGCAGAGGAACTCGGCTGAGCTCTTGCATTCGTTATCTAAAGTTTTCCCAGAGACAGAGACCCTAAATAGCCAGAAAAGAGGGTTTGGCTACCTAGGAGAGAGGATAGGCTAGCAACACCTGAAGGAGCCTATCAGAAGGAGTCTCTGACATCACCTGGTGGCACTGGCCACTCAGAGCAGTCCAGTGTGCCAGCAGCACCTCTGTTTCCAAGATGGCAGAGGTTTGGAGCACACTGGAGGAGCTCTGGACACCTCCCAGGGGAGGTGCAGGTCAGGGGAGTGGTCACTCCCCTTTCCTTTGTCCAGTTTCGCGCCAGAGCAGGGCTAAGGGGTCCCCTGAACCGGTGTAGACTGGCTTATGCAGAATTGGGCACATCTGTGCCCAAGAAAGCATTTCCAGAGGCTGGGGGAGGCTACTCCTCTCCTGCCTTCACACCATTTTCCAAAGGGAGAGGGTGTCACACCCTCTCTCAGAGGAAGTTCTTTGTTCTGCCATCCTGGGCCAGGCCTGGCTGGACCCCAGGAGGGCAGATGCCTGTCTGAGGGGTTGGCAGCAGCAGCAGCTGCAGTGAAACCCCAGGAAGGGCAGTTTGGCAGTACCAGGGTCTGTGCTACAGACCACTGGGATCATGGGATTGTGCCAACTATGCCAGGATGGCATAGAGGGGGCAATTCCATGATCATAGACATGTTACATGGCCATATTCGGAGTTACCATTGTGAAGCTACATATAGGTAGTGACCTATATGTAGTGCACTCGTGTAATGGTGTCCCCGCACTCACAAAGTTCAGGGAATTGGCTCTGAACAATGTGGGGGCACCTTGACTAGTGCCAGGGTGCCCTCACACTAAGTAACTTTGCACCTAACCTTTACCAGGTAAAGGTTAGACATATAGGTGACTTATAAGTTACTTAAGTGCAATGTAAAATGGCTGTGAAATATCGTGGACGTTATTTTACTCAGGCTGCAGTGGCAGGCCTGTGTAAGAATTGTCAGAGCTCCCTATGGGTGGCAAAAGAAATGCTGCAGCCCATAGGGATCTCCTGGAACCCCAATACCCTGGGTACCTCAGTACCATATACTAGGGAATTATAAGGGTGTTCCAGTAAGCCAATGTGAATTGGTAAAATTGGTCACTAGCCTGTTAGTGACAATTTGTAAAGAGAGAGCATAACCACTGAGGTTCTGGTTAGCAGAGCCTCAGTGAGACAGTTAGGCACCACACAGAGAACACATACATATAGGCCACAAACTTATGAGCACTGGAGTCCTGACTATCAGGGTCCCAGTGACACATAACAAACATACTGAAAACATAGGGTTTTCACTATGAGCACTGGGCCCTGGCTAGCAGGATCCCAGTGAGACAGTGAAAACACCCTGACATACACTCACAAACAGGCCAAAAGTGGGGGTAACAAGGCTAGAAAGAGGCTACTTTCTCACAGCAACCCACCCACTGTAGAGACTTGAGAGACTGTGGCTTTGCACTCCCCAGGATGGCCGAGTGGCCAAGCCACCCACTGTAGAGACTTGAGAGACTGTGGCTTTGCACTCCCCAGGATGGCCGAGTGGGCATGGTGGCCCCTTCGTGGATCTGGCATCGTGGAATCATGTGGCTGTGGTGCCCCCCCCCTTCCCTTCCCCCTGAGTTTTTTCATCAGATGCCCCTGCAGTGTTCTCTCCAAAGGACTCAGGTCTCCTGTGTGGGCTTTGCCCATGTGTTGCTACACTTTGGCCCACGGACACTTTGAATCTCGTTAGATGTGCAGGACTTATTGCCTCGGTTTTTCGTATGCACTGGATATTGAATTTGGATTTTTGATTTGTTATTGCTATTTGACCGTGACTTATCAGTGGTTTTTATTTCCCATAAATTTCGAGTCACTATTTAATTATGTCCTTGTTTTCTTTACGGGGGTTTGGGTGGTTTCACTGTGACTTGTTGCTCTGCATTGGTGTGTACATGGTTTGGGGGGGTGGTTGTATCGCGTATGTGTGTGCCCGTAACCTTTTGTCCTCCCCCCTCCCCTGTGTCGTAGGTGCAGTACTCACCATTGTCGTCTGCGCCGGCCTTCGTACTCGTGGTAGATGAGCAGGTAGACGAGAGCAGGTAGGATGTTTAATTCGGGTTCCATGCTGTCCTCCTTCCTCGTGGAGTGCGTAGAGGTGCACGTTTTCCCGTTCGTAGTCTGTTTCCGCCGTGTTTTTATCGGCGGTGCTCCCGCCCCGGAAAAGGTGGCGGATTGGCCGGTCATGATAGTGTGGGCGGTACATTGTCTGCCGCCTGGCTGTTGGCGGTGACCGCCGCGCTGTTTGTCGGTCCCGCCGTGGCGGTCGGAGTGTTAATGTGGCGGGCTGTGTTGGCGGTTCCCGCCAGGGTCATAATTCCATTTTTTGGACCGCCGGCCTGTTGGCGGGTTGGCCGCCGCTTTATCACCGACTGCCAGGGTTAGAATCACCCCCAAAGTTTGGGTGATGGAGCCAGTAGAGCCCATGGCTCTCCAGGACCGCTGGACTGTCCCCTTTGAGATCAAGGAGCGTAAAGGGGGGGCCACTTACCTAGGTGACCTCAAGACCCCTAGGTACCCCCTAAGGGTCCTCCATCACAACCGGCTCAAACCTCACTTGGAGAGGTCTGAGGTCAGTATGCTCCTAGTCACAGATGAGGGCATGGAAGAGGAGAGTGAACCTCTCCCCGACCTCCTCGCTGTTAAAGAAGGGGATGGGTCAGTAGGGGGTGTCATTCTCTCTGACTCCCTGACTCCAACCCAGAGAGGGGACTGCTATGAGTTGTTAGAGCAGTTCTCCCCCCTGTTCTCCCTTACTCCTGGACTAACCCACCTCTGTGTGCATGACATTGACACAGGTGGCAGTTCCCCTGTAAAGAACAAAATACAGGTTGTCAGATAAGGTGAAGGCCAGCATCAAGGAGGAGGTCTCCAAGATGTTGACTTTGGGGGTTATTGAGAAATCCATTAGTCCCTGGGCCAGCCCTGTGGTATTGGTTCCCAAGGCTACTACCCCAGGTGCGAAGCCAGAACTCCGGTTCTGCGTGGACTACCAGGGTCTCAACTCAGTCACCCGGACTGATGCTCACCCCATCCCCCAAGCTGATGAGCTCGTTGACAGGCTAGGCGCTGCCAAGTTCCTGAGTACGTTCGATCTTACTTCCGGGTACTGGCAGATTGGCCTAACTGAGGGGGCTAAAGAAAGATCCGCTTTTTCCACCCCTGATGGCCATTACCAATTACGGGTGATGCCATTTGGGCTGAAAAATGTCCCCGCTACCTTCCAACGGTTGGTTAACGGGGTCCTAGCTGGTAAAGATGCCTTTTGTGCAGCTTACCTGGACAACATAGCTGTCTACAGTTCCAGTTGGGAGGAACACCTGCTCCACCTCAAGGAGGTGCTTCAGGCTCTGCAACAGGCAGGCCTGACTATCAAGGCTAGTAAGTGCCAGATTGGGCAGGGTTCTGTGGTGTACTTGGGACACCTAGTAGGTGGTGGCAGGGTGCAGCCACTCTAGGCCAAGATTGAAACTATCAAGGCCTGGCAACCACCTCGAACACAGACTGAGGTGAGAGCCTTTTTGGGCCTCACTGGATACTACCGCAGGTTCGTCAAGGGCTATGGTACCATTGTGTCCCCCTTGACAGAACTCACTTCCAAAAAACAACCTAGGTTTGTGAATTGGACAGAGGCCTATCAGAAAGCCTTTGATTTGCTGAAGGAAGCCATGTGCACGGTCCCCGTGCTCAAGGCCCCTGACTACTCCCAGGAATTTATTGTGCAGACAGACGCTTCAGAGCATGGCATAGGGGCTGTTCTAGCACAGCTGAATGAGGAGGGCTCAGACCAACCAGTAGTCTTTTTTAGCAGAAGACTTTTACCACGGGAACAAAGGTGGAGTGCTATTGATAGAGAAGCATTTGCTGTGGTCTGGGCACTGAAGAAGCTAAGACCCTACCTGTTTGGGACTCACTTCCGGGTTCAGACAGACCACTGGCCCCTCAGATGGCTCATGCAGATGAGGGGTGAGAATCCAAAACTCTTGAGGTGGTCCATTTCCCTACAGGGGATGGACTTTACGGTGGAGCATCACCCAGGGGTTGACCACACAAATGCTGATGGTCTCTCCAGATACTTCTGCCTTAGCGATGAGAGCTCCCAGGTGGTCGGGTAGCTGTCCCCACTTTCAGATGGGGGGGACAGATGTTAGACCTTACATGCCTTAGGGTGGTCACCCCTAACTTTTTGCCTGCCTCCCTCCACTTTTTGGACACTGCAGCTGATGGCTGAGTAGAAGGAGTTACCCTAACAGACTATCTTACAAAAGAGCAAAAGGGGGACTGCAGGAACCTCCTAGGTCATTTTTTTGAGATGCTTTCTCTGACACCTGGTCAGACCACTTGGTGTAAACACACCATAGATACTAGAGACAGTTTACCTGTCAAAAGTAAGAATTATAGACAGCCTGACCATGTCAGGGACTACATTAAATCAGAAGTTCAGAAAATGTTGGACTTAGGAGTGATTGAGCATTCAGATAGCCCCTGGGCCAGCCCAGTGGTGCTAGTACCCAAGCCTTATTATCAGAATGGTAAAAGGGAGACTAGGTGCTGTGTAGATTATAGAGGGCTCAATATAGTCACAAAGACTGATGCTCACTGTTAGACCTGACATGCCTTAGGGTGGTCACGCCTAACTTTCTGCCTGCCTCCCTCCACTTTTTGGACCCTGTTTTGCTGGCTTTTTAGACTCTGCGCACTTTACCACTAACCAGTGCTAAAGTGCATATGCTCTCTCCCTTTTCAAACATGGTAACTTTGGATCATACCTGATTGGACTATTTAATTTACTTATAAGTCCCTAGTAATGTGCACTATATGTGCCTAGGGCCTGTAGATTAAATGCTACTAGTGGGCCTGCAGCACTGGTTGTGCCACCCACTTAAGTAGCCCCCTTAACCTTGTCTCAGGCTTGCCATTGCAAGGCCTGTGTGTGCAGTTTCACTGCCAATTCGACTTGGCATTTAGAAGTACTTGCCAAGCCTAGAACTCCCCTTTTTCTACATATAAGTCACCCCTAGTGTGTGCCCTAGGTAACCCCTAGAGCAGGGTGCTGTGTGGGTAAAAGGCAGGACATGTACCTGTGTAGTTATATGTCCTGGTAGTGTAAAACTCCTAAATTCATTTTTACACTACTCTGAGGCCTGCTCCCTTCATAGGCTAACATTGAGGATGCCCTCATACATTGTTGAAGTGGCAGCTGCTGATCTGAAAGGAGCAGGAAGGTCATATTTAGTATGGCCAAAATGGTAATACAAAATCCTGCTGACTGTCGAAGTCGGATTTAATATTACTATTCTAGAAATGCCACTTTTAGAAAGTGAGCATTTCTTTGCACTTAAATCTTTCTGTGCCTTACAATCCACGTCTGGCTGGGCTTGGTTGACAGCTCCTTGTGCATTCACTCAGACATACCCCAAACACAGGGTACTCAGCCTCACTTGCATACATCTGCATTTTGAATGGGTCTTCCTGGGCTGGGAGGGAGGAGGGCCTGCTCTTACACAAAGGACTGCCACATCCCCTACTGGGACCCTGGCAGACAGGATTGAACTGAAAGGGGATCTGGTGCACTTCTTAGCCACTCTTTGAAGTCTCCCCCACTTCAAAGGCACATTTGGGTATAAAACAGGGCTGCTGCCCTACCTCATCAGACACTTGCTGGAGAAGAAACCTGAACCAGAAACTACATCCTGCCAAGAAGAACTGCCTGGCTGCTCAAAGGACTCACCTGTCTGCTTTCTACAAAGGACTGCTGCCTTGCTGTTGGCCTGCTGCCTTGCTGAACTCTTGTCTGGCTGTGAAAGTGCTCTCCAAGGGCTTGGATAGAGCTTGCCTCCTGTTCCCTGAAGTCTCAGGATCAAAAAGACTTCTCTTTTTCACTTGGACGATTCGTGCGCCGAAATTTTAGACGCACAACTTGTTCTGCGGCGAGAAAAATACCGCACACCAACGCTGATCGACACGACGCCTTCGGGAAGACCGGAACTTCGACGCACGGCTTCGCAAGGACAACGCTGCCCGACCTCCAGAGGAGAAATCGACCCAACGCCTGCTGTGAGAGCGAAACGTCGACGCACAGCCCCGCAGAACAACGCGCAGCCAGAAAACAAGCAGGAGAATCCATGCACAGACCCGGGACATCTGGTAATCCCTGCGATCCACAGAAAGAGACTGTCCGCGCGACGGAAAACGACGCACGACTTCCCCCCGTGAAAAATAACGATGCATGTCCGTGTGTGCTGGGGAGAAATCGACGCACACACCATTTTTCCACGTATCTCTTTCTCTGTGGCCCTCTGCGGAGATTTTCCACTCCAAAACAGGTACTTTGTGCTTGAAAGAGACTTTGTTTGCTTTATAAAGACTTAAGACACTTTATATCACTTTTCAGTGAATATCTTTACAAATTCACATTGCAACTTTATTCGTTTTGACCTACAATTATCCTGATAAATATGATATATTTTTCTAAACACTGTGTGGTGTATTTTTGTGGTGCTATATGGTGGTATTGTATGATTTATTGCACCAATACTTTACACATTGCCTTCTAAGTTAAACCTGACTGCTCATGCCAAGCTACCAGAGGGAGGGCACAGGCTAATTTTGGATTGTGTGTGACTTACCCTGACTAGAGTGAGGGTTCTTGCTTGGACAGAGGGTAACCTGACTGCCAACCAAAAACCCAATTTCTAACACTCACCTTATACTCAGGGCAGATGAGCTGATAGATACACTGGCATCTGCCAAGTATCTAAGCACTCTTGACTTGACTGCAGGGTATTGGCAGATCACACTATCAGAAGAGGCAAAACCTAAAACTGCATTCTTTACCGTTGGAGGGCATTACCAATTTACAGTTATGTCCTTTGGATTAAAGAATGCACCAGCCACTTTCCAGAGGCTGGTAAATACAGTCCTCCAAAGTCTGGGAGCTTTCAGTGCAGGATATTTAGATGATATTGCTGTATTCAGCTCCACCTGGGATGACCAACTGTTCCACCTATGGAAAGTTTTGGAGGCCCTGCAAAAGGCAGGCCGCACTATTAAGGCTTCAAAGTGCCAGACAGGGCAGGGGAAGGTGTTTTATATGGGACACCTGGTTGGTGGGTGTAGGACCCGGCCCTTTTACAGGGTCATTCCCCAAATGTTTTGCCTTTTTCATCCTTATTTTTCTCACCCTTGTTGGCTGACGTTATGACTCTGAGCACTTTTTCACTGCTAATCAGTGCTAAAGTGCATGTGCTCTCTCTTGTAATCTTGGTATGATTGGCTTATATCTAATTGGCATATTTAATTTACCTATAAGTTCCTTGTAAAGTGGTATCCCTATACCCAGGGCCTGTAAATTAAATTCTACTAGTGAGCCTGCAGCACTGCTTGCGCCACCCACTGAAGTAGCCTTTCAAACCTGTCTCAGGCTTACTAACATAGGGCCTGTGTGCGCAGTTTTCTGCCACAGGGACCTGGCATCTAAATTTACATGCCAGGCCCAGAACAACCCTTTTACTACATATATGTCACCCCTAAGTAGCCTAGTTAGCCCTATGGTCAGAGTGTTGTGTAGGTAGAGGGCAGGACATTTGCCTAGTAATGGGGCCTGTTCTGGTAGTGACAAACAGCCTAACTTGGTGTCTTACTGATGAGTGCTGCCTAGTGGTGTAGGTGGATTTTTTATTCTCATTACAGAAATGCCACTTCTAGAAAGAGAGCATTTCTCAATGCTTATGACTCTGTTGTTTTGCAGCTTGACTCCAATGCACGTCTGGGCATAGTGGCAGTTGGTCTTTCTACATGCTTTTCAGGCTGCCTGGACACAGGGAGGGTGGAGGTATCACAGAGGTGCATCTACATACTGAATAGTCTTCCTTGTCTGAGAGAAGGGAGAGGCGGGGCACACCTGCTTTTGTAAAGTCTGTGCCCTGGCCTTACATAATAGGGTTGTCTATCCCCCACTGATGTTTGGAGCCTGTGCTGGAGGAGAGAAGGGGGCACTCCCAGAACCAGTTGGAACTGGTTGGAACCTCCTCTCCCCCTCCTGCAAACTGAGTATACGTACAGGGGAATTTCCTCCACAATTTAGACATTCTTGGGACAAGAAACATACTTGGAACTGGACACAGGACGCTGCAGGAAGGTCTCCCCCAGGAACCACATTGGACTGCTGCTGTTCTGCTGACCTGTGACCTGCTGGGTCACCAGGAGGACTTGCCACTGGCTGCATTTTCCTTGTGCTGGCCCTGTCGCCTGTACCTCCATATACTGTCTCCAGGGGCTGGGTGCTGTGGCCCCTGTTCCCCTGCCACCTTTACTTCTCAAGCACTGGAAGAGCACTCTTACTCTGCCAAAGCACAAGGACAGTGCTGTGTTTAGGGGCCCAAGTGCAGGCGCCTAGTGCCTGGAGAAGCACCCTACCTAGTGGCTGGAAACGCCTAGGGAGCGTCCCATCTATGACCCCCCCCTAATGCTTGGGAATCGTTTGCTGTGATCGCTGCTACTGGAACAACACCGCCGTGACCCAGGCAGGCTTTGTTTTGAAGCACGTTGGAAGCACATTGCAAAGAAAAACTCACTGCTATGACCTGGGCTCCCTGGTGATCCGAGCGCATCAGAGACGCGCTGTAACTAGTGCCCCCGGGGCCCGCAGAAATGATGACCAGAGCTGGTGAACTCCTCAACATGCCCCCGGGGTGAAGCGCCCTGCGAGAGGTGCCCCCGGGGCACAAGCAGGCACCTACTCTGGTGCCTGCACACAACTGTGGCCCGGGAAAGGGCTGAGAGAGGGCTTGCGCACCGCATTAGGTGCAGCCACCTCAGAGCGGGCATGGAGGCCCCAACGGAGGCTCCCAGTCCTCTGTGCCCCCTTTTTACCCCCCAAGATTGTGGGCAGGAGGAAGCCTCATCGGAGGCCCACACCATCCGGTCTCTCTCCTTCATGCCCCGTGGTGGGGTTTTCATTTGTTTTGGTTCCCCCCACTGTGGAAGGGCCCGCAGTGGCCCATAGGGGAAACCTAAGGTATTGTGGGTCCCCGGAGGGGCCCTGACCTTCAAACCAGGATGAGGTGCATGCTGCCCCCTCCCCCTGATATAAATGGCCCCCGTTTTGTGCATAGACGCGCCGAGGACCCCACATATCGCTTTTTTCGGACACGAGGAGTGCCTTTCATCATAATTCAGGTAATTTTTACATATTGGTGCCTATGATTCTTATATGGACATTGGGGAAGGTGATATGTTAACCTGCTTACTTTATGGTGTAATACATATACTGTATGTGCTGATGTTCCTTTTATTGACATGACATGCTGATATATGTTTTAGGACTTGCCATAAGCTCTCTAATGTCCCTTTATGGATAGTTTTGATGGGTTTGTGACAAGGGCATTTATTTTATAATGTGATTCCTGACTACTGCTTATGTTGCAGAATCCTGAGTACTTAAGTGTTCTAATGTGACTATTGCTTATTCTTGCAGCACATTAGTAACCTGTGTAACATTCTCACAACTGCTGTTAGCTGGGTAGCAGGGTATTACTGACATGTGATGTGATGACCTCACTTCCAAGAAAACACCCAAGAAGGTATTATGGACAGCCAGCTGTCAGAAAGCTTTTGAGGAGCTTAAGCAGGCTATGTGTACTGTACCTGTCCTAAAGATGGAAACATATTCTAAGAAGTTTATTGTCCAGACAGATGCTTCAGAGGTAGAGGTTGGGGCAGTGCTATCAAAACTGAATTCAGAGGGTCAAGATCAACCTGTTGCTTTTATTAGTAGAAGGTTGACCCTGAGAGAAAAGCGTTGGTCAGCCATAGAGTGGGAGGCCTTTGCTGTGGTCTGGGCCCTGAAGAAACTAAGACCCTACTTATCTGGGACTCACTTCATAGTTCAGACAGACCACAAATCTCTTTTATGGTTAAAACAAATGAAAGTTGAAAACCCTAAATTGTTGTGGTGGTCCATTTTCCTACAGGGGATGGACTTTACAGTGGAACATAGACCTGGGAGTAACCACTCCAATACAGATGGACTGTCCAGATATTTCCACTTAGACAATGAAGACTCATCTGGGCAAGGTTAGCATTATTTTCCTACGTTTGGGGGGTTGTGTAGGAAAGTACCCTATTTTTGGCATGCTACACCCAATTTCTGCCTGATGTCAGTGTGTTTGACTGTGTCACTGGAGTCCTGCTAACCAGGACCCTAATGCTTATGCTCACTCCCCTCTCAAATTTGTCACTTCATCCTGGTAACCTAGTATTTCATCCCAAATTGGCATACTGGTGTCCCCTTATAGGCCCCTAGTATATGGTGCTTAGGTACCCAGGACACTGGGGTTCCAGGGGATCCCTATCGGCTGCAGCATTACTTTTGCACCCATAGGGAGCCCATGCAAAGGCTTCTGCTGGAATGCCATTGCAGCCTGCATGAAATGGTGCATGCACCCTTTCACAGCCATTTTCACTGCACCAGGTCGTCACTTATAAGTCACCTATATGTCAGGCCTCCCAACCCTGAAGGCTGGGTGTAAAGTACCTGTGTGTGAGGGCACCGCTGCACTAGCAGAGGTGTCCCCAGAACATCCAGGACCATTTTCCCAGACTTCGTGAGTGCGGGGACGCCATTTGATGCTTGCACTGGACATAGGTACAATACCTATGTCCAGCTTCACAATGGTAACTCCGAATATGGCCATGTAAGGTGTCTAACAACTGAGAATTGTACCCCAATTCTGAATCTAGTATTAGTTGTACAATCCCATGCACTCTGAGGGCTGCACAGTGGACCCTCAGGACTGCCATATCAGCCTTCTGAGGTTTTCCAGGCAGCCCCAGCTGCTGTCACCTCACTGACAGGTTTCTGCTCTCCTGTTGCTTGAGCAGCTCAATCCCAGGAAGGAAGAACAAAGGATTTCCTTTGGGAGAGGGGTGTAACACCCTCTCCCTTTGGAAATAGGTGCTACAGGCATGGGAGAGGTAGCCTCCCAGATCCTCTGGAAATGCTTTGAAGGGTACAGATGGTGCCCTCCTTGCATAATCCAGTCTACAGCGATTCAGGGACCCCAGTCCCTGCTCTGGCGCAAAGCTGGACAAAGGAAATGGGAGTGACCACTCCTCTGTCCATCACCACCCCAAGGGTGGTGCCCAGAGCTCCTCCAGAGTGTCCCTGGGTTTTGCCGTCTTGGATTCCAAGTTGGTGGGGCACTCTGGGACAATCTGAGTGGCCAGTACCAGCAGGTGACGTCAGACCTCTCCCCTGATAGGTGCTTACCTGGTTAGGTGACCAATCCCCCTTTCAGGGCTATTTGGGGTCTCTCTCTCTTCGGTGCTTCTGCAGATTTGGATTGCAAGACTCCAGCAGGAATCCTCTGCATCCTTTACTTCATCTTCTACCGACTGAACCGTAGCTGAACCCTCCAGGAACTCTACAAATGGCAACAAAGAAACCAAGACAACTTCTGCAACATTGTATCTTCAGCTCCTGCCAGCAACTGTAACTGTTTCCAGGTCGTGCATCTTCCAAGGACTGCCTGTCTTCAGCCTGCACCAGAAGAACCGAATGAATCTCCAGTGGAGTGACAGAGTCATTTCCCTGCTTCAGCAGGCACCCCTCTGCAGCGACGGCCTGTGGCGTGGGTCCCCTCTCCTGATGAAGTGCATGGATCCAGCAACACGAGTGGTGGACTGAAATGGTTCCGACCGTCCTAAGGACTAGCAGACCAACTTTGGTGGAGGTAAGAGTTTGCCTCCTCACACAAGACAGTACCCCCGTACACCACATATTTTGCAGTTGCCAAGGCTTGTGTGTGACCTTCCACAAAGTTCTCCATGCACAGCACAGCACCGGCCGCCCAGCACTCCTTCCTGTGATGCACAGCTCCCTGGGTGGTTCTCCAGTGGCGTGGGATCCCTTTTTGCAGTGCTGCATGGGCCTCCATGTTCACCTTCATTGTCCCCATGCTGTGCGACTCCTGTGCACACTGCCTGGTCTTCTGAGGTCTCTCTGAGTTGCTAAGAGCCCCCCTCTATGTCCCCCTCCTGGGTAGAGGCCACCAGGTCCCTCCTGGTCCCGGGCAGTGGCATTTTCCACTAATCAAGAGCTTTGCGTGTGCCAAGGCTTGTTGGTGGAATCCAATGATGCAAACCAGAATGCAATCTTCCATCCGGCGTGGGACATAATCTGCACCAACCAGGAACCCGAATCCATCTTCTTGGGTGCAGTGCTGACTGTTCTTCCTCACCGGTGGTTCTTCTTTTGCACCCTCATCCGGGTTAGCAATGGCTCCTGTTCTCCCTGGACTCTTCAGTGCTTCTTGGACTTGGTCCCCTTCTCCACAGGTCTTCAGGTTCAGGAATCCATCATTGGTGTCTTGCACATGTTCTTGTGTCTTCTAGGAAAGGTATTGTGATTTACTCATGATTCCGTGGGCTCTGGGTTAGGTTCTATTACTTACCTTTCGTGTTTTCTTACACTCCCATCACCCCTCTACACACTACACTTGCCTAGGTGGGAAACCGACTTTTGCATTCCACTATTTTAGTATATTGTTTGTGTTCACCCTAGGCACATTGCTATCTATTGTGATTTTCTCTATTTGCACTGTTTTCGTACTGTTTTTTCAGTTGTTACTGCATTCTAGTGTATATACTGTTTATATTACTTACCTATATAGTATAGTCTATAAGGTATTTTTGGCATTTGTGTCACCAAAATAAAGTACCTTTGTTTTTGTAACACTGAGTATTTTCTTTCATGTGTGTAGGTATTGTGTGACTACAGTGGTATTGCATGAGCTTTGCATGTCTCCTAGATAAGCCTTGGCTGCTCAGCTACAGCTACCCCTAGATGGCCTGGCTTCTAGACACTGCCTACATTTCACTAATAAGGGATAACTGGACCTGGTATAAAGTGTAAGTACCTTTGTTACCCACTACAAACCAGGCCAGCCTCCTACAAGACTAATGCAAGGTAATGCATATTGATGAAAAAGCAAGCATAATGTAATTACTGCAATATAATCTGTTGTGTTATGATGACCTGTGTTTGTAATAACTTATATTTCAGGAGAACACATTGCTGCAGCGGGGATGGGGTACTCATGGTCATCTATGTGCTAGTCCTGAAGACAGGAGAAGGTCCAGCCGAGAAAGGTGAGAAGTTCTGTAAGCAACATTAGTGCAGCGTTGTCTTGCAGGACAAGTTTCACACTAAGCAGTGCATCGGTGGTACTGAACTATCAGAGAAGATTAGATAATACCTTTAATTTTCATGTTAATTCATTTTCACGGTCATTGTTGTGTGTTTGTATGTAAACTAGTTTGCAGACGGCAGACGCCGCACTGCATTCGTGCCATATAGGGCCTAGCACTCTATTGGCCCAAACTGTAGTTTCTCCGGCACCTAGCAATATTCAGAAGTAGGCCCCACATGCAGCATTCAAATTCCCTATACACAGATTTACCACACAGAAAGCAGAAGACACAACCTGCTACTTCCCGTCTAGCTTCCAACTAAAGTTCCACCACCTGCTGAATCGGCAATTAATCTCCCTGATCCCGAAAGCGAATACACAGAGTATTCCGGGCAATTGGTCTCCTATCTGCTCTCTGGAGCTCCTTCACTAGAAGCATGAGCAGCCTGCACCCAATAAAAATGTCTCACTATTTTGATACAGACCCATTTGCATCTAGGAAGCCACCAGCCATCCCTTTGCAGTAAGCTGTCGTCTTCACAATTAACTTGCATTGATCTCTGCTGTACATACAAGGAGTCAGATGGGTAGTGGCCCCACCTCCACCTTTGGACAGAAGCACAAGCAGGTCACTCACTCACAACTAATTCCAGCTCACTGTCTGACATCCTTTATTTAACTTGTTCCCATAGAATTGCCTTCATCCAGGAGGCCAAAAGTCGTATTCCTACAGTAGATCACCACAGCTCCAGGTAGGCTGCGATGTGGGACATAATTGTTGTGCTGCGATGTGAGACATAATTGTTGTTGGCTACAGGTCAGTTGTGTGACCTGCAGACTCATGAGCATCCCTGGCCACTGCTGGGTACCCGCGGGCTGTATTAGGTGAAGTCGGCTAGAGGAAGAGTAAACGAAATTCACAGGTACGATCACAGCTTAAACAAATCGCATTGCTGCACAACAGTTATCCAAACTGTCCCCCTAATCGCAGCGCTGAACAGGTGAGAGATCGAGAGTATGTGAAGGCTCCACGGAAAAGGTATTTGACAGACGACAGTGTTGTGGCCATCTTAGTTTCAGACACTTTAACACTACCAATGCCTCTACATATCCTATGTGCAGTGTTACATTTTTTCTACCATTTCAGTATTCGATTTTGCTTCTGATAACAGCCTTTTGCGTTGCCTATTAAGTAATTTTTGGCAGTGAAAATTACACTCTGCCACAAAACTAATAATGGTTGGGTTATAATTCTTTTTTTCTTTTTTTTTTAGTTTAATTTTCTCTAATGCGGATTCTGTCATACTATGCTCTGAAACAGAACTACCTAGACAGTCACCAGACTTTTTCCTGATATCAAAATATCATGAGACATTTGGCTGTCAACACTTTGGGATCATGCATCGCTATGAAGTCCAATACTCCGCATTTACTAACAGGTGGGAAATGTAAGACATAAAGATGTACAGCTCTTTAACTGAACAAGAAAAGTACATTTTCTATTGTAATCACTTCAGTAATAGACGCTTGAGATGGCTATAATGCCAGTATGACATTTATAGGGTTCAGATGAGTGCCAGGTGAATGTGAAATTGAATGAAAAATTGAAATGCCGCATTTAATTTTTCAAGCCATCTGTTCTCATTTAAAACTTCCCATTTCCAAAAGTACATGTCACTAAAATGTAATTTGTGCTTTCTGGGACAGTTGATCCCTTGGTGGAATTTAGTCTATTATATTATATTTAAATATGGTAGAATCTGAGTTGTGACATTTCGAATGCGTTTTGTAGCTGTAGGAAGGGATTTTTTAATTTTCTGGCAAACAAACTATGATGTAGCTGAATGTATCTGAAAGCATTATTAATACCTGTGGTTCAGCCGTTTTATTTGTTATAAATGAACAACTTATTTCATTGTAACCAACAGCTGATTGTGTTACGTTTTTATAAATGATTTAGGGGGTCATTACAACCCTGGCGGACGGTGTTAAAGCGGCGGTAATACCGCAAACAGGCCGGCGGAAAAAAAGGGAATTATTACTGTGTCGGAAACCGCCAGAATAGACAGCCACTTTAACACTCCGACCGCCACGGCGGTACAGACAAGCAGCGCGGCGGTCACCGCCAACAGACAGGCAGAAGACAATGTACCGCCCACAGTATCACAACCCGCCAATCCGCCTCCTTTTCCGGGGCGGATTCACTGTGGATAAAAACACGGCGGAAACAGCCATTTCAATGGGAAAACGCTCACCTCAACACACTCCACAAAGAAGGAGGACACCATGGAGCCAGAACTACAAATACTCCCTGCGCTTGTCTTTCTGCTCCTCTACGAACACCAGCAACGGCGGCGCCGAAGACAATGGTGAGTACTGCACCTACGACATAGGGGAGGCAAAAGTCAGGGGGACACACACGCAACACCTCCACCCCCACTCCCACCCTCGCACACTACAACACACACACCAATGCATTTCCAAACATCACAGTAAGAACCCACAACCCCCCCGGAATAATGCAAAGACAAAAGTAAATCAGTTCAACCATTGTAATGTTACAAAATACAGTAACCGATTATATACAGATATATATAAACATTCTAAAAATTATACATCACAATTAGTACTGCAGGTATGCACATATCAATGTCCGTGGACCACTGTGCCCACAAAGCATGGGCGAGGCCCACACTAGATACCTGTCCACAAACGGAGGGAACACTGCAGGGGCATCAGATAGAAATACAACAGGCACCTCAGGGGGAAGGGAAGGGGGGGCACCTCAGCCGGATTACAGCACCACGCCAGATCCACAACGGGGCTCCATGCCCATTGATGTATCCTGGGGAGTGCAAAGCCACAGTCTCTCAAGTCACTCCAGTGGGTGGTTTGCCCACTGCTTTATCCTGGGGAGTGCAAAGTCACAGTCTCTCAAGTCTCTACAGTGGGTGGTTTGCCCACTGCTTTATCCTGGGGAGTGCAAAGCCACAGTCTCTTAAGTCACTCCAGTGGGTGGTTTGCCCACTGCTTTATTCTGGGGAGTGCAAAGCCACAGTCTCTCAAGTCACTCCAGTGGGTGGGTTGCCCACTGTTCAATCCTGGGGAGTGCAAAGCCACAGTCTCTCAAGTCCATACAGTGGGTGGTTTGCCCACTGCTTTATCCTGGGGAGTGCAAAGCCACAGTCTCTCAAGTCACTCCAGTGGGTTGTTTGCCCACTGCTTTATCCTGGGGAGTGCAAAGCCACAGTCTCTCAAGTCTCTACAGTGGGTGGTTTGCCCACTCCTTTATCCTGGGGAGTGCAAAGCCACAGTCTCTCAAGTCACTCCAGTGGGTGGGTTGCCCACTGTTCCATCCTGTGGAGTGCAAAGCCACAGTCTCTCAAGTCACTCCAGTGGGTGGTTTGCCCACTGCTTTATCCTGGGGAGTGCAAAGCCACAGTCTCTCAAGTCTCTACAGTGGGTGGTTTGCCCACTGCTTTATCCTGGGGAGTGCAAAGCCACAGTCTCTCAAGTGGATAACAGTCTCCACTGGTTCTGGAGGGGGACTGGTGCCCAGAGTGCTTCATCCTGTGAAGGACAGATGGAGTGGATGCTGTTCTCCACTGGTTCTGGAGGGGGACTGGTGCCCAGAGTGCTTCATCCTTTGAAGGACAGACGGAGTGGATGCTGTTCTCCACTGGTTCTGGAGGGGGACTGGTGCCTAGAGTGCTTCATCCTGTGAAGGACAGACGGAGTGGATGCTGTTCTGCACTGGTTCTGGAGGGGGACTGGTGCCCAGAGTGCTTCATCCCGTGAAGGACAGACGGAGTGGATGCTGCTCTCCACTGGTTCTGGAGGGGGAATGGTGCCTAGAGTGCACCACGCTCCCCGTGACGGTCCCAGTTCCGTCACTGTCCAAGCTGCACATGGGCTAACGATGCTTGAGTTGGCGGTCTTTGCCCTGTTCAGCGGTGCTTGACTTTGCTTTCTCTGACCTGTTCAGCGGTGCTTCACCATGGCGGTCATTGCCCTGTTCAGCGGTGCTTTGCCATGGCGGTCTTTGCCCTGTTCAGCTGTGCTTTGCCATGGCGGTCTTTGCCCTGTTCAGCGGTGCTTTGCCCTGTTCACCGGTTTTCACCATGGTGGTCTTTGCCCTGTTCAGCGGTGCTTTGCCATGGCGGTCTTTGCCCTGTTCAGCGGTGCTTTGCCCTGTTCAGCGGTCTTCACCATCGCGGTCTTTGCCCTGTTCAGCGGTGCTTTGCCATGGCGGTCTTTGCCCTGTTCAGCGGTGCTTTGCCATGGCAGTCTTTGCCCTGTTCAGTGGTGCTTTGCCCTGTTCAGCGGTCTTCACCATGGCGGTCTTTGCCTGTTCAGTGGTGCTTTGCGATGGCGGTCTTTGCCCAGTTCAGCGGTCCTTTGCCATGGCGGTCTTTGCCCTGTTCAGCGGTGCTTTGCCCTGTTCAGCGGTCTTCACCATGGCGGTCTTTGCCCTGTTCAGCGGTGCTTGACTTTGCTGTCTCTGACCTGTGCAGCGGTGTGTGGCATGACGGTCCTTCAGTGCCCAGCGGGGCTGTGGCTTCCGGGGCCCTCCAGGGCACTGACGCTGGCGGTGGTCTCCGGACCAGTGACGATAGTGCTGCCCTCCAGGGCACTGACTCTGGCGGTGGTCTCCAGACCAGTGATGATAGTGCTGCCCTCCAGGGCACTGACTCTGGCGGTGGTCTCCAGACCAGTGACGATAGTGCTGGCGGTGGCGTCCCGGCCGGCGGGGAGGATGGCGGCCTTCTCCGCCGTGCTGCACTTACGAGACTTTGGAGATTTCTTCTGCCCCTTCACCACCTTAGGAGGAGTCACAGCTGACTTGGCACTCCCACCCGGGACCCTTGTGAGCTGTTTTGCCGGTAGGATTCTTCACCCTCTCCCGTCGGGCACTTTCCAACTTCAGGTGCTTTACAGGGGGTGGACTGGCAGTGCTTTGGCTCCGTGTCACCCTGGCTGCCCTGGTGGCCGGTGCACTCCACAGACCTCTAACACGCAACACTGGTACCGGACTTCTTTTGGCTGAGGTGCTACTACGGGACCTATGAATTGGAGGGGTGGGGGTGGTGGCACAGAGGTCAACGTTGCTCAGGAAAAGTTTCTGACGAACACTGGGATGGGTAGCTGGAGGGGGTTTGGGATTGGAGGAAGAGGAGGTGGTTGTAGGAGGTGTAACTTTAGGTGATTTGGGTGCAGGTGCAGGTACTGGAGGCTGTCGTGAGGTGGATAGATGTTGGGTGTGTGGGTGCCCGCATTTGTGTACTTTGGGAGGGGGCGTCACAGACACACTGGGAGTGGACACAGGGGACGTGCAAATGGTAGTGGGGGTGGTGAGTGCAGGTGAGCGGGGTGTGGTGCTGGGTGTTCTGGTGCGAGTCCTAGTGCCTGTAGATGTAGAGCATGCAGGTGAGAGTGTAGACGACACTGGGAGGGAGGAGGGAGACGACGAGGAGGGGGACACAGTGGAGGCAGTGGATGTTGCTGTGTCTGTATGTGGGTGATGCTTGTGTGAGTGCCTGTGGGATGTGTGGTGCCCATGTTTGCCTGAGATACTTTTGTGTGTTGAGGTGTGTGCATGCTTGTCTGATGGTGTGCTTGGGATAGGCTGGGGTACAGGGGATTGGGTCTGGGTGGAGGAAGTTGGAGGGGGGATGCTAGACACAGGGACAATGGCTACCATCAGTGCTGAGGCCAGAGATTGCAGGGTTCGATGATGGGCAGCCTGACCAGAATGAATGCCCTCCAGGAATGCATTAGTGTGTTGCAACTCCCTTTGTACACCCTGGATGGCATTCACAATGGTAGACTGCCCAACAGTGAGTGACCTGAGGAGGTCAATGGCCTCCTCACTGAGGGCAGCAGGGGTGACAGGGGCAGGGGCTGAGGTGCCTGGGGCGAAGGTGATGCCCACCCTCCTGGGTGAGCGGGCACGGAGCGAAGACTGAGGGGCTGCTGGGAGGGCGGTGCTAGTAGGGGGGGTGGCAGCTGTACCTGTAGAAGTGGGGGGCACAGATGGTGCTGCCACCACAAGGAAGCTCCCATCGGCGGACGAGTCCGTGTCGCTGTTTGCTGATCCGGTGACCGACATGAAGCTCCCCTCGCCCTCCGTCCCACTGGTGTATTCAGAGTCCGTGGTGTGGCCATCCATGGCCATGTGGGATGCAGCTCCCTCGTGCTCCGGTGCCAGTGTACCTCCGCCTGATGATGCTGATGCACAAAAGAACGGGGATAGCACAAAAAGGGGGGGGAGAAAGAAGAAAGACAGGTTGAGTGCACGGCTTACCGCTACCGTTGGCGGACAATACAGACACAGCAGCCCCCTGCAGTACGCCGTGCTCTTGGGCTCTACAGTGCAATTCCTGGGATATGGCCTACATGGCTATGAGTGTCATCTGTCCACATAGATGACACAGGGGCATGTCTACCTGTACTTGGCACTCAGAGGTGGGGTGGAGTGGCACATGGCCTGCATTCTGGAGGGGCCAGCCTACGTAACTCACCCTGGCCTAGGGAAACCCACAGCCTGCCTCCCCCACCCAGACCCCTCCAGACCCCTCCACTGCGCGCAAAGTCCGCAGAATGAGAGTGTACTCACCCCCTTGTGTCTGCTGTGATGCCCTCAAGCGCCCATCCAACTCAGGGTAGGCCACCGCCAGGATCCAGGACTTCAGGGGGGTCATGGTGCGACGGGCACCCCTCCCATGTTGGGAGGCCATCCCCAGCTGAGCCTCTGCCGTCTTCTTGCTCCAGCGGCGAATGTCCTTCCATCTTTTCCGGCAGTGGGTGCTCCGTCTCTGGTGGACCCCCAGGGTCCGGACATCCTTGGCGATGGCACACCAAATGTCCTCCTTCTGGTGGGCGCTGACCTACATGACATGTACAGGGGAAGAAGAGAAGTCATTAGCAACTGCACCATTGAAGTGAGTGGCCCCCATCCCTACCCTTGCCATGTGGCACATGCATTCACAGTCCTTCATGCTTGCAGAACTCTGCCCCCTTCCTACTGACATCCAGCCCTCTCCACCCAGGCATAGCCCACACAACGTGCTCCCTGTGTACTTACCTGTTGGTCTGGAGGATCGTAGAGTAGCGTGTACTGGGGGAGGGCCCCGTCCACGAGCTTCTCCAACTCCTGAGCAGTGAAGGCAGGGGCCCTTTCCCCAGAAGCAGCAGCCCTTGTCTCTTCCAGACCAAGGTCACAGCAGCACTTGCAGTGTAGGTCCTCTCCTGGCGAAGATCAGGTATCGAGTGATTGAACAGATAGAAAATGGCGGTCACATCTGCGGCGGTCACGTCCGCGGCAGTGTGTATCATTACCGCCGGCGCACTTCATCATTGGCTCCTGGGACCCATAGGGTTCAATGTTAACCAATGCAGCATTGCACCGCGGTCTACGACCTACCGCGACGGTGTACAACGCCAGTGCAGTTACCTCACATCCCATTGTCCCAGTTTAGAGGTCAGGCATCCGCCATTTCAGGGGCCCACATGGCTTCATTTACTACTGCGTCACACATACCTAGGCCTACACTCAACACACATACAGGAAGTGTTTTGTATTTGGTGTTGTGTTCTGTGTAGCTGTGGGTACATACCTGAGAATTTATTGACTCTGTGGTCGCTGTTGTCCTTCTTAGGCACCGTCAGCTGGGACATTTGACGAGATGGCGGAATCCTCTGGTGTACCGACCGCTGGTGGACCTGTTAACAATGGAGGAGCGACATTTGATCATCACCTACAGGTTTGACCGTGCCACAATCCAGGAACTGTCTACCCAGTTGGAGCCAGACCTGACCTCACCAATCCGCCATCCCACAGGAATACCCCCTGAAGTGCAGGTGCTATCAGTGCTCCATTTCCTTGTAAGTGGGTCATTTCAAACAACAGTGGCTATGGCATCAGGGATGTCCCAGCCTATGTTTTCCAACGTGTTGTCCAGAGTGTTGTCTGCCCTGCTGAAACACGTGAGGAGCTACATCGTTTTCCCTCAGGTGGAGGATTTGGCTACAGTTAAAGGTGACTTCTATGCCCTTGGACATATTCCCAACATCATAGGTGCTATTGATGGCACCCATGTAGCCCTGGTCCCCCCCACTGGAGTGAACAGGTGCACAGGAACCGGAAGAGTTATCATTCCATTAATGTACAGATGGTATGTTTGGCAGACCAGTACATCTCCCAAGTAAATGCTATGTTCCCTGGCTCAGTGCATGACGCCTACATCCTGCGGAATAGCAGCATCCCGTATGTGATGGGTCAACTCCAGAGGCACCGGGTATGGCTATTAGGGGACTCTGGTTACCCTAACCTGTCTGGCTACTGACCCCAGTGAGGAATCCCAGGACCAGGGCAGAGGAACGATACAATGAGGCCCATGGGCGGACTAGGAGGGTGATCGAACGCACCTTCGGCCTCCTGAAGGCCAGGTTCAGGTGCCTCCATTTGACAGGTGGTTCCCTATTCTACTCACCAAGGAAGGTGTGCCAGATCATCATCGCCTGCTCGATGCTTCACAATCTTGCTTTGCGACGCCAGGTGCCTTTTCTGCAGGAGGATGGTCCAGATGATGGTGTTGTGGCAGCTGTGGAGCCTGTGCACAGTGATGAGGAGGAAGCTGAGGAAGAAGACATTGACAACAGAGAGTCAGTCATACAGCAATATTTCCAGTGACACACAGATGAGAACAATTTTTTTACTATTACATTCACTTTCACACTTCTACCTCTATCCTGTCTGTCAATTTGAAGCAGTATTTGGTAACTGAGTTGTACATTTCCATTACGGTTTCACAGGTGTGGTTATCAACGTGTGTCATCTGCTTGCATCCTTCATGGACTTGTGATGTGTGACATAGGTATGTTGACATTACATTTGAAAAAGCATTTTGTCACTGTCATTGCTAATACACATTTTCAAAATCACAGACTGACTCCAGATTGTTTTGTGGTTCAAGGGTGTTTATTGAAGTGCTAATTATTGGAGGGGGTGGCAAAATGGTGATGGGTGATGGTGGAGGAATGTCCAGTCTATTAGTCTCACAGGTGCACTGCCCATATGGGCATAGGAAGTGGAGCTGGGGCAGTTCCAATCTGGACAGGGTAACAAAGTGGGACAGTGGGAGGACAATCAGGGTGGTCTCATTTTCTGGCGGGGGTCTTGCCATCTTGCTCTGTCCTGTTCCTGGATCTCAGGGACCGCTTGCGGGGTGGTTCTCCGTCTGCAGGGGGTGGGGTGCTGGTGTGGTGGTCATGTGGCGGGGCGTCCTGTCCACTACTGCCGGCGGAGGTGGTGGGCAGTTCATAGTCCAGGCTAGTGTCAGGGGCCCCTTGGAGTGCCACGGTGTCCCTCATGGTCTTTTGTATGTACTTCAGCACCCCTACGATGGTGCCCAGGGTGGAGCTGATGGTTCTGAGCTCCTCCCTGAACCCCAAATACTGTTCGTCCTGCAGGCGCTGGGTCTCCTTAATTTTGGCCAGGACCGTAGCCATCGTCTCCTGGGAGTGGTGGTATGCTCCCATGATGGAGGAGAGGGCCTCGTGGAGAGTGGATTCCCTTGGCCTGTCCGCCCCCTGTCGCACAGCAGCCCTCCCAGTTCCCCTGTGTTCCTGTGCCTCCGTCCCCTGGACCGTGTGCCCACTACCACTGCCCCCAGGTCCCTGTTGTTGTTGGGGTGGTGGGTTATCCTGGGTTCCCTGTACTGGTGGACACACAGCTGATTGACGTGTCCTGGGTACGGAGGTATGGGCCCGCTGGGTGGGTGCTGTGCTGGTGTTACCAGAGGGTGTTGGGCTGTGCCTGTGCGAGGGGAACCGACTGTCCCGATGCCCACGATGGTCCGGGCTGGTCATCTGGATCCAGTTGGCCAGAGCTGCTGTTGTCACTGTGGGCCTCTTCTGTGGGTGGAGTGGAGATGTCTGGACCCTCCTGTCTGGTGACGTTACGTAGTGTTCCTGCAGGGGTATAAGAACATGATTATTGAATGTGTGTGTGTCATGGTGTGCAATGGGTGGGTGTGCATGTACCCCAGTGCAAGCATTCCTCTGTGGGGGCTTGTGTGATGATGGTTGGGGGGTGTTATGGGTATGTGCAGTGAGCATGCTTTAGTGAGGGGTGGCCATGCTTAGTTGTGTCATGCAGGGCTTGGTGTTGGGATGGGTGGTTTGTGTTATTAGTACATTAGTGAGGATTTGGAGTGATAGGGGAGGGGGTGAGGGTGAGGGTGTGTGATAGCATGCAGGTGGGGTAGGGGATATGATAGTTAAGATTTGACTTACCAGTGTCCATTCCTCCACCGACTCCCCCGAGGCCCTCTGGATGCATGATGGTCAAGACCTGCTCCTCCCATGTTGTTAGTTGTGGGGGTCCGCCGCCAGTCCGCTGAATAGCGATGTTGTGCCTGGAGACCACTGAACGCACCTTCCCCCGTAGGTTGTTCCACCTCTTCCTGATGTCCTCCCGATTTCTTGGATGCTGTCCCACAGCGTTGACCATGTCCACGATTCTTCGCCATAGCTCCATCTTCCTGGCTATGGAGGTGTGCTGCACCTGTGATCCAAATAGTTGTGGCTCTACCCGGACGATTTCCTCCACCATGACCCTGAGCTCCTCCTCGGAAAACCTGGGGTGTCTTTGGCATGACATGGGGTGGTGTAGGTGATGTGTGGGGTGGTGTATGTGTTGATGAGTGTGGTGATGAGTGGTGATGTAGGGTGTTTTTTGCGTGGATGTTGTATGGGTGATGGTGTTGTGTGCCTCTGTGTGGTGGGGTTTTCTATTGCTGTGCTCTCTCTGTCGCCTTCGTCTCTGATTTTTGGTCGTAGGGGTTTGTGGGTGATGTGGGTGTGTGTTTTATATTGTGTTGGGTGTGTGGGAGTGGTGTTTGTATGTGTATCAGGTGTGTGTATTTCGAATTGTCCAATGTGGCGGTGTTTTGGAGATGTGTGTGTATTTTGAGCGCGGCGGTGTGTACCGCCAGTGGAATACCGTGGTTGAAAGACCGCCACGTGGATTCGTTGGTCGTGATAGCATGGGCGTGTTTCTGTTGGCGTGACGGTGGAGGTTTTGTTTTCGCCAGTTTATCACTGACCTTTTGTGTGGCGGACTTGTGTGGGTGTCTGAATTTCTGCGGATTCCGAGATGTGGGTCATAATAGCTGTGGCGGAATTCCGTGGCCGCGGCGGTGTATTGGCAGTCTTCTGCACGGCGGTAAGCGGCTTTTACCACCAATGTTGTAATGACCCCCTTAATGTATTTAATAACATTTAGATAATTAAAAACAGAAAATATAATTAGAAAAAATAAGAGTCTAATGGAAGTTCCGGTTCCTAATAGCACCCCCATCAAAACCTGTTTAATTTCAAGTACTCTTTTTTTATTTATTTAGGTGCCTATCCACAAACCTTCTGTTCTATGACATGAAGTACTACTTCAGCAGTGATACTCTAATACTACAAAGTGCTATTCACTAACATAAGAGGGCGATGCCCCTGCCTCTTTTCTTTTCTGCATGTATCTTCTGCCACAGTGGCAAAATATTGTTGCTAACGCTGAATAGTACGTAGAGGCCCATTATAAATAATGGTGTGCCCCCTTTAACGCCTGCCCTGAGCAGGCGTTGAAAATGCCGGAAAAAATGACCAAAGAAATCTTTTACATTTCTTTGAGCCATTTTTTCGACCACTCTAGGAGAGACTACAAGAACACATCAGAGCCATCCGCAACAACAATGTCAATTACCCCTTTGCGGTTCACTATAACACCAAACATGGGCAGCGAGAGGTATTGGACATCAGGTTTTTCAACTTTACTACTCATGAATGACTCACTTGGAGTTCCACTGCAACCATCCTTTGGAAATACTGTAATCCTTACTATATACATTTTTTTTTCACATAGCCTAAGCCTTGATAAAGTCTTGAAGACGAAACACGTCTTGGCTGTTTTGCTGTATGGATTTATGTTGCAGGTGGTCTTTGGATTTGAACTCTGGCCACTCTCGTACATCTGGCTGTTTTACTGTATGGACTTTTGTTGCACGTAGTCATCTGATTAAGACTTTGACTATATACTTGCTGTTATAATAAATACCAAGTATCACTTGCTTCTCCGGACGTCGACTCAATACCTGAAATATTACTTGGATTTACCACATGACACTTTGATCTTGGGTGTGCCCTTGCCTTTTTTGTTCCCCCCCAACAAGGAAACACCCCCCCTTGCATGCATTATGCCTGGCACAGGCATAATGAGGCGCAAGGGGTTACAAAGTGGTGCAATGCATGCTTTGAGCCACTTTGTAAATCTGGTGTAGAGTTTTTGGCCTTTTAACGAAACATTATCGTAAAAAAAAGATGCTAATGTGGTCATTAGATGGCGCTAGGTCCTCTTAAATCTGTGCTTATTTAGCATATTCAGTTGCAGGAAATCTGGTTTAGTTTTGTGGTTACTAAGACAGAACATAAGGGCATTAAGTCAGGGGTTCAAGACTACTAGTATTTGGAAGGAAACAATTTTGCATTCAACAATTTCGATTTCATTTTGATCTCTCTCGCTCCTTGGAAACATGCAACTTGTAAATGATTATCTAATGGAAATAGAATTCTTGAATTTTCTTATACTGATTTTCAGTGGAAGTAGGAGAGAACTTTGCTAGTATAATGTTTAAGGTCCGTATGAGCATGAAGTGATGGTTATTTTTTTAACCATACTTGAGATGAGAGTTACAAGCAAGGACTATTAATTAAGAAAGGCATATGTAAAGAAGTGGTCTGATCATAGTCTTTTTGTTTGCAAACAATCTTTGAGTCGCAGTGCTCCGGTGCTCTAACCATGCACAAAGGCAAGAGGACTGAAAGAAGTGTGTTTACGAAGTAGGTTTGAGACATATAGAAGTGGGACCGTGTTGAAGTTTGAGAAGAGATATGCTTGAGTTAGATAAGATCTGTTGTAGAAATACATGGAGCAGACTGATGTTTAATGGATGCAAGGGAAGAATGAATGTCGGGGACATGGAGTTCCCGTTACAGTTCGGCGTGGGAGGTTAAATCTTTGTATATGCTACATTGTTCCCTCTAAAATAACAATGATTAGTGATAAAAGTGCCCAAGAGGGATCAGGTTAAAGACACAGCACTCCCGTTGCGGTTTGGTGTTGGAGGTTGAATCTGTTTACAAGAACTATTATTTCCACAAGTGTGAAAATGATTAATGATAAACGTGTTCAAGCGGGATCTGGTTGGTGTTTTTAACAAGCATGTGCAATGCAATGGGTCTCACGTTTACTAGAGTTAGAGCTATTAACTTTGTAAATTCCTAACTGGACTTTTCTTGCCACATAAATTGAAAATAAAAAGTGAAACAGTTGACAGAAGTAAGCAGATTCAAAGTACCACGGGCACCATGATTATGAGAGTTATTGGCTCACTGCATGAATGTCTAGAAAGGATCGCGGCTGGGATGAAAGGCAAACCGAAACTGGAGGAGGGGTATCACATACTGTAACAGGCGGAAGCGTGACGTAGTGTGATGGCCAACAAAAATGTTCACTTAGTTAAATCACCTGGGGAGGGAACTCAGCACACAAAGGAGGGACATTTCACAAAATGCACCAATCAAAATGAAGCATTTAAGACCAGCACCACAAAGAATGAATAGCAAGAATGGGCGTAGTTAAAAGCCCACAGAGAGATTACAAAGGCTAGAGCTCTAGGGCGCTCGACCCTAAAAACATTAAAGCAGAGAAATAATTGCCAAGAACTACATTTTCCTTCTTAGGTGCATTGACCATAATGGGCATGGAAACCTATCAAAACACGATAAAACTACCAATCAACTTCAATCAAGCCCAGCAAAACCTTAATCCTTAAATCTGACACTGGTCCCTTGGCTCATAGCCAGTTCTCCTATCCCACCATAGTCCGCTAATCAAAATCCTCTCAACAAATGTCCATAACAAGGATGACAGCTGCTTCTAAATCTCCTGAAACACACAATATCGACCATCTCCTCTCACGATATTCCTGAAATAAAAATGTGTGATTGTCCATATCAAGCACAGAGAAAATATGGAGAATTATAAGCATTATAAGCGATAAGTGAGAAATCACTGGATTTTAAGAGAGGACAGACACAGATGTAATTATGGAAACTATACTAATGTAAGAAGCAAATCAAAAACAAAGGAAGAATAGAATGGACATTATTTATTCATCCAAGAAAAATTGAAATTAAAATGGAGAGCGAGCTAGAAAAAGAATAAAAAGAGAGGCTTCAAGAACAAAGAAAACTGAGTTTTTTTAAAAGAAACAGTGAAATTGTCAACACAAAGTTCACAAATTTTCAAAAAGACTTAGAAAACAAACACAAATGGTAAAATGAGGCAATAGGAATACAGGAAGTGGAACAGAGGGATTGGTAGTGTGGTCGGAGTAGGTCACGTTTGGGTCACTGAGGTTAAAAAACATAAATATGGAAAAGGGAGTAGAAGTAGAATATATAGAAGCAGAAACAAAGGACAACATCTCAGATATGTGAGGTTTAATAATGTGAAAAGTCTCCAGAGAAGGGAACTGGCAAGAAGAAATGATTTTGAGAAAATGATAATTTCAAAAGTATGAAAGTAAGTAACAATGCTGACATCAAGAGAGGTGAGACATGATCAAAGAAACAAGAAAATCATATTTTCAAATAGCCGCTATGTATGCCACTGATTATTATGGATTGAAACATTTTATTCACTGATCCTCAAGCATCCGTGAAAAAACACAACAATAACTGGTGTGCGGTAAGTGACATCTTTATTGTTTGTTTCCCCTCCCTGGGGGAACCATGCTTTTGTATAGCAGTTGCAGGTAGGGAAACAGGTATTGGAATGACCACCTTAATTAAACAGGAGGGAATTTCACAGTGCATGAAAGAGGATGACCCCTTGTTAGATAGGCCACTGTCGTTTTTTGAGTCAGTTTCAAGCCTACATAGCCATTGTGCTCTATGTACTCTGACAGCAATGAATCAATTATTGATGGAGACCCAAGCAAACAATGCTTACATTGTCCAATCAGGAGATAACAATTGCAAGAACCACAAAGATCTTAACTATAAAAGTCAGGAAAATTAAAATATTGTATACACGTGTCAGATGGACGTCATGCTTCAAAACGTTGGCCAAAAGCTGTGGTTCTATTTTACAGCCTGACTCTATCAGAGTGCGTAGGTCTCTAAGAAGTTCAGCTTGTTCTAGGGAACACCACAGAGCTAACAATCGGGTGACAGTTGACCAACTGTCTGGCTGATCCTCTACAAACATTATCTCTAATTTTCTAGCATTCAGTGTCAGATCATGCATGACCCTTGCGCTTCCACGAGTTTGAGATATTACTGAGGGAGGATCTACTGATTCAGTTTGCTATTAGCATGTTGTAAAATAAGATGCAAAACAATTAGGTTCATGTCATGTAGGCTAGGACTTAGGTATTAAAAAGAGGCATGATAATTTAGAGACAGTGTGCTTATGCTATGAGAGAAATGATTGAAATTGAACAAAGGAAGGGGTTTCAGGTCTCTTTCTTGTATCACCTGTCCGGTTGGTTCTGGTATTCTGAAAATAGGTGTCAAAAACTAATGCAGCTATCCATTTCCCACATGAGGTCATCCACAATCCACATAGTCACTGATTCATTACCTATCAAAGGGTGAAAAATGTCTTGGCTGAATCCAAGATGTTAGTGGTTTAAACAGTGCTGGCAACTGCACTGCCACACTCCTGACCAGTGCATTAACTAGTTACATCTGGTTGGAGGTAGGCCTGGATTAGGCTGAAATGTCTGCAAGCGAGAGATTCTATGATTAAAACGTGCTGACAGAAAAACATGATTTTGTTTGGAAAGGTGACAGCAGGAGGAGAAACTAGTGAAAGAGAGGGCATACATTGCCCTGAACGAGAGGACATGCGTTGTACCAGAATCAATAGGAAGCCCAACATCCCGTCGATTAAACTGGACATTTTAGTGAGGAAAGGCGTTTACATTAGCAGACAGCGCAAGACTGTGTTTTGAAAAAGACAGTAGCTATCATTTATCCCTAGAGGAAGCTGGAATTGAAACTCAGGAGAGAGCATAAGACATGGCAGCAGTAGGTCAAAAGAAAGATCGGTCATTGACTCTTCAGAAGGAGCAGGCAATGTGAACTTACACGCATAAGACTCATTAGGAGTTATTGCAGAGACTGGGAATCAAAAGAGTGAAGACTTTATCCCAAATGAACTAAACTTTGACACGTACTTTCAGGGTGCTAAAAGTGCTGTGTGAAGCTAAGTGGTGGAAAAGAAAGCATCCATCAACTTTCACATACAAAATGACTTTAACTCCAACACTTTGGGGGTCATTCCAACCCTGGCGGTCGGTGTTAAAGCGGCGGCCAACCCGCAAACAGGCAGGCGGCCCAAAAAATGGAATTCCGACCCTGGTGGGAACCACCAACACAGCCCGCCACTTTACCACTCCGACCGCCACGGCGGTACAGACAAGCAGCGCGGCGGTCACCGCCAACAGACAGGCGGCAGACAATGTACCGCCCACCCTATCACAACTCACCAATCCGCCACCTTTTCCGGGGCGGGAGCCCCGCCGATAAAAACACGGCGGAAACAGACTTTGAACGGGAAAACGCTCACCTCCATACACCCCACGAGGAATCTGGACAGCATGGAACCCGAACTACACATCCTACCAGCTATTGTCTACCTGCTGCTCTACCAGGAGCACGAACGCCGGCGCAGAAGACAACGGTGAGTACTGCACCTACGACACAGGGGAGGGGGGAGGCAAAAAATTACGGGGACACACATACGCCACACACCCACCCCCACCCTCACCCACTACAACACACACATCAATGCAGAGCAACAAGTCAGAGTGACACCCCCCAACCCCCCCGGAAGAATGCAAAGACAAAATAAAATGATCATTAAAAATGAAGTATATTATAGCATAATTGAAGTTAAGTGAAATATTAAAATATAAATAAAATATAGTACATCATGAACAATATATACATAGGTCAAAAGTCCGGCCCATATTGGCTATCATCCATTGTCCGTGGGCCAATGGGCCTAAACCCATGGGCAAAGCCCACACACGAGACCCGATTCCATTGGAGAGAACACTGCAGGGGCATCAGATAGTAAAACGACAGGCACCTCAGGGGGAAGGGAAGGGGGGCACCTCAGCCAGTTCAGTCCACGACGCCAGATCCACGAGGGGCCTCCATGCCCACTGTACCATCCTGGGGAGTGCAAAGCCACAGTCTCACAAGTCTCTACAGTGGGTGGCTTGCCCACTGTACCATCCTGGGGAGTGCAAAGCCACAGTCCATCAAGTGGATTACAGACTCCACTGGTTCTGGAGGAGGCATGGTGCCCAGAGTGCTTCGTGAAGCCCTGGCCGACACAGATCCGGCCCTGCCAATGGGCCAGCGGTGCTTGAGATGAAGGGCCCAGCGGAGCGGTGCTTGACAGGAAGGGCCCAGCGGAGCGGTGCTTGACAGGAAGGGCCCAGCGGAGCGGTGCTTGACAGGAAGGGCCCAGCGGAGCGGTGCTTGAGATGAAGGGCCCAGCGGAGCGGTGCTTGAGATGAAGGGCCCAGCGGAGCGGTGCTTGAGATGCTTGAGGCCGGCGGAGGTGGTAGGCTGTTCCTGGTCCAGGCTAGTGAAAGGGGCCCTTTGTGGTGCCACATCTGGTTAAGGGCCACGACGATGGTCCCCATTGCAGAACTAATGTTTCTCAGTTCCTCTCTGAATCCCATGTACTGTTCCTCCTGCAGTACCTGGATCTCCTGGAACCTGGCCAGTACCGTAGCCATCATCTCCTGGGAGCGGTGGTATGCTCCCATGATGGAGGAGAGGGCCTCTTGGAGAGTCGGTTCCCTGGGCCTGTCCCCCCCCTGTCGCACAGCAGCCCTCACAGTTCCCCTGTTTCCCTGGGCCTCTGTCCCCTGGACCGTGTGCCCACTACCACTGCCCCCAGGTCCCTGCTGTTGTTGGGGTGGTGGGTCAACCTGGGTGCCCTGTAGTGGTGGACACACCGCTGATTGACGTGTCCTGGAGACAGAGGCATGGGCCCGCTGGGTGGGAGCTGTCCTGGTGTTCCCAGAGGGGGTTAGGTCTGCTGTAGCCTGTGGCTGTCTGTGGGGAACCGACTGTCCTGAGGTCCCCGATGGGCCGGGCTGGTCATCTGGGTCCAGGGAGACAGAGCTGCTGTCATCACTGGAGGCCTCTTCTGGGGGTGGGATGGACATCTCTGGACCCTCCTGGGCGGTGTGGTGGCGTTCGGGTCCTGCAGGGGTATAAGAGTATGGTTATTGCTTCTGTGTGTGCCATTTCGTGTAATGGGTGGGTGGCCGTGTACCCCAGTGCTGGCATTCCCTTGCGGGGGCTTTTGTGACGGTGGCTTGTGGGGGAGATGGGTATGTGCAGTGGGCATGCTTTGGTGATGGGTGTCCATGCTTTGGGGAGGCATGCAGGGCTAGGTTTTGGGATGGGTTGGTTGTGATGGTGAGCCATTTGCAAGGAGTTGGTGTTATGGGGGTGGGGGTGAGGGTGGGGGTATGATTTGGCATGCAAGTGGGGTGGGGGGAATGAAGTGGTGAAGATTTGACTTACCAGAGTCCATTCCTCCGCCTACTCCTGCGAGGCCCTCAGGATGCAGGATGTGCAAGACTTCTTCCTCCCATGCTGTGAATTCTGGGGGAGTAGGTGGGGGTCCGCCGCCAGTCCGCTGTACCGCGATGTTGTGCCTTGATACCATGGAACGCACCTTCCCCCGTAGGTCGTTCAACCGCTTCCTGATGTCGTCCCGCGTTGACCCTGTCCACTATTCTGCTCCATAGCTCCATCTTCCTGGCAATGGTGGTGTGCTGCACCTGTGCCCCGAAGAGCTGGGGCTCTACCCGAACTATTTCCTCCACCATGACCCTGAGTTCGGCGTCAGAGAACCTGGGGTGTCTTTGGGGGCCGTGGGGTGGTGTGGATGAGGTGAGGGGTGGTGTATGTGTTGTAGAGTGTGGTGAGCGTGGTGGTGTATGGTGTTTTGTGCGTGGAAATTGTGTGGGTGATGTTGTGATTTGCCTCTGTGTGATGGTCTACTCTATGCTGTGCTGTCTCTCTCTGTCCTTCAGTCGCAATTGTGGTCGTAAGGGTTTGTGGGTGGTGTGGGTGTGTGTTTTATATTTAATTGGGTGTGTGGGAGTGGTGTGTGTATGTGTCTCAGCTGTGTGTATTTTGAATTGTCCAATGTGGTAGTGTTTTGTAAAGGTGTGTGTATTTTGACCGCGGCGGTGTGTACCGCCAATGGAATACCGCGGTTGAAAGACCGCTGCGGGGATTTGTGGGTCGGAATGGCATGGGCGTATTTCTGTTGGCGTGACGGTGGAGGTTTGGTCATCGCCAGTTTTTCGCTGGCCGTTGCTGTGGCGGACTTTTGTTGATGTCGGGTTTTTGGCGGTTTGCCAGTTGCGGGTCAGAATGACCGTGGCGGTTTACCGCGACCGCGGCGGTGTTATGGCGGTCTTCTGACCGGCGGTAAGCGCCTTTTACCGCCGAGGTCAGAATGACCACCTTTATGTGCATACAGCACTAAGACAGATTTATGGTGTTTACCATGAGATCTCTACACAAAGTGGACAGTCACAGCGCAAGTATCCCTGGGATTCCATGCGAAGGTAGAAGAACTAAAGGCCTGTAAATTAGTGTGGCCTGGCCTTACATATAATCCTGGCTCCAAATGAAACAGAAGCCAAACATTGGCAACACGTACATGGTATGATATTTCCGCGTGTAATTTCCATGAAATTACCCATATTATGTAACTAATCCTTGAATGCTTATGTGTTCATATGGATTTGCACTGGAAGATGAGACTTGAGTACAACAATTGCGTTAAGGATGCTGCCTTTGCCCATTTGAGCAAATGTTAAGTCATGCTAATGTGGCACTGACAATACACTCTACGCTAAGCATGACAGATGATATCGTCAGTGCGCTATGTATAGCAAACACTGATACACTTTACGTAGATTTGCTTACGCAGATGCATTGTGTTAATCTTCGTAAATCAGGACGATTATGTTTCAAGCGGGTAGAGGGCACATACCGTGTGTCAAACAAGAGGTTACACACTTTACTACGAAACACAGCAACCATGGTACCCCGGGACTAGGCAGAGAGGGTGAACAGAAAACAATCATTGAGTATCAATATAACATGGAGTCATATCTCCGACTCTGGACATCGAAATAGAGATGGCTGCAAATCTGCACCGTGGGAAATGACAGATGTGCATCAGGATGGATAACAGACGTCGAGCACTGTAAATTGCATGAGACGAAGAGAAAACAAATGAAGGGCGCCATGATCGTAAAGCAAACACACAAAAGGACACAGAAGTTTGCTTGCAGTGAAACATTACAGCAAAAGTGCAATTATCCATGTTACAGGCAAAAGTGCAATTGTCCATGGAACCGGCAAAAGTGCAATTATCTATGTAAATGGTTTGATGTCATGCAGCACTCGCAACTACTGCCCAGCAAGATCGCGCTGTCTGCAAACAAAGAAAAAAAGTAGTATAGAAACCATCAGAAAACGTTGAGCCTTGTATGTTTTCAGTAGTTAGACGGTTCGCTCGAGGAGGGCTAAACACCGGAAAAGCAATGACGTATGCATGCCTTTCACTAATCAAACCAAGCACATTTTAAAAGGCCAGACCACAAACCAACCAAACTGATGGGTGTGGATACAAGCCCGTAGAGAGACAACAACAGGGACAGAGCGCTTTGCGCGCCCGACCATTAAAATTGAATCAAACAAGCCGTATTTTCATTAGTAAAAGGGAGTAGTATAAGTCAAGGCCACAGCGTTCCCATTATGTTTTGAAGTGGAAGGTCAAAATGTAAGTTGTTAAGGAGATTATTTCTCCTTTTGTGGTTTATTGATGTTAGGTGTGAAATGCAGAGTGTGTAATGAAAATTAGCAAAAGAGCAGAATAAAAAATGTTCTACAAAAACTTTTTTTGAAGTTCAAAGAACGTTTCTGAAAGCAGGTTATGGATAATCGATAGCTTGGTGTTGCTGGACAATGAGGGAGGAGTGTTTAGTATTACACTTGAGATCTTAATGTGGGTATGTTGCTTATGTTGCTTTCAGATTCCTGTATCATAGGGGCAGAAAGACTGTTTGGTTTTTCGAATTTTGGAGCACAGAAAATGAAGAATAAAAGGAAACAATAAGAGGCAATGTCCTACACAAGTTGTGAAGTGTGACAGGAGAATGCTTTCAGAAGAGGTATTTAGTCATTAAGTAAACTACAACTAGAAATAACATGTAAAGTAAAAATAATTAATCTGTGTATACATTTTTTGGAAGGATATATCCAGTTGAGAAAAATAAAAGGGAAGCACAGTGGGGATAAGATCCCAAGCACTTGTATGTTGTCACAACTTAATTTAATGATGTATATCTTTTTTAAACAGCCATATGTTTTCCAAAAGCCAACACGTGTTTCTCGCCTCTGCGCTTCTTCTGGGTGTATTTTCAATATAATTTTTACTTTGAAATCTTTGCATATATTGACTCACTATGTATATCCTCAGTGTGGTTCAACACATGTTTAACACCTCTGTGCTTCTTCAGGGCTGTTAGAAATATTAAGGGGGTCTCACAAGACTAAAATGATATGAATAATAAATACTGTGCATACTATGCAAATCCTGGTATGGTGTTCTTTATCCTGACAATCCAAGGATCAAAACGATAGCCTAGCATGTAGTCTCTGAAATCCTCACAGGGAAATCACAGTGCAACAGGTTTTACCCTTTTCGCTCATTAGAAATGAGTCTCTTACACACACACACACACACACAGGCAAGAAAGAAGATACAGAACAGTTTTCAATGCATTTATTGAAAAGACTGCAATATATGATAAAATACATGAACTGCAATGATTAGAATAATGACAAGAGACAAAATCAGGGTTGTGAGAATACGTTATTTGAATATGAACATTTCCAACATTTTTCCATTAACATGAATGCACAAATTTCTCCCTTAAACATATCGTCTTACCTAAAGAGAGCAAGGCATGATAAATCTAATCTGCCAAAGCCATGTCCATGAGAAGCGCCCCTACCCCCATTACCTTAGAACATGGCTGGGCTCCACTCTCAAAGTCAGATGGTGGAGAGACACAAAGGCTGAGGCCTGCTCAAAGTCATGTGCAGTATGGATAGACTATCCTGCGTGGAACACCGTCTAATAACTTTCTTCTCACAGAGTGTTTTTATAAGGCCCATGTTACTGTCCATGCAGACATCCTGACATGGGTATGTAGCTAAGCGATAGATTGTGTGCGTAAACTTGGAATCGGAAATATCATAACAAAATGCCTGGCATGTTCCCATTCTGTTCTTGTCTAACGTGAAGCAAAGGGACATGATAGCAAGTGATAATAAACCTTTCACAGAATGGCAACTGATTATAAAATAAAAACATTCTTTATAAAATACAAATACTGCTAAAATGAATAATAAGTAATAATGAAAAAAAGCATGTTTATTTAGATAAAAGGGCACAGGCCTGCAAGCCAAAGCTAAGTAAAACTGCTATACCCAAGCAATTAAAAATTAAAATGGACCCACAACACCCTCCCCTATTGACAAAACAGGGATGTGAAATCCAAAGTCTAAAAATGCTCTAAACTAACAATCGAAAAGCAAATCTAAAATCATACAAAAGAGATAGAGCGCCTGATTAGGACATTGGCGGATGGGCTACTCCAACACAAAAGTGACGGATATACCGTCCGTCATACTACAAGTTCCATTATATCCTATGGAACTTGTAAAACAGCAGACAGGGTATCTGTCACTTTTGTGACGGAGTAGCTCAACCGCCAAGGTTGTGATCAGGCCCATAATGTCAACAGTGACAAGCAAAACAGGCCAGCAGACATGCCAAATTGAAAAGCAATTTGGTGTCACTCTTTGTTGTCTAGAAAAAAGGCAACAATAACCATGGTCTTGCAAAAGGTCTCCGATGTCATCAGTGGAGAATGAGACCAGAAAGGACTCCACTTCGGCAGGAGATAGATTAATCAAAGGATTAGCACAGGGATCCACGGAGCAGAAATGTGCAGGGATCTAGAATGCAGAAAGACCTGTGGAGGCGGCATCAGCCATTGTGCCAGATGTCATTGGAGTCGGGAAATCCACAAGCGGTGGCTCAGAAGAGGCTTCGCGAATCAACCTCAGTCTCAAGAGGCATATCCATGAACTAACCCACATCGAGAATATTAACAGGTCCTTGTCCACAGGAGGCACAGTCTGAACTGCAAGACACACTATTGGTGCACATTCCTAGGTACACCAGATGCAGTGGAAAACCAGCTGCACACAGGTTAGGATTGGTCTGAATGTCAATGATCAATCATGCTCCAGCTCTTCCAGCAAGGAGGCTCTTAAGTACTGCATCATTTGGTCACGACTCAGTCGGGTTAGTGTTAGCTCTATCACTCCCCTTGGCTGATATAAAGCAGCCGCTGCATAGAAAAAATAATAGCAGCAATATTCTGCCAATTAACACCAAAGCAACTGTGAATCCGCCAAAAATGCTTGAAAAGAGTGAATGTATGGCTGAAGGTATGACTCCAAACAAGGTCTAGAAGGGGCTGACAACCCCTGAACCGACAGCCTTCAAAATGCACAATTCCTTTAGTGCTAGAAGCATTGAAAATTGTGCTAACCAACTCTCCAAAGTGTTTGGGGAAATTGGTATTTCATTAGGACTGTGTCTCAGCTGATGACCTTGCTATCTGGAGATCATACGTCTCTCTGGCTGATTTCATGGTCACTTGTTTTTGAAACAATAGGGCCTTTAGTCTGCTCAGCTTGCCAAAATTTATATTAGAAGTAGCTATGTGGGGCCACAAATCTGCTACTCTTATCTCTTGTGTTGGTGGAAATAAAACATGGTCAAAACAAGTTACCATTTGAGAAACCAAAATGATATAGGAAATCCCAAGGTTTCTATCACAGCAGCTTTCATTGTTCAGAACCAAATAGTGTCCACTTGAAAGTATCTGAAATACTGAACAAATGAAAGGGATGGGAGTACCCTTCAGATTGCATGCCAAGTTGGCGACCTCCGCATTACAAAGGCTTTGCAAGGATACCTGTTTACAAATCATAAATTGACTAACAGTAGTCTCAAATTTGCTTCCACTAAGAAAAATCTCTGTTTCGCCATTCAGACATATGAAATCGAAAGGCAACTCCCACATTTCGTGAATGTGACTATCTCCTAGTCGCTCATATATGCCTGCAGGAAAATGTTTCAAACAGTTTGTGAAATGAAAGGTAGAAATGGGCAGATTTATAACTCCACGTATCTACCATACTGCTGAGGGAATTTCTGCCATAGTAAAAGGCACCCTTTTTTAACTTTTCAATGTTAAGCATGATATAACTATCTTCTTTCTTAGCCATTGTTTGTTGTTTCCTGGATGCATTAAAAGGGGACCATAATTTGCTACTGTTTATGTTCCCAGGGCATGCAACTATTTTTCACAACTTGCAATGTCCAACCTAACTGCATGATGGAACACAGTTGACTATACCCATGTTGAAAAAAGGACATGTCAATATGGATGACGTCAATCGCTGATGACACAATGTTATTCAAGGTGTTAATTCTGATTGACAAACTGTTAATGCCATTTCCATGTTTTCCTTATCTATCTGCCTTAAACGTGCAGCAGCTTCCATTTGAGAAAGCTTGCAAATCTCATTAGATATGGCATACAAGAAATGTATGGCTTCCTAGGTCCTAACAAGAAATCTTGTGAGTCTTTTTCCTCAGAAAGGAAACTGGGATGTTGTTTTAAAGCTGATAAGGTGGAGCTGCACAGCTTACCCACACTGTATGTAGTAACAATACCTGAGTGTTCCCCCAAGACATAGCGATGGTCTAGCTGGCTTGCTTTGAAAACCTCTCAGGAATTAACAAAACTTGCTTCTGTTTGTGTCTCTTGGCCACAATAACCACCCACCAGGACTTGAAAGTGAGGAATTAAAGGTACCATTGTGAACCCCAGCCATTAGTTGATCTTCAGTGTCATTGAAAAGCATTAGCCAATTGTGAGATTTAGCCGGTGCAAGGATGCTGGGCGCGTTCATTTCTTTTATGTTTGCTGACCCCAGGCATGGTGTTTCTTGAACTGTTTCATTTAAAAAATATAATTTGCAGGGGAATAAGGCATGCTCTAAACAAGGCTTTCCTTCACCTATGTGCTTATCTTTTGTTCTCCATACACTTTTCACATTAATAGTGTTCTTCCAGTCTTCATAACCTACAACAGCGACTCAGGAAACAAAGGAGTCTGAGTAAATCAGTTTTGTGTCAGTTAGCAATATTTTCCTCATTCTGGAAGGTGATAATTTAAAATAATATGACTCGCTTTTCTGGTGTTATGCCCAGTGAAATATGTCAACTTTTCTATATATGTTTTTGAGCTCCCCACAGGTGGAGTCGAACAATGCTGTCATTGTGTGCGATTGAAAACTGATCTGGGTTTACTAGATCGGTGCAGAAAGTAATGTCACAAATGGTTGTACCAGAACATTTCCCCATAATTTGTGTGTTCATATACACATCTTCACTTTCAAAAACAGTGTAGTAGTCTAGCTCAGCAAGCATAGAATCAACTGTTTTAACATCCCAGTCATCAGAAATAATACCTGGTGTAATAACATCAGTCATTGATATTTTAAACACATGGATTTGAATGCTCTCAGTAGGACCGTATATGTCAAAGGGCACTTTATCCCAAACAATCCCATCAGGAATCAGAACAACTGAAATGCTTACCAGGGACAAGTCTCTTCGGACCTTATGGGAAGATAAATCCTCATGCACTGGCTCAGTGGCAGTGCATGGAGGAAAGAATGACCATTTATCAAGAGCAAAAAAATATTTAAAAAACCAATCCAAGGCAGAAAGGCAAGCAATGTCAACACTATCCACAGGCAATATCATGGATTAACCAAATAATTATTTTTAAGCCATATGTATAGCTTATGTGTCTTTGATACAGTTTCTGTTGTAGAAGCATGAGTCAGAAGAGAAGTCATCAGTATTGATGAAGTAACCAGAAGCAGTCTGTGGAAACAATGGAGCCGGTGCAGAGCTGGTGGATGGATCCACTTGCTGCGGAGGTTCACAGAAGACAATGCCGTCTGTCTGTGTAGATTTGATGTAATATAATTCCACATCTTGGACTTGTCTTGTCAATGAAGTGGTGAGTGGAATCAGCAGAAGCTCTTTCTCCACCCTTCCCATGCTCAAGGAAGCAATTGCCTCATTATTGTACAAATTGGTGCTTGCAGAAATATTTTTTGCTGCTTGTAGAGGTATGTTCTGTTGGGTAGTGAGAGGAGAGCGGATGCAACCCAACGGACCTCATGGTCTACTGTGCAGGATCTGCCACATGGTGCAGTTTGACGTTGTCAATAGAGACAAATCTGTTTCCTTTGGAATCAGGCAGCGGTGGTAAGATGACAGTTCCAGTACTGTGTATTCCCAGGTCTGGAACCGATGCTCTGTAAGATGGGCCGAACTCCTTTTTCACAGCAATCTTTTCACAAACCAGATCCCCAACTTCAGGAATCCAGCTGGTAGATGTTGTTGACAAATCCCTTATTCCTACGGTGGGAGTATAGGCGGAGAGTTGTCATCTCAAAATTGCTTTAGCTCCTGTAAAACAGCGACATGTTCATTCATGCAAAACGTTGTATCTGCCTCCACCACTCCAGGACCATCAAGATCGGGGATATCTATATAGGTATCCTGAATAACACCTCATAAGGGGTATGACATCCCAAGGACCTTCTGGAGAGATTATTCAATGCTCTCTGGACCCCATATAGGTAATGAAACCAACTACGGCCTGAACCTAATACTCTTGATGTTGAGGATTGCTTTAGGTCTCGATTCCCCCTCTTCACAACTGATTTACCCTCTGGATGGTATGAGGATGAGTAATAGAGTTCAACACCCATCTTCCTCGTGGTGTCCCTAAATGCCCAAGAGGAAAAGCAGTGCCCTGGCCCAAGTAGATAGCTGCAATCACATATGTACCAATAGATACCTGCAAATCTTTCATAACATTTTGAGTGCCAGCCAACCGTTGCTGCAATACCCACAGGAATCTTGAACAGGTGCCCACAGCGACAGATGAATTTGCATGCACCATCAGAATGTGAAGGACCCCAATGGTCCAGGTACACACATTGTAGTGGTCTGTTTGACACTAAGAGGGATGTCTGTGGTGGGCGTTTAATGGCGGATCCTTTTATTTGTTGGCAAATGTCACAACAAAGGACATATTGCTTGGTCTGTTTTATAAACCTAGCCACCAAAAGCAGTTCTGCAAATAAGAAATTGTGGCCTCCACAACTGCGTGAGCAGCAGCAACACCCTCATGCACTACTTTGATAAGATCTGGTCTCTGATCTTGGTTGGGATCACATGATCTTCCACCCCAGGAATGGTTTAAAATGCAACATTCTGAGCACTAACACAATATATATGTTTTGCAGGGTATGCTTTTGGTAAAGGCTGACCATCAGCTGAAGCTTTCATGGCAGCCAGGGTCTCATTATCCAATCTCGTGTGAGAACGAACTATTGCAGCGACGGAAGCCGTGCCTACAGCGGATTTGGCAGCTTCATCACCCAAAGTATTTCCTACAGCATGTACTCCCACACATCAGTGGCCCAATGTATGTGCTACATAAGAATCAGGTAGTCTGACCTTAAGATCAACTACCCTCCCCCACAATGTTCTGTGTTTAATGGTGTTATCCTTGCAGTCTCTGAAGCAGTAAAATATCAATGATTGAGATAATCATTATAGAACTGGACATAGTAAAATGAATCACACACAATTAGTATGGGCTGTTCCAGATCCTTATGTTCCATAGCCTAAGGCTAAGGCTAGCACCGGAGTGATGACAATAATGCATTTCTGTTGGGTTAGTGGACTCTTCTTTTTGACAGCCATATGTACAGAAGTTAGTATCTCTTCTGTGGGTGAAAAAAAGTTGTTGGGCGTTTGAATACAAATAAGATTTGTGTGCTTTTGGTACCATGACACCGTCATAGAAAATGACATAGGTAAATTCAATGGCACGAGCAATTATTCTGATAAACAAGTTTGTATTGTTGTTGCATGTGTGTAAAAGTTTGGCTTTTAACATATCCTGCTGAAGCTCTCTCAGTACACATGAATGTTCAGTGTCCGAAGTTTCTTTAGAAATCTGGACGAATTAAGTCGTAAAGAGGTTTTATTTATTGTGCATAGTCGGGTATGTATGTTCTATGTTGAAGAAACAGATCAATGACTGTATTTTCTTGATGGTATTTGGTGGTTTCAGTTGTGCACATTTCTCTAGAAAGTGCGGGCCAGGCTTTTGCCTTCATTTGATAACTCATATCCCAGGAACAGGACACTGAGGAAAGCAATTTTTGTTTTCTTGAAATTGAATTTATCGCCTTGGGCAGCAGATCCAAGAATGATTTGATCGTCCCTGGCAAGATAAATGTTGAGGTCATTGTGTGTGTGATAAATATCATCCACATCAGACAAACACATGTGGGTCAATTTCATGTAGTATTGATGTTACACAGGCTGAAAATGACCCTGAGCTGTTCTCATTCTCCTGAGGCAAAAGACAAAAGTGCTGCTGCAAGCCTAATGAGATAAAAGTGCTAAAATCCAGACTTTCAGGTGCTAGGTTTCGGCAGAAAAAAAATTCGAAATATCCAAGGTTGTTTTGTATTTTTTTCACACTATATTGTAAACTAGAGTTGTGCTGTGTACATTGTGTGTGGCATATACATGTATGCCTGTTTAAATCAGTGGTTTCCAACCTGTGGTCTGTTTCTCAGGGGGTCAGCGACTGCTTAGAAAATTAAATAATATTAACAGATTAGGTCCCCAGCTTTCAGTAATGACTCACTGGGGGGTCCCAGGATTCCTATCATGATTCAGTCGGGGTCCCCGGGTCCCAGTAATGATAATGTGGGGGTCCACAGAAGTCAAAAGGTTGGAACCACTGATTTAAATGTCTGTAATCTAAGACTATTCTATATGAATGATCTGGTTTTGCAACTGGGTATAGCTGGTTATTCATTGAAAAGATGCAGAGCTTAATTACTCCCAGGTACTCGAGCTGTGTGAGAATCTCTCTCACTGGAGATTGCGCCTCACATTTTATGGGATGTTGAGGCTGAGGTGTAGACCTAAGAGGTATTACATGGTTGGGAGATTCTTTATCCCATCGCACATGGTTCCGCTATAGCGTGCGAGCCTGCGCTAAAGCCCAATGAGCCACATAGGCTTCCTTTAGCACGTCTGAAACTAGGGCTGAGAAAGAAGGCAAAATTACATCTTCCCCATGTGGGAGTTTGTGGACAAATTCAGGTGGCCAGTCTTTTTTCTGCTAATAGAACATCCAAATTAAGTGCATCCCAGAAGATAACTTCAATAGTGCGCTCTATGTCCCCCTCAATTTGCATTTAATTCATACACCCTATCGGGTGGGGAGATGCATCTCTCCACCATCTCTATGATGATAAAGTCATTAGTTGCTGTCACATCCAGACGATCTATAAGAATCTAGAGACAAATTGTGACTTCTGCCTCGCTGTCCAGCAGAGTCGCTGCCTATGTCCTGTTCTTCAACAATTTTCTCAATATTGCTGGGATGTTTAATGGAAATTGCTGCCACCTTTTTCTTTTTAAATTGGTGCTTTTGTTAGCGAGATTTATCATCCTTTTTAGCGTAAGCTTCTGAGGAAAGTTGAGAGTCCTTCTGCTTCATGTAGTCAGTTCGGTGTTCTGACTGGCCCACTCTCTCACTCCATTTATCCAGCGTGTCCTGAGAGGGACGTGTTTTAGTATATTGATATCTATCAGGAGTTTTTAAAGTCTCTCTATTTCGAAGATCATATCTTCTTCCAGAGGTATGCCGAGAATCTTCTCTCTGACTTCTTTTGTCCTTGTTGTTTTTGTTTATTCTAGCATTTTTTAACCCTCTTATGCTTGTTTATTACCTTCCTTAGCTCCAGCTATCCCAACCTATACTAGTATAGGTTTTGGAGATAATCTTTGTTAGCCTGCGCTCCTGGTTCTGTTGAGAAATCTCCCAGAGCCGTTGGCATATGACCAATGATGCTGCTTCCCCTTTCAGATTTCTTAATATTTTTGAGGTAGATACAGCCAGAAGCACGACTCTGGAACAGTAAAGTTATGAACAACGCAAGCAGAACAGCACTTGCATGAACAACAACTTTGTTTTTCTGTGCCTTAACCACGCATGTGCGGAACAATGCACATGCGTGGTTAAGGCACAGAAAAAGGGAGTCAGCATCGGGAGAGGACGCGGTCAGGTAAGTGGGGCTGAGGCAGGGTTGGGGGGAGTTTTTAGGGGTGGGGTTGGAGGGCGGGGTAGTTTGGGTTGGTTTGTTTTTAGGTGCGGGTGGGGGTCAGGGTCATTTTAGTTTTAGGGGAATGGTGGGGGGTTAGGTAGTTTTAGTTTTTATGGGTGGCGGTAGAGGGTTGGGGTAGTTTTAGTTTTTAGGGGCTGGGGTTGTTTTAGTTTTTAGGGGCGGTGGTGGGGGTTGGGGTTGTTTTCATTTTTAGGGGTGGGGTAGGGGTCGGGGTAGTTTTGGTTTTAGGGGCAGGGGTGGGGGTCAGGGTAGTTTTAGTTCTACGGGGGGTGGGTCGGGGTTGTATTAGTTTTTAGGGGTGGGGGGTCAGGCTAGTTTTAGGGACAGGGTGGGGGGTCGGGTAGTTTTAGTTTTAGGGACAGGGTGGGGGTCTGGGTTGTTTTAGTATTATTGGGGTGGGATAGTTTTAGTTTTAGGGGCGGGTGGGGAGTTGTGGTAGTTTTAGTTTTTAGAGGTGCAGTGGGGGGTAGGGGTAGTTTTCTTTTTAGGCGTGGGGAGGTTATTTTAGTTTTAGGGATGGGGTGGGGGTAAGGGTAGTTTTGTTTTTAGGGGCAGGGGTGGGGGCCGGAGTAATTTTGTTTTTAGGAGTGGGGGTCAGGGTAGTTTTAGTTTTTGGGGTGGGGGTGTGGGGTAGGGGTAGTTTTAGCTTTAGGGGCAGGGGTGGTGGGTCAGGGTTGTTTTAGTTTTAGTTTTAGGGGTGAGGTACTTCTGGGCATTAGGACCTGGGGAGTCGCATGCTGGAACCACGCATGCCACCCCACACATGCCTTTACAACAAAAAATAGTTGTAAAGGCATTTGTGGTAACAATGCGGTCATTCTTCTGACTGCGTTGTTTAGGCAGGAGTGGTTCAAGCTTTTGTCGTTCCATCATACATTCTTATTGAACAGACTGTGTTGAAGTTACATATCAGTTTCATCCCCAAGTCTAGGGCCAGGGCAGCCCCGTTTTCATTTTGAATTTGTTTTAACACTTCCTGTTAATTGGAAAGTGTCAGGGTATCATGTGTGGTTGTTTACATTTCGGCGAAGACTGTACCCCAAGTGGCGCAGTCCTCTACTGAGGGAACCATTCCGAATGGTAAGCGCATTGTAAGGATTCTATGTTTATCTTGGGGTCCTGTATGGGGTAACACTGCTTCCAGATGATTTGTTATTTGCGCTATCCAGAACTGAATCTTTTCCCATTCCTTGGGTGTCTTGCCCATTATTGGGTGTATTGTTTGAAGATTAATTCCTGTAACTGCCAACTGATGCATAGCTGGAGCAGCCCTTGCTGGGGCCATTTTAAAAGTTTGTATTGCAAACTGTATTAGTTATCTGTTTATTGCTACTAGCTTATTGTAAAGGGTGCATACGTCAGCTACTTGCATAGCCTATACTTCTGGAAGTGATATGTATGTGGCAAACATGCACCACATTGGTCCGGCATTACTTAAGGGACCTAATGTCCCCAGGGTTGTATCACATGTGGAAGAATGTCACTGAACTACTTTTAGTGTTCTTGATAAGAAAGTGGTATTTCTAAGTGTGGATAAGCTAGGTACCAGTGCTGTATGTTCGCTATTCTGTAAATGTGAAATGATTGTGAATTGTCATTTAATTCAGGGAAGGTGACCAAATAATAAAAGGTGTCTGTTTCGTATGCTTCATGAGCTTCCACAACAAATGTAACATCCTGCAATAGTCAGTCAAGCCATTGGTGAGAAGAAACTGCGTAAGTGCTTGTCTGCAATTTTGAGGGATGCTTATGGCATTTGCCATGTTGAGAAGAGGGCATTAGAGCTGGGAACACTAACGGGGTAATACATCTTTTTAAAAGTTCAAGCTTGAGCACCCTACAGTCTAGGTAGGTTGTCCTAAAGACCACAGATGTCTCTGTATAATGGTATTTTAGGGCACCATAGGGTGTGTGAGACAGACATACTCAGGAGACTCGTAAGTTAGTGCCTACACCATTGTTGGTGATGCCATGTAGTGAGGACCATTGTATCTCTCCAACACTGCTAGATTAGGGGTGGCAGTATCCTCTGATTGTAGGTGACTATGTCACTCCTACCCCAGTTGGCAGCTGTCAACCCAACCCTTTTGGATTTCTAGCAGCACCTCAACAAAACAAACACTGAAGGTGATTTCTGGCAGCCGAGAGCATGGACTCTGAAATCCTCTCAGGGAAATCGTGGTGCAGCAAGTCTTACCCTTTTCTCTCTTAAGAAATGAGTCTCTTACACACACAGGCAAGAAAGAAGATGCAAAACAGCTTTCAATACATTTATTGAAAAGAATGCAATCTACAATAAAATACATGAGCTGCAGTGATTAGGATAATGACAAGAGACAAAATCAGAATTGTGAGAATATGTGATGTGAATTTGAACAATCCCAGCAATTTTGATAAACATGAATACACAAAGTCACTCATTACGACCATGGTGGTGGGTGATAAAGTGGCAGTAATACTGCCAACAGGCTGACGGTAAGTACCGCTAAATTATGACCATGGCGGTGATAACTCCCATAGACAGCCAATGGACCACACCAACCGCCACAGTGGAAACAACAGTCACCATGGCGGTAGGCGCCAACAGCTAGGCAGGAGACCAAGTACTGCCCACCATATCATGAAACTGCAATCCATCACCTTTTCTGGGACGGTACCAACGCCAACAAAAGCCTGGCGGAAACAGAACTCAGAAGTGAAAGGACTGACCATTAGTTGACACAGGGAAGAACCACACCACCATGGACACCAAACTACAAGTTTTCACAATGATCTGCTACATTATGCTCCATCTGGAACACCAACGTTGACGAAGACGATGACGATGAGTACAGCCACCTAGCACACAAGGGAGGGAGGGAGGAAAACGAGAGTGACATACGCACACACACCATACACACAACCAGCTGCACACATAAACCAATCGCACAAAACACACAGCAGAATAATACACGGACCATAATGCTGATGTAACGACAATGTATTAGCATAGCAAAATCCACCCCATGAACCAAATCTATACAAATGTCCATAAAGGGCCAATGCCCAGTCCAAAGTCATGGGGGCACACAAGGCCACACGGCACATTTCAAAGCCCAACATGTTCCCAGACACAGCCGAAGAGAACACTGCAGGGGCATCATTTTGCAAACGGAAAGGCACCTCATCGGGCGGGGCGGGGGGGCTCCTCAGCTGAATACGGGAACATTCCCACTGGTTCTGGAGGGGGCAACATGCCCATTGCTTTGTCCTGGGGAGTGCAAGGCCACAGTCTTTCAAGTGGGTGACTTGCCCACTGGTTCTGGAGAGGAGCAACATGCCCATTGCTTTGTCCTGGGGAGTGCAGGCCACAGTCTCTGGAGTGGGTGACTTGCCCATTGGTCCTGGAGGGGGCAACCTGAACAGTAGCCCCTAAAGTGTGGACTACATGGCTTCTGCCGGTGGTGACGGCTGCACTGTGGAGGTGGTTGGAGGAGGCTCCTGGGCAGCCCCTGCACTCACTGATGGCTGCATTGTGGCGTTGTTTGGAGTAGGTTCCTGGGCAGCCACTTTACTTACTGATGTCTGCATTGTGGTGGTAGTTAGAGGAGGCTCTTGGGCAGCCCCTGCACTCACTGATGGCTACACATCCACAGCTGGCGGTGGAGGCCCTGTGACAGCTCGTGGTCGTGGCAGTGGTAGCCTGACAGCTTCTGCTTGTGTAGAGTGTCTCGTCTCCTCCTGTTCATGGGTCAAGGATCCCTTCCCTTCCTGGCAGGGGTGGAATGGCTCTTCCCCTCTCTGCCTGGTGGTGCAGGCTCCTTCCCCGTCTTCACAGCTGGTGCAGGCTCCTTCCCCTTCTTCACAGCTGGTGCAGGCTCCTTCCCCTTCTTCAGAGCTGGTGCAGGCTCCTTCGCCTTCCTCATAGCTGGTGCAGGCCCCTTCCCCTTACTCACATCTGGTGCAGGACTCTTCCCTATCATCCCTGGTGGTGCTGGATCCTTCCCCTTCAGTGTTATAGGTCTGGTATCCTTACCACCACGAGTAAGTGGTGCTACCACTGTCACTGTTGACTGTTTGGCTGAGGTGCTGGGCTGTGTCCTTTGCACCCTGCCCATACGTGCTGGACGGGGGAGGGGGAGGGAAGAGGTCAATTTGGTAAAGGAAAAGCTTTTCGGGATGCTGGGGTGGGAGGAGGGAGGAGTAATGGGAGTGGAGGATGAGGGAGTGGTTGTTGGAGGTGTATGTCTGCTGGATTTGGGTGCAGGATCCTTGGGCTTTATGCTGATGTGAGATAGATGGCTGTTGGGTGTCTGAGTGCTTGCGTTTGTGTCCTTTAGGAGGGGGGACAGACACAGTGGGAGAGGACACAGGCGACACGTGCATGGCTGTTGTGGAGCTGTCTGCCAGTGAGGTGTGTGTTCTGCTTGGTGTGGTGATGCTGACAGTGGATGTAGATGTAGTGCATGCAGGTGTGAGTGTGGACGTGACTGAGAGGGAGGTGAAGGAGGAGGAGGAGGGGGAGACAGTGGAGGCTGTGGATGTTGTTGTTTCTTCAACTGTATGGTGTTTGTGGTGTGAGTGCCTGTGGGATAAAGTGTGGTGCTTGTGTTTGCCTGTGCCACTCTTGTGTGTTGCCTTGTGTGCATGCTCGTCTGTCTGTGTGCTTGGGATGCATTTGGGGTTGAGGAGAATGGGACTGGGAAGTGGAAGTTGGAGAGGGGATGGTAGAAACAGGGACAATGACTGCCATCAGAGAGGAGGCCAGAGCCAGAATCGATCAAGCTATAGGGGCCGAAAAGCATCAACTGTACACTTTTTGGGAGGTTGCAACCAAACTTGAACTTTGTTTGTAAAGAATTCTAAACCATAGGTCCTTCCATTTTTTCCCCCCTGAAAATAAGGACATTGTAGGCCTTGGATTTATTTTGCAACCATCTCTCGTATGTGGATCTTCAAATTAATTTGTATGGACACCACATAGCTCCTTAAATCAAGGAGAGGACTATTGGATGAATTGGTCATATTTCCTGTGTTTTGTTGCTTAGATTTTAATTGTTTGTTAGATATGAGACATTGATTTGGAGGATTTGTAAGGTTGACTTTGGTTGATGTATATATAAAAATGACTGCTCTAATTTGAACAGTTGTTCTAGTCGGTGGGTGGGGCAAGATGCATCGATTAAAAATAGCAATTCAATTGCATGCCCAATGATTAATTTATTGCATCATTGATGGAATTTAGGAGTACATTATTATTTTTTCCTAAAATTTGACCACTTCTTTTCAAAACAAAGCCCCTGGATGGCATTCACAATGGATGACTGCCCTACAGAGATGGATCTCAGGAGGTCAAGAGCCTCCTCACGCAAGGCATCAGGGCTCACTGGACCAGGGCCTGAGGTATTGGGGGCGAAGGAGATGCCCACCCTCTTGGGTAAGTGGGCATGGGCAACTGATTGAGGGGCTACTAGGAGGGCGGTGCTGGTACGGGGTGGTGGCTGTACCTGCAGCTGGGTCCTCCACCACCAGGGAGCTTCCATCGGAGGAGGTATCAGAGCCTGTGTTGTCCCCCCAGTCTTCGCCTTGGTGCTTCTTACATCGTCCATCCGACTTGTTCCCTCGGCATCGGTGGACTCTGCTTCCAAGGTCCTGTGGGATGCAGCTCCCTCTGTCGCCGGTGCCCCTGCTTCTCTGCCAGATAATGCTAATACACACAAGGACAGGATGACAAAACAAGAAAGGGGGGGACAGAGACAAAGGATACACTGGGTCAATGACTGCAACAATACCACCGTTGGTGTATACAGCACCCTTACACACAGGGAACAAGCCTACGCACTATGCATTGCACTACCAGTGAAATGGCTAGTCACCAAGGCATGAGGAGGAGCACACACAGCTGACTGTATCACACCTGGGACCCACGCAGCCCTGCCTAGAAGTGCATACTAACAAGCTAGGTTACCTGTATTTGCCATGCAACCATTACCCTTCAGAGGACCCATGCTGCAATGTCTGGCATGGCCTTAGGGGCACCCACTGACACACTACCACCACCCGGATACCACCCCACCAGCCATAAGTTGTAATGATACCCACTGTACTCACCCCCTTGTGGCTGCTGTGATTCCCTCAAGCACCCATCCAGCTCAGGGTGGCCATCAGGGGGCTCAGGGTCCGACAGGCACCCCTTCCTCATTGGGAGGCCATCCCCAGCTGGGCCTCCCTGGTCTTCCGTGCCCAGCGTCTCAGGTCCTCGCACCATTTCCGACAATGGGTGCTCTGCCTTCCATAGACCCCCAGGGTCTGGTCTACACCTCCTTAGTGATGGCACGCCAGAATCCCTTCTTTTGATGTGCGTTGACCTGCAGAGGTAATACATACAGGAGAACTCCACTAAACAAACAGTCTAGCCTGTCACACACATGGCCCACCATACCTGATTCCATCACCACTGGCACACACATAGGCCAGCTCACAAAATGTACACCGCCAACAGACAAGTCCCCCACCCCCCACACACCCTTACACGATGCCTTCACACACATCTCCATGCATCTATGCCACATGTATCGTGCCCACAGTGTACTCACATGTTGGTCTGGAGGCCCATACAGCAGTCCGTACGGGGTTAGTACCCCATCCACCAGCCGCTCCAACTCCTCCTAAGGGAAGGCTGGGGCCCTTTCCCCGGTCACACGGGCCATGGAAGGTTCCAGACACAGGTCACAGCAGCACATGCAGTGTAGGTATTCTCCTGTGGAATGTCAGGAAACAAGTGAGGAATCAGATAAAAAATGGCGGTCACATCTGCGGCAGTGTACAGCTTCACCGCCGGCGTAGATCCCCACTGGCCACTGTACCCCATAGGGCCCAATATTATCTAATAAGGAATTGCACTGCGGTTCACAACTGCCTACCGCCACGGCACACAACGTCAGCAGAATTACCTCACTTCCACCTGTCCCTCCGCACAGAACAGGCGGTCACCATTTCAGGGGGGATGAACAGGCCTATTGATAATTGCTGTGTCACAGGATGAATATGCACATACTTTTAAATTACACTGTCCCAATACATGATTGCACGATTTGGACTGCTGTTGTGTGTATAGTTGTTCAAATTGTGACAGCCTACTCACTCTTGTGCCCCTTAGATACCTACCACTGCGGATGAATAGGAGGTGGGGACATACCCCCGTTTACAGACCCCTGGTGGACTTAGCTACACTGGAGGACAGGCACATAGGCACTCATTACAACCCTGGAGGTCAAAGACCGCCAGGGCTGTTTTGGAGTTTGTACCGCCAACAGGCTGGCGGTACAAGCTTGGGCATTACGACCGTGGTGGAAGCACCGCGGTCGCACTGCCCGGACCGGCGGTTTCCCGCCACTTTTGTCCCGGTGGTTGTAATCCCCCAGGGCAGCGCTGCCCAGGGGATTACGAGTCCCCCTCCCGCCAGCCTTTTCATGGCGGTATGAACCGCCATGAAAAGGCTGGTGGAACGGGGAGTCGCAGGGACCCTGGGGGCCCCTGCACGGCCCACCCCACTGGCATGGGCAGTGCAGGGGACCCCTGCCAGGGCCCCATGGAGCTTTTCACTGTCTGCATAGCAGACCGTGAAAAGCACGACGGGTGCAACTGCACCCGTCGCACAGCCGCAACACCGCCGGCTCCATTTGGAGCCATCTCACATGTTGCGGCCGAGATCCCCGCTGGGCCGGCAGGCGGGAACCAGGTTTCCGCCTGCCGGCCCAGGGGGGATCTCAAAATAGACCCCGCATGAGTGAGGCCGCATTGGCGGCCGCCCAGTGGTTTCAACTTGGCGGGCGGCGGTTGCCGGCCGCCAAGGTTGAAATGAGGGCCATAAAGCTCATCTATAGACTGGACAGGGCCACAATCACAGAGCTGTATGCCCAGTTGGAGCCTGACCTGATCTCAGCTATCTGTCATCCGACTGGGAGCCCCCCTCTTGTGCAGGTGCTATCAGTGCTCCATTTCCTGGCAACAGGTTGTTTCCAAGTGACAGTGGGCTAGGCAGCAGGAGTGTCACAGCCATTGTTCTCAATCGTGCGGGCAAGAGTCTTGTCTGCCCTGGTAAAACACATGTGCAGCTACATCGCTTTCCCCCAGGTGGAAGACTTGGCCACAGTGAAGGCCGGATTCTATGCAATGGACATATCCCCAATATGATTGGTGCGATTGACGGAACACATATTGCGTTCCCCCCCCACCCCTGGCAGAATGAACAGGTGTACAGCAATTGTAAGAGTTTCCACTCCATTAATGTGCACATGCTGTGCCTGGTGGACCAGTACATCTCCCACGTCAATGCTAAATATCCTGGGTCGGTGCATGATAGCTTTGTTCTGAAGAATAGCAGCATCCCAAATGTGATTGGCCAACTACAGAGGCACAGGGTGTGGCTTATAGGTGAGCCTTGGTCCCCACCCAGTGTATGTTAGTGTATGCCTCTGCTGTTAACCAAATAGGATAGTGTGTGGCTAAATGTTGTCCCTCAATACTTGCAGGTGACTCTGGTCACCCAAACCTATAATGACTGCTGACCCCTGTTAGGAATGCCAGGACAAGGGCTGAAGAACATTATAATGAGGCACATGGGCAAACCAGAAGGATCATTGAGAGGACCTTTGGCCCCCTGAAGGCCAGGTTCAGGTGCCTCCATCTGACAGGTGGATCCCTGTGCTACTCACCAGAGAAGGTCTGCCAGATAGTAGTGGCATGCTGCATGTTGCACAATCTGGCTCTCAGACGCCATGTACCTTTTCTGCAGGAGGAGACTGGAGATGTCCGTGTGGCAGCATTGGACCCTGAGGACAGTGAGGATGAGGAGGCAGAGGATGAGGAACAGAACATTAGTGATCCGTCAGTACTTCCAATGACACACAGGTGAGACAGTGCAACTTCACATTTCTATGACTATTGTTGTATTCTGTGTGGCAGTGGGAATCAGAGTACTACAATCAGAGTACTACTGGAGTTGAGAAGAACTCTTCTGGAGGAAAGTCGGCAGTGCTGTAAGGATTGCCACGCTTCCTGAACCGCTGTTCTAAGGACCTGCTTCTCTGCATTGCTGAGCTGCTCTGCTGCCTGATGATCTCTGACCTGGTCAGGACAAGGACTGGACCCATCCTGCTGGACGAGAGTGTCTCCAAGAGCTTGCCCACTGTTCTTCTGTAGACTTAGGGACATCAAATACTGCTTTCATATCTCCTGGTCCTGCTGGACTCTGCCTTCTGTGATGTGTGCTGGACTCTGATTTTGCTATTTTTGTTACTCTAGGCACTTTACCGCTGCTAACCAGTGCTAAAGTGCAAGTGCTCCTTCACAAAATGTGTATGTAATTGGCTTATTCATGATTGGCATATTTGGTTTACTAGTAAGTCCCTAGTAAAGTGCACTAGAGGTGCCAGGGCCTGTAAATCAAATGCTACTAGTGGGTCTGCAGCACTGGTTGTGCCACCCACATAAGCAGCTCTGTAATCATGTTTCAGACCTGCCATTGCAGTGTCTGTGTGTACAGTTTTAACTGTAAATTCGACTTGGCAAGTGTACCCACTTGCCAGGCCTAAACCTTCTCTTTTCTTACATGTAAGGCACCCCTAAGGTAGGCCCTAGGTAGCCCCAAGGGCAGGGTGCAGTGTATTGTTAAGGTGGGACATATAGTAATGTGTTTTATATGTCCTGACAGTGAAATATTGCTAAATTCGTTTTTCTCTGTTGCAAGGTCTGTCCCTCTCATAAGTTAACATGGGGGCTACCTTTAAATCTGATTGAAGTGTAGATTCCCTTTGGGAGCGGATGGACATGTGGAGTTTGGGGTCTCTGAGCTCACAATTTAAAAATACATATTTTAGTGACGTTGATTTTGAGATTGTGTGTTTGAAAATGCCACTTTTAGAAAGTGAGCATTTTCTTGCTTATACCATTTCTGTGACTCTGCCTGTTTGTGGATTCCCTGTCTGGGTCAGTTTGACAGTTGGGCTGGTTGCACCTCACACTAGACAGTGACACAAAGGGAGCTGGGGTGTAGTTTGCATTTCCTGATGAGCCATCTGTGCTAGGAGGGTGGGGAGAGTGGTCACTTACACCTGAAAGGGTTGTGCCTGTCCTCACACAATGCAGTCTCCGACCCCCTGGTGAGTGTCTGAGGCCTGGGCTGGGCAAGGCAGGATTTCACATTCACAAGAGACTTTACTTTGAAGTAGGCCTACTTCATTGGAGAAATTGGGTATAACAAGGGCACCCAAAACCACAGACTTTAGATCACTTCTAGACATCAAGAGGAACCTCTGCCTGGAGAAGAGCTGAAGAGCTGAGGAGAAGTGCTGCCCTGCCTATGACTGTGGTTTGTGGAGCTATCCTGCAGTTGCTGCTTCTGCCAGAGTAAGAGGGCAAAGACTGGACTTTGTGTGCCTTCCATCTTGTGAAGAAATCTCCAAGGGCTTGGTTTAGAGCTTGCCTCCTGTTGTTTGAAGTCTCAGGGACAGCAAAGACTTCTCTCTGCCAGCACCTGGAGTCTCTGGAGAGACTCCTGCTCTGACAAGTGGAGCCCTATCCAGTCCCTGGGCCCTTGAAAGGAAAGCTGGTGGAAATCCAAGGAAATTGACTTCGGACGACTTCAGACCTACGCCGTTGCTGAATCCGGTGACGCAGCCTGCATCTGACTCCGTGATCTTTGCTGGAACGCAACGACCTTCGCAGGCCCGACGCCATCTTTGCGGGGTGGTAGGGGGGGGTCGTGGGTGTGGGGGGAGGTCTCTGGGCGGTGGGGGAGACCCCTATCAGCAGTGCCAGGGAAGGAATTCTCTGACACTGATAGTGCCTACCGCCATTGATTTTGTGGCGGTACAGAACCCCACGAAATCCATGGCGATATGCGGGGTCATGATACCGCCGGCGGTATAGTGACGGCCGCTGGGCTGGAGACCGAAGTCTCCAGCCCAGCGGTCGGAGTGGAGAAGTGGCAGTTTGGTATGGCGGTCACCGCCATGCTTGTAATGTCATTTTGTTTACCGCCGGCCTGTTGGCGTTATTACCGCCACTTCTCCACCAACTGCCAGGGTTGTAATGAGGGCCTTAATCTTTAAAAGTTCATATCTTGACTTCCACTTTTTGGATTTTTGTTGTTTTGGTCTTGTTGTGATCAGATAAATATGATCTATTTTCTACAACCTGTGTGGAGTCTTTTTGTGGTGTTTTATTGAGGTTCTGTATTTAAAGTGGGTTGCACAAAGACCTTACACATTGCCTCCTGACTGCTCTGTACCAAGCTACCAGAGGGTGACCACAGGTTAATTTAGGGAGTCTATCCGACTTACCCTGACTAGGATGGTAGTCCATACTTGGACAAGGTGAATACTTCTGCCAACTAGAAACCCAATTTCTAACAGAGGCACAATCAGTTCTGCAGATCCACTAGTCACATTTAAGTTATGGGTACTGGGTTTATGGTATACCACTTTAGAAGGGACGTACAAGTAAATTAAATATGTCAATTGTGGATAAACCAATTTTACCATGTTCACAGGAGAAGCACCTTCACTTTAGCACTGGTCAGCAGTGTTAAATTGCTCCCAGTCCTAAGGCCAACAAAAAGATACAGCAAAAATGTGAGGTAGATAGGAAAAAAGATTGTGGGAAAACCACCATAAGGCTGCAAAGTCTAGCAGTGGGGGGGTGTTAAGTGGAAAAGGAAATACAGGAAAGGGGAAGTAAAATAGGAAGGTCTGTTGACTAGGCCACTAACAAAAATTCCCTTAAAATATAAATATAAATATATATATATATATATATATATATATATATATATATATATATATATATATATATTCATCCAGCTCTCTCTGACAGGAGCACAGCATTTCAGCTAGCCACCAGACCTTCAGACACTTTCTGTTTATAACCAATACCACCCTTTACATCAGTGCTCAGACAGCCTTCCCCATTGTAATATTTCAATGTCATCCATCAGCTGGAATCTTCCTTTAAGACTATTCTTAGCAGTTCCTCACAGACATTTAAGTAGCCCTTGATCTCCTTTTCTGATCTTGACATTGAGGTTTCCCTTCAGCCCCCTGTCAGCCTTCACATTGCCCTGATGCACTCATGTGCTCACTTTTACCAGCTTTCATTCTTATTGTCTTCTGAAACCCCAGTCTTGCTGTCCCTCAAGTGTGTGTTAATCCCTTTGCCAGCCTCACAGACCACAGAGTCTGTTGCCCTTAAATTACCACTGAACACCTAATATGGCTCTCTCAGCCTTACTGTTACTATTGTTATCTGAATTTCTAGTTTAGATTTCTGATTACCTTTTGGCCCTAGAAGACAGTTTGCCACCCCAGACCACTTCTCTATGATCTCCACAGACCTCTCAACCAGAATTTCCAACACTTTTTTCAGCCTTTAACGCCCACCATATAGATGACAATTTCTTCAACAGCCACACCGTTTAACAGACTACTCTACCAGTCTTGTCACTGAGAGCTTTTTTGTTAGCCTGCCAAACAATTCTGCCGCATACACACCTTCACCACCCTTCAACTTACGCTCAGAACTTCACAGACCACTAGTCTGGTACTGAAGCTACCAAAGCTGGCCTAGGTTCTTAGTGCAAACACAGCTGGTAATCCACCAGACATTCCCTCTGTACTCCAGCCCATCTATCTGCAGATGCCCTAAACACCTCTTCTGCTCTAAAGAGCATTCTTCTGATCCTGAGATCCCTTTGGCTGATTGTCACAACCCTTTAACTCCATTGTGAGCACAGTCCATTATTGCTGACTTCAGCCGTCTGAGTTTGTTAAAACTTTCTGCCATCTTTCATATCCCACAACATTTTCAGCCATCCTTTCTAGACCCCTCTGACAGGTTTGCACTCCTCCTCCTCTGATCCACCCTCCGGCCACTGTGACAGCATCAGACAACATCTACTGTCACAGAGCTCAGTTTGATAGTGCTGGCATTTTATCCACTGTGTTATTTCTCAGCCCATATTTACTGTAATGAATTGGGCTATTATTTTGGGGGTTCGCACCTAAAGGAATAATCACAACCCTTGTCAGAGTGAACCCTCAAAGTCAGTAACTAAACCTGAGCTCAACTCCCTGGTAACTATGGCACAGAGCAGAGAGGCTTAACTTAGGGCAATATGTTAAGATCCCCAACTGAATACAAAATATAGTAACATTTGATAAATAAAATGGCACCAAAATACAAAATCAAATAAGGAGTACCTGCGATATAATTTTTTTAATTTGTAAGTGGGAGTAGCACTAAGAAGCATAACTTGCCAATGATAGTTAGTGATCATGGTAGACTGGGATCTCTGCACAATTTGACACTAACCACAATAGAGATTGGGTTGGATACCAACAGGCTCATCCTGGCCAAAGATTTCACTTTCAGACCTTAGGCCCTCATTATGAACATGGCGGCAATCACCGCTCCGCCGGCGGGGGTGGTAACTACTGCCAACTAATGAAGCACATGAGAAACTGCCAGCGGGCTATCCACACACCGTCAGCATTGGACTGCTGACAACGACGGAAGAGGCCATCCACAGGCAGACGGAAAGGCACCACCCGCCCAACAAATAATGAAGCACAAGACCACCGTCAGTTCCGGGGCAAAGCTTGGCGGAAACAAACTAAATAAAAGGAAACACCCAACGTAGGCACACACAACACGCAGAAGCAGACTTGGAGAGAGAGCTGCAAATAATGCCAGTCCTGCTCCTTGCAATATACCTCCACGACCGTGAGACGACAACAGTAAGTGCCGCAACCTAGTAAACAAGGGAAGCAAGGGCACAGTTACACAACAACCCACCTCACCCACCCTGCAACGCACTCCTAACCCCTCACACCATCACAAGCCATACACAACAGAACAAGAGGTACTTACCCGAAACAAGGCAAATGAAACCTGCCCAGAGTACACACATGTGCACACCACACCCTCTCAATGAAACTATGAACCACGTCTCCATAGTGTGCAAACAGCACCACTGGGCACACAAACTTTATTACAAAATATATAAAGGAATGTCCAAATAAGGCCATTGGCCAGTCCATAAGAAAAAGCCTGAAGAGCCCAAATGGGCCGAATTTGACTCCCACATGTGCCCTGGGTACTCCACCGTAAAGGGACATCAATGGGGCAGCCAGGCACCTCAGGGAACAAGGGCAGGGGGTGGTGGGGGTGGGAACTTACATCTGGGATGCTGGGGGCATGGGCTTACGTTTGGGAAGTGGAGGGGGCTTGGGTTTGCCCATGGAAGGTGGGTGAGCGGGCTTGGACCGGGAATTGGCAGAGGGACCTGGGGCAGCACAGGGCTTCTTCCTCTCTGGGGAAGGGGCACGGGAATGGGAAGGGTGGACTGGGACAGACTTAGATGAGGAAGGAGTGGACAGGGCAAGGAGGTGGGCACGTTTAGGGACGAGACAGGGTGGGCTAGTGGGTTCGAACCGGTAAACATGGGACAGGAAAAGGTTTTTAGAGGCAGTTGGGGTGGACATGGAGGATGGTGTGGGAGTGGAGGTAGAGGGAGTGCTTGTAACTGGTGTAGGTGTGCTGGACGTGGATTCAGGTGCCTATACAGTATGCTGATGTGTGGTGGATGTGTGTTGAGTGGGTGTCTGGGAACGTTTGAGTGTCTTGGGAGAAGGGGGGGTGGACACACTGGGACAAGACAGGCTGCCAGTGTAAATGGATGTTGTCTGGGTGTCTGCAGGTCTGGTGAGTATGCTGCATGTGTCAGTCAATGTAGTTGTGGTGAGTACAAGTGTGGTGTCTGGGGTGGATGACTGGATGTCAGATGTTGTGGTGACTGCAAGAATGGGGCCAGCAACTGTGACTGAGGGTGCAGAGCTTGTGGGTGTGCGTGTTGGGGTGACAGACAGGGAGGTGGGAGACACACTGGGGGAAGTGTATGTTGTCAAGTGTGCCTTTGTATGTTGGCTGTGTGTATGCCTGTGGTGGGAAGTGTGGTGCTTGTGTTTCTCTGTGTGATTCTTGTGTTTTGAGGTATGTGCATGGCTGTCTGAACGTGTGCTTAGGATGTGTGAAGGGAGTGGGGTGCTGGAAGGGGTAGAGGTGGTTGGGGGGTGAACGGAAAGACCAGGGACACTGGCTGCCATCAAAGAGGAGGCCACAGCTTGAAAAGATCTCCGTAGGCCAGACATGGCACAGGTAATGCCTTCCAGGGATACATTGCATTGCTGCATCTGGGATGCTAGCCCCTGGATGGCATTCACGCTGGTTGTCTGCCCTACAGAGATGGCCCTTAGGCGGTCAATAGCCTCCTCTGTGGGGGCAGCAGGGCTGACTGGGGCAGGGGATGAGGTGGCTGGGGCGAAGGAGACGCTCACCCTTCTGGGTGACCAGGCACGGCCACTGGGTGGGGAGCAACTGGGATGGCGGTGATGGTATGGGGGGCGGCGGAAGATGACACAGAATGGGTGGTGCCCACTAGGGTCCGCCACCACCTGGTGAGCTGCCATTGGAGGAGGTATCAGAGTCACTACCGCCAGTGGTAGTTGCCTCCCCCGTGGTACTCCCCTCGCCCTCCAACCCATTGATCCCCTTGGTGTCGGTTGACTCTGCCTCCTTGGAACCATGGGCCACTGCATCCCCACTTGCCGGTGCCACTGCTCCCTCGCCAGATGATGCTGATGTATACACAAACACAAGAGCACAGGGGTGGGGAGAAAAAACATAAGAGAAATCTGTAAATACCTGAATGAATGTGCATACTTGGTGCACACACACTCTCATCCAGCTTACACACCTACACGCAGCACCTACAACTATAGTCATGATTATGCCCCAGAGTAGTGGCCACTACCCCAGCATAAAACTAATTTCCCACATGACACACAGACCTGATGAACTGTTAGACCTGCCCCTAAACATTTCCATGCCCATGGGGGGCAGGACTGTTGGAAGACACCTGTCAGAGTGCCTGGCACTAGACTGCATACATACCACAGCACCCAAACACATCCATCAAAGTGGTATGAAACGGTGTTGGTACTCGCTCCTTGTGGCTGCTGTGCTGCCTTCAAGTGCCCATCCAAATCTGGATATGCCACCACCAGAATGCGGGACATTAGCAGGGTCAGGGTCCGACGGGCACCCCTTCCTCGTTGGGAGGGCTTCCCCAGCTGGGCCTCGCAGGCCTTCCTGGCCCAGCACCGCAGGTCCTCACACCGCTTCCTGCAGTGGGTGCTCCAGCGGTTGTAGACCCACAGGGTCCGCACCTCCCTGGTGATGGCCTGCCAGAGCCCCTTCATCTGATGGGCACTAACCTGTATGGGACACACACAGAAGAAAAACAGACATCAGGATCTGCCCATCTGATACAGTGACATGTCGTCCCCTATGGGACGGAAACTTCACAGGATCATTTTACCACCTCACTCACAGTACTTGCCACGCAATCTACACCTGTGCAGTAACAAATCGACCACACTTGCATAGAGGCATCCGCCACCATCACACACATCCATGCAAGACAACCGCCAACTCACCTGCTCCTCTGGTCACCCAAATAACTTGGCATACAGGGGTAGGACCCTATCCACCAGCTTCTCCAGCTCCTCTGTGTTGAAGGCTGGGGCCCTTTCCCCTTTTACATTTGCCACTGGAGTAACCAGAGTCAGTACACTGCAGCACACTCAGTGGAGTACTTGCATGCATGGGATCCGGGAGTCAAGTGAAATTGGGGTTGACGACATGGCATACGATCCACGGCGGTGTCCACCTTCACCACTGGCGACTATCATGATAGGCCCAGGTTCCCCATTGACAACCACTGCCAGTGGAATAATGTCACTTCCACTCCTTCATATCTGGATGGCAGGAGGCTGCCATTTTGCTAGCACCACGTACATATTTCCTGGTCAGGGGCCCCATTCAGGGCCTTCAGGTCCCAGCCCTCAGTCGCCTGCCCACATGAGTGTCTGTTCCTCACATCAGTCCAGAGGTATCACTGCATACATGTCCCTCAAGTTGTACATCATACATTGCTTGTGTGTGTAACCTACGTATTGTACAGAAGTTATTCATACACAAGATGTATTGCATGTATATGTGTGTCCCTCATATGTGTTCTTTCCTCCCCATAGGTACAGACCCATGTGGCGAGGGAGGACCCCATCTGTGTACAGACCTCTTGTTGATTTGGAGACCATGGTGAAATGTCACATCATTTTCACCTACATACTCAATCGTTCAACAATCCATGACCTCTGTGCTTTACTGGATCCTGTACTGAGACCAGCTAATCGGAATCAGCATGCCATCCCTACTGAAGTGCAAGTGTTCTCTGTACTCCATTTCTTGGCTATGGGCTCATTTCAGGTGACAGTGGCCATGGGTGCAGGGTTCTCACAGCCAATGTTTAGCCTCGTCCTGTTCAAATTACTGGATGCATTTGTACAATACCTGCAGACATATGTCAAGTTTCCCCAAAGGGCTGAGCTCTCTGCCATCAAGTCTGAATTTTATGTCTTTGCTAACATTCCCCATGTGATAGGTACCATCGATGGCACTCACATAGCTCTCCTCCCCCCAAGAGTGAATGAACAGGTGTACAGGAACAGGAAGAACTTCCACTCAGTGAATATACAATTGGTGTGTACTGCAAACCAGTACATTTCACATGTAAATGCCAGGTTTCCTGGATCATTTCATGATTCCTTTGTCCTGAGGAACAGCAGTGTGCACCACATGATAGAACAACTACACGGGAACAGAGGATGGCTCATAGGTGAATAAGTTTCACACTGGATCAGTACATAGCTGACAACCAGGCTGTCTGAAAGTAATGGCACTTTGTTACAGTCCTGTTTCAAACACTTTTGCAGGTGATTCTGGTTTCCCCAACTTGCAATGGCTCCTGACACCTGTGAGAAATCCCATGACAGATGCAGAGAGGATTTTATAATGAGTCCCATGGATGTGCTCAAAGGGTGATTGAGCACACTATAGGTCTCTTGAAGGCTAGATTTTGTTGCCTTCATCTCTCTTGGGGATCCCTGTGGTATGGCCCTGACAAGGTGTGTAGAATAGTGGTGGCCTGCTGCATGCTGCATAGGGTGGCTGTGAGTAGAGCTATCCCCCACTAGAGAAGAAGGGTGCTGTACATCCAGACCTGCTACCTCTGAGAGGAGATGAGAGTGATGGTGAGGATGAAGAGGGGGAAGAAATCCACTCAGGAACCAGCTGATCCAACTATAATTCCAGTGACTATGAGGTACACTTCACTTATGCTGTTGTCTGCACTGCATAATGTTTGTCTGACTCATTTGTTTGGGGATGTGGTGTCTGTAGTCATTGACACTGTTACCTGAAGAATAAGGTGGCATGTGCCATGGAAACAAACATGGTGTACATTTTGGTTTACTCCAGACGATGTTGTGCGTGGGGTACCATTCCTGCAATAAAGGTATGATTATGTAATTGACTGGCAAATGCATTCACACTTACAATTGAATTTCCATAATGACAGGAGACATACAAATTGGTGTAAATGTGTTTTATTTTGTGTCACAATTGCATTGGTGCGCTGTACAGTGATAGGGAGTGGGCTCATGGTGGATGTCCATACAAGGTACATGGGGTCAGCGATTGGTGGCAGTGGGTATTGGTCCATATGTCCGTTGCAAGTTGTTATTTTGCTATTGGCAGGTGAAGATGATTGCACAGTGGCACACTTAGGAGACAGTTCGGGTCAAAGTCACTTCTTTGTGGGGGCCTTGATCTTGGCAGGTGTTCCAGTGCCATATCTGGGTATGAGGGCCCATTTAAGTGTCTGGTGCTGGGCTGCACGGGCAGGGGTGCTGGTCTCTTGTGTGTCCTCGCTGAGAAAGTAGCCTCTTTCTAGCCTTGTTACCCCCACTTTTGGCCTGTTTGTGAGTGTATGTCAGGGTGTTTCCACTGTCTCACTGGGATCCTGCTAGCCAGGGCCCAGTGCTCATAGTGAAAACCCTATGTTTTCAGTATTTTTGTTATGTGTCACTGGGACCCTGCTAGTCAGGACCCCAGTGCTCATAAGTTTGTGACCTATAGGTATGTGTTCCCTGTGTGATGCCTAACTGTCTCACTGAGGCTCTGCTAACCAGAACCTCAGTGTTTATGCTCTCTCATTTCTTTCAAATTGTCACTAACAGGCTAGTGACCAATTTCACCAATTCAGATTGGCATACTGGAACACCCTTATAATTCCCTAGTATATGGTACTGAGGTACCAAGGGTATTGGGGTTCCAGGAGATCCCTATGGGCTGCAGCATTTCTTTTGCCACCCATAGGGAGCTCTGACAATTCTTACACAGGCCTGCCACTGCAGCCTGAGTGAAATAACGTCCACGTTATTTCACAGCCATTTACCACTGCACTTAAGTAACTTATAAGTCACCAATATGTCTAACCTTTACCTGGTAAAGGTTGGGTGCTAAGTTACTTAGTGTGTGGGCACCCTGGCACTAGCCAAGGTGCCCCCACATTGTTCAGGGCAAATTCCCTGGACTTTGTGAGTGCGGGGACACCATTACACGCATGCACTACACATAGGTCAATACCTATGTGTAGCTTCACAATGGTAACTCCGAATATGGCCATGTAACATGTCTATGATCATGGAATTGGTCCCTCTATGCCATCCTGGCATTGTTGGCACAATCCCATGATCCCACGGGTCTGTAGCACAGACCCGGGTACTGCCAAACTGCCTTTTCAGGGGTTTCACTGCAGCTGCTGCTGCTGCCAACCCCTCAGGCAGGTTTCTGCCCTCCTGGGGTCCAGCCAGGCTTGGCCCAGGATGGCAGAACAAAGGACTTCCTCAGAGAGAGGATGTTACACCCTCTCCCTTTGGAAAAAGGTGTTAAGGCAGGGGAGGAGTAGCCTCCCCCAGCCTCTGGAAATGCTTTCATGGGCACAGATGGTGCCCATTTCTGCATAAGCCAGTCTACACCGGTTCAGGGACCCCTCAGCCCTGCTCTGGTGCGAAACTGGACAAAGGAAAGGGGAGTGACCACTCCCCTGACCTGCATCTCCCCTGGGAGGTGCCCAGAGCTCCTCCAGTGTGCTCCAGACCTCTAACATCTTGGAAACAGAGGTGCTGCTGGCACACTGGACTGCTCTGAGTGGCCAGGGCCAGCAGGTGACGTCAGAGACTCCTTCTGATAGGCTCCTTCAGGTGTTGCTAGCCTATCTTCTCTCCTAAGTAGCCAAACCCTCTTTTCTGGCTATTTAGGGTCTCTGCTTTGGGGATTTCCTTAGATAACGAATGCAAGAGCTCATCCGAGTTCCTCTGCATCTCTCTCTTCACCTTCTGCCAAGGAATCGACTACTGACCGCGCTGGAAGCCTGCAAAACTGCAACAAAGTAGCGAAGATGACTACTGCGACTCTGTAACGCTGATCCTTCCGCCTTCTCGACTGTTTTCCTGGTGGTGCATGCTGTGGGGGTAGTCTACCTCCTCTCTGCACTAGAAGCTCTGAAGAAATCTCCTGTGGGTCGACGGAATCGTCCCCCTGCAACCGCAGGCACCAAAGAACTGCATCACCGGTCCTCTGGGTCTCCTCTCAGCACGACCAGCGAGGTCCCTTGAATCCAGCAACTCTGTCCAAGTGACTACCACAATCCAGTGACTCTTCAGTCCAAGTTTGGTGGAGGTAAATCCTTGCCTCCCCACACCAGACTGCATTGCTGGGAACCGCGTGTTTTGCAGCTACTCCGGCTCCTGTGCACTTTCCGAGGGAATCCATTGTGCACAGCCAAGCCTGGGTCCACGGCACTCTAACCTGCATTGCACGACTTCCTGAGTTGTCCTTCGGCGGCGTGGGACTCCTTTGTGCAACTTCGGGTGAGCACCGTTTCACTCCACTTCATAGTGCCTGTTCCGGCACTTCTGCGGGTGCTGCCTGCTTCTGAGAGGGCTCCTTGTCTTGCTGGGCCACATCTGGTGCCATCCTGGTCCCTCCTGGGCCACAGCAGCACCCAAAAACCCCAACCACAAGCTTTGCAGCTAGCAAGGCTTGTGTACGGTCTTTCCACAGGAAAACACTTCTGCACGACTCTCCACGGCGTGGGACATCTATCCTCCAAAGGGGAAGTTTCTAGCCCTTGTCGTTCTTGCAGAATCCTCAGCTTCTACTGTCCAGTAGCAGCTTCTTTGCACCCACAGCTGGCATTTCCTGGGCATCTGCCCACTCTCGACTTGATCGTGACTTTTGGACTTGGTCCCCTTGTTCCACAGGTACCCTCGTCTGGAAATCCATCGTTGTCGCATTGCTGGTTTTGGTCTTTCCTGCAGAATTACCCTATCACAACTTCTGTGCTCTTTGGGGAACTTCAGTGCACTTTGCACTCACTTTTCAGGGTCTTGGGGTGGGCTATTTTTCTAACCCTCACTGTTTTCTTACAGTCCCAGCGACCCTCTACAAGGTCACATAGGTTTGGGGTCCATTCGTGGTTCGCATTCCACTTTTGGAGTATATGGTTTGTGTTGCCCCTATCCCTATGTGTCCCCATTGCATCCTATTGTAACTATACATTGTTTGCACTGTTTTCTATTGCTATACTGCATATTTTTGGTGTTGTGTACATATATCTTGTGTATATTTGCTATCCTCATACTGAGGGTACTCACTGAGATACTTTGGCATATTGTCATAAAAATAAAATACCTTTATTTTTAGTATATCTGTGTATTGTGTTTTCTTATGATATTGTGCATATGACACTAGTGGTACTGTAGGAGCTTCACTCGTCTCCTAGTTCAGCCTAAGCTGCTCTGCTAAGCTACCATTATCTATCAGCCTAAGCTGCTAGACACCCTATACACTAATAAGGGATATCTGGGCCTGGTGCAAGGTATAAGTACCCCTTGGTACTCACTACAAGCCAGTCCAGCCTCCTACATCCTCTACCAGTGCCAAAAGTCCAGTTACTGCTGCTGATGTAGAGGGCAGGTCTGTGTCCTGGGCAGTGGTATGGGCTTCCAGGTTTGTGGGGGTCTCAGGCTAGCTTGGGTAGTGGTGCTGCAGCACCCCTGCAATAGTGGCCATGGTGGCATTGAGTTGTTTCCACTGCTCCATGGTCTCTTGGTGTTGGGCTATCTGAAGCCTTTGACTTTGCTCCAGGGTGGCCAGGATCTGGCCCATCCTGTCTTGGGTATGGTGGTATGCTGCCAGGACCTAAGATATCACCTCCTAAACTGCAGCATCCATCCTTTGGCTTCCCCCCTGGGCCATTGATGCCCTCCCACTGGACTTAGTCCCCTGTGCCTGTGACCCCTGCATTGGGCAGGTAGTCTCACTTCCACTGGGGCCATCATCATGCTGCCTGTTAGTTGGTGGTGAATCTGGCCTCTGTACTTATGGACTGCAAATCTGTGGCCTGGAGACACTAGTGTGGTGTTGTTTGGCCAGAGCTGATGTTGGTGGCTGGATGGTCGGGGTGTCAGTGGTATCCTGGGTGGGGCTGCTGGAGGGTGACAGCCCAGGACTGTGTGACAGGCCAGGGTAATCCTCATTGTCAATACATCCCTGTCCAGTATCCTGAGTGGGGCCCCTATCTTCATGTGGGGCACTGGCACTTATTTGCCTTTCCGTCAGGGTAGAATGGGTGGTGGTGCCTGTGGGGGTGAATGGACATGTATGTTACATGTACTAATTTGAAGAAGGATGCACAGCTCTGCCCTATTTTGCGCTGTTTATTCCCCTGCCGGGCCATGCAGGGACCTATTGTGGGGTTGTCCTTACATTTTGCATGGGCTGTGGAGGTGCATTGTGGGTGCAGTAGTGCCATTGTGATTCCTTGCAGAAGTAGGTGGCTGTGCACAGGGGGAGGGATGTTGGCCTGTTAGTGGGTTTGTGGGCATGCCGGGTGACTGGATGTAGTGATTGTGGCCTGGGTGGGGTGTGGTCCTGGTGGTAGCTGGAGGGGTGGGAGGGTACATGCATTAAAGGTGTAGTGGATATAAGGTAATTGTAGATGACTTACCCGAGTCCAGTCCTCCAGTGAGTCCAGTGAGGCCCTCAAGGTGCAGGATAGCTAGTACCTTCTCCTCCCAGTCGGTGTAGTCGGGGTATAGGTGGGGGTCCTCCCCCAATCTTCTGGACCACAATGTTGTGCCTGGATGCCATAGACCTCACCTTCCCACGCAGGTTGTTACATCTCTTGCGGATGTCGTCCCCTGTGCGTGGATGGTTTCCCACTGTGTTGACTTTGTTTACTATAGTCTGCCATAACTCCATCTTCCTGGCGATGGCTGTGTGCTGGACCGGTGCCCCAAAGATTAGTGGCTCGACCTTCAGTATTTCGTCCACCATTGTTCTTAGCTCCCTATGTGTGAAGCGGAGGTACTTCGGGGGTGCCATGGTGTGTGTTGTGGGTGGTTTGTTGTAGGATTATAGGTGAGGGTGCTGTTGTGTGGTTGGGAGTGTGACTTGTGTGATGTTGCGTTCAGTGTATGCGTGTTGTGTTGTCAATTTCAGTTGTCCCATTGCCATGGCAAAGGATTGTTGGGGTGTGTATGTGTTTTATAGTGTTGTGGATGTATGTCAGGTGTGTGGGTTTCAAACTTGCCCATGTGTGCATTCCTTTCTGTTGGGTCGAATTGCTGGCCGTGGTGGTCCGTACTGCCAATGGTCGTTCGACATCCACTATCTGCCGTGGTGATCTGTGCATCATTATTTGGAGGGTGGAGGATTTGTCTGCTTGGCGGTGGCAGGGTGGTGTGTACAGCCTTTCCGCCATCAAGGGCCCTGGTGGTGGCTGGAGGTAGCAGAATTTTTGGAGGTTTCTGACTTTGGCATCATTATATGGCAGTGTGCTGTTCACCGCCAATGGCGGTCTTCTGTTCTCCGTCACCACGGCGGTTGGCAGTGTTTCCCGCCATGTTCGTAATGAGTGCCTTAGTCCTTTATCTCCTAACCCATCACAGGGCTACACAGGTAAAGGTCCCCACACCTCCGGGGAGGCAATTAGACACTCACAAGGTGTCAGGAATAGGTCAACAGGAGGGTCCAGTCCAGGTTCAGTTGCCACCGGTCAGCTGGGCAGTTGCAGGAAAGGTCACTTATAGCTTATTATCTTGTTATAAGCTGTAGCTTGAATGAGACATCAACCCTTTGACCTTTTAGAATACATCTTTTTCCAGGGTGCAAGAAAGAGCTGTTTTAGTCCTTCTCAGGTCACAGAGAGCAAGTCTGGTGCTCTTTTGATCTTCCTCAGGCAGAGCAGTTTTCTAAAGTGGGTGGCTGGAGAAAGAACATGTATGCCTGGAACAATCCAGTGGGTGGTAATGACTCCTGGGCACAGCATAAACAATGAGGTAAAGATTTCCAGTGCCAACCCTGCCCACTTTTGACATTTTCAAGATGGCAAAAGATTTCAGCCACACTAAGCTTGCTGTTAAAAAGTAGGTCTCTATTTGGCAGAGGTATGCACCCTGTCCAAGTAAGGAACATAATCCTAGCAAGGGTAAGTCAGTTGCACACCATTAATTAGCCTGTGCTCATCCTCTGATAGCTTGGCACAGAGCAGGTAGGGTTAACTCAGGAGGTAATGTTTGAAGTATTTGTGCACTACCAACAGAGTACAAACACCACAAAAAGACTGGATAGCAGGTTAGAAAGATAGAATACATTTTTATATATTAAACAAGACCAAAACAAGAAAATCCAATAAGTAGAAGAAGAGATATGAATTTTTAATGATTAAAAAGCAATATAGTGCTTAAAAGCATAAAGCACCAACCTGTGCTATCTGGGTGCGCTAAACCGGGTGAAATCGAAAAGTTCAGGAAGACTATGATGGAGTGCGGGTTGGACACATTCCCAGACAAGCCACACTGAAGTTTTACCTTCTAAAAGTTGAGCCAAGAGTCCCTTTCATGGGGAAGAGGTTCACTAGGAGTGAGGAGAGCGTCACTAGTGGTGGTCCACGGGTGGGAAGAGTCTGCCAGGCATCATGGATGGGTGGGTGGGCTTGAGCCTCGTAGGGGTGAGTGACGATGCTTGCTGTGCGAAGAGACAAACTTTCGACAGCTTGCATTGATTCTTTGTGCGAGCGGCATTGTTTAGTGCAAGCAGGACAATTCACTGTCGCAATGAACCTAAAAGCTTTATTTCAGGAGCCACAAAACCACTTTCAAGTGCCCAGGTTTCAAGGGGCACCACTCGGGGGTCAGGAGCTGGTTGAAGACTGGTCCAGGAGCTGTAGCAGATGTGTTGAAAGTCTTTTGTGTCCCTGAGACTTTAGAAGAACAGGAGGCAAGCCAGCAAGCCCTTGGAGATCACTTTAGTTGCAAGGCAGACTCCAACCCTCACTCAGCAGGGTCAGAGAGCAGCAGGAATCAGGGTAGCACACCTGAAAAGCAGTCCTTCCAGGTCAGCAGTCCAACAGAGTACTAGTCCCTCATGCAGCACAGCAGTTGGAGTTTCAGAATTGTCTGATTTGGTGGGGCCAGAGACCTAGTACTTATAGCCAGCCATGCCTTTGAAGTGGCTGGGAGTGGCTGAGAGTGACTTCAAAAAACGGTCTTTAAAGTGCACATAAGGACTTTCATCCCAGCCCTAGCTGCAGGCTATCAGTAGGGGGTAAGCAGCCCTTTGTGTGGGGGCAGGTACTGCCTATTTAGGTATGTCAGTCCATCCCGTTCTTCCTGCCCAGGAAGAACAATCACAATGCAGGTTATTGCTCAGACACACCTAACATGCCAATGTTTGTGGCTGTCTAGAAAGAATGCACAAATTATAGCTGTCACCCATATGTGCATTGGAGACAGGCTGTAGGCACACAGAGCTGCAGGAGCAGAGAAATGTCCACTTTCTGAAAGTGGCAATTCTAAAATAGTAATGTTAAATCCAACTTTACCAATGAAAAGGATTTATCATTACCATTCCAACGATATGAAACATAACATAGCTACTCATTCTCAATCAGAAATCACATCTTAAAAGTGTAATAAGGAATTCTCAATGTTAACCTATGAGGAGTAGGCATCACAGTAGTGAGAAATTAATGCAGGTGTTTTTCATTACCAGGACATGCAAATTGTAAAAGTACACACAATATTTTTCACTTACACACTACCCTGTCCTACAGGGTACCTATAGCCTACTTATGGGATGAATTATGTGGGGTGTTTAAGGCATGGCAAAGGGATTTAATGCCAAATTGGGGTATGAGGACAACAGTAGACACAGGCTCTGGGGTGGCAGGCCTTAGACATGTTTTAAGGACTACTTGTGTGTGTAGCACAAGCATTGCTGCAGGCCCCTTAGCATTTCATTTACAGGTCCTGGGCACATGTAGTGCACTGTACAAGGGACTTATAGGTGAACTAAATAACTCAGTTGTGTATGGGCCTGTCACCTGGACATAGATGCACCTGATTCTTGTCCTGCTGCCAACAGTAGACCCTTTCCTTTTTCTGCAGACCGACTCGATTACCTGGGCCTTTAAACCTTATTCTTTGGAGTTAAAAGGGGAGGGGCCTACTTCATGGGAGGAGACACACCCAGAAGACGCAAAGCAGGAAATCAGCACGTGTCCAGATAGAACTGTGAAAGATGCCGAACTGCCACCAGAAGAAGATGCCGAGGACTCTCAGTGCCCCTCTCAGTGCCCAGTAGCCATCCGAGGGAGCCGAAGACGCCTTATGTAACAACTGAGAAGCGGGAACTGTCAGTGTCACGGTAAAAGCAAACTGTCGGTCTGTGGAAACTCTAAACCACATTCCAGGAAGTGCGTGGTTTAGGCAGGTACAGGAACTGCTTCAGGGTTGGGGTGGTGGGAGAAAGGCTGGGGGGCTTCTTGCTAAAGAAAGACTCCGGAATCCTGACTAACCAGTTACAAGACTAGTATCTGGCACTTGGTGATGGGCAGTGGTGTATGAAAAAAAAGCCTAACTCACTACTGATGTACTGTTGAGTATATTTCAAGGAAACCTAATTAACCGGACTACAAATTCCCTAATTTTTTTCACTACCCTCTCATTTGCATGAATTATCGAGAGCATAAGGGAATGTTACTATGAGATGACTAACACGAGAAACCAGAAATAGCAATAAGATAAATGGGTAACTTACCTGCTTCCTTTTCCTTTTACTGAAAAATAACGGTGGTGTGGGCTCTGCAGACCCAGAACTGGGGAAGATAACAAAGGAAGAAAAGAAGGCTTGACCACTTGGTTTTGACTATACTCATGTGTGAAATAAAACCACTATGTGTTTAAGATTAACGTCATCACTGGACATCCTTTATATAATCAACCAGCCCATTTCAAAAGCTGACAAATTCAATGTTACCATGTTTAAAAGAGACAGACCATGCACTTTAGCCCTGGTTAGCAGTGGTAAAGTGCTTAGAGCCTAAAGCCAAAGAAATCAAGGTCAGAAAAAGAGGAGGAGGAAGGCGAAAAGTTTGGTGGGACCTTTCAGAGAGAGCCACTTTCCAACATGATCCCCCTCTAGCCCGAAGCCATGGCAGTAGAATCAATACCTTGATGGACTTCCCTGGTTAGTGCAAATGAATATGGACCATGGACCACTACTGCAGGGGTACTTGCCAGTTCTACACGTCTCTGAACCCAGTTGGATCCCTGTGCCTACACTCTCTAGTGCCACTGAGCTGATCCACAGGATATCCTTCTCTTCACCTGCGGACCCCATACGTGTAGCACCTAGCCTTAACTTGCTCACAGATGTATCCCAGTAGGCAGACAGTACCATCATGGGCAACAAGATGATGTGGCCCATCCCACCACTTGGGTCTGACTTCTACCCCAAACCCAAGGAAAACTCTGTCCACAAGGACAACAACCACCAGAGGCTACTGACAACTGTCAGTGTCAAGAGCCAGGCCAAGGGCCATTCAGGGCTCCCTGTCCTCTGAAGTTTCTGAGAGTGGAGGGCAGTAGCCCCAAGTGATTTGCACCCTTTTTTCATTATCTCTCCCACCAGTTCCGGGGTTATATTCTGAACCCCGTTCTTCAACCCAAGGTCTGAATCCTTCGGCTGAACATGTGCCTGCCAAATCAGGACTTCCAGAGGAGTATAACTACCCCCCAAGGGAAACACCTTCTACATGTGTTGTTCCAGGGGGTGCCTGGCATAGGTCTCCATCCCTTTGTCCCTGTGACAGTGTATCAAGCCCTCCCAGGACAGAAGTGGCGTCTCCAGGGTCAGTCTTTTGGTGCTCTGATGTCAGAGCTGGCAACCCCTGACCCACTGTTCTTCCTCAGTGGGCTGTTTCCACCTCCTGTCCCCCTCCCCATCTGGGCTCCTGTACCCTCCGCTGTGGAGTGGCTCCCCCAAAATTCAGAACTGGTAGGGTGCCTGTGGTGACTGCCCCCAACCCCAGCTCTCCTGACATGGTGGAGCTCCCACCGGTGGATAGTCTCTTTGCTACAGACCAGGTCGCCCTGCTTATGCCCCATCTGTGAGCAATTCAAGCACTGGAGCTGAAAATAGGTCTCCATTGGCCTCTGCCTACCCCCAACTCTCCTCCCTCTCACTCTGTTGAAGGGAAACTGAACCACCTTCCTTGGGATCACTATCCAAAGACTTCTTTGTGACTCTGGTACTCTCCCAGAGGTCTGCCTCCCTTGCAAGTTACTTGGTGTCAGAATACTTTCAATCCACTAGGTGTTGGCATAGCTCTGGAAAACAGTGGCTGAACATGTGTTCTCTATCAATCAAATTGTACATCCCTTTAAAAGTGTTTATCATACTACCCTTCACCCAACCATCCAGTGCCTTGCAACCATAACTCACAAAATCACCCCAGGACTGGTGAGACAGTTTCTGACTGTCCTGATCTCAACCTGCACTCTTCTGGAGTGAATCCATACTTCTTGACAAGGGTTTGCTTCATGGTGGGATACCTCAACCCGTCCCCAGGCATATGACTCCAAAGGCCCGCTCCCAAATCCTCCTCAGCGCTCCTGTGTACTTCAAGAACTGCTTAATTTGTCTGAAACCACTTGTCTCACCACCCTCTCCTTGAAGTCATGCACCAAGTTAGGGGCTTTCATTACTCTCACTCCGCACAAGTTCCTGAGCTCAGCTATGCTATAGCTTTCCATGTAGTCGATGCCCAGCTCCATGTGTGACAGGCCCCATGTAGATACACTTCACCATGGTCAATCCTGTGTATCTTAATTCTCCATCAGGGGCAGGGAGGTCCACCCCTCAGCTCAGGATTTTCCTTCTCTGTTGATGCTTGTAGCCTCCTGACTTCCTCATAGGCTCAGAGGTCTACATGTAGGTCTATTTTGAAATCTTACCTGCCCTGCTTCAGCCCCCTCTCTTTGCAGAACACCTTAAGCTCACTACCAATGTAGTTTGCTAGGTAGCTGACATCCATGGACATTCTTACAAGGTATCAGAAGTACAAAAAAAGAGTTCCAAGTTGATGAAGGTGGAACAGGAGTGAATTTTATAAAAATGTCCACTTCAGAGAAAAAAGAGAATTTATAACTCATAATGGTCTTCAGTAGGGTACTCCAATCATTGTATGGCACTACACAAACACAAGTCCCATTCTCACAGCTGAACAGCATTGTTATAAATTGGGTCTCTAGCTTGCAGAGGTATGCACCCTGTCCAAGTTAGGGCCACAATCCCAGTCAGGGTAAGTCAATTGCACACTATAATGTAACCTGTGCTCACCCTCTGGTAGCTTGGCACAGAGTGGGCAGGCTTAACTTAGGAGGCAATGTGTAAACTATTTGTGCAACACCTTAAACAGGTAACACAGTGAAAACACCACAAAAAGACCCCAAACCAGGTTAGAAACATAGGGCCACATTACAAGTCTGGGGGTCCATGGACCGCTAGATTCCGGGTGGCACTCGGACCGCCACCAACAGGGGCGGTCTGACCACCATGTTATGATGGTGGCGGAGCCATCATGGTCTGACCACCGGCCCCACCAGGTTGCCACCAGCGGACAGGCTAGCAGTACTGACAGTCTCAATCCACCAGATTACGACCCATGTTTCAACCAGCCTTTTCATGGTGGTCCCACGTGTCTCTAAAATGCTATGCACAGATTCGATCACATAGCATTCAATGACTCTGGAATCACTGCTCACGAAAATGGAGTACTCTTTCCGACCACTCGTAGGACATCGGGCACAATAAACAAGCCATTCTAACAGTCAGGTGTACCTGTGGGTGAGTTCTTTTACATTCCCACCTGCAGAAGGTGTGCAACTACTTTAGTATTGTGCAGAATTCTTTCAGTATGGCCAAGGCCATCCACCCACCAACAGATTTCCTTTTCCCCTCCATTCCCCTAATCCCCGACCCCTCATCTATTTTGAAACTCAGCTGCTTGTCATCCTTGGAGCCAAGCTCTTCCAGCAGGGAGCTGAACAGCACCCTGCAGGCATTCTTGATGCTGAAAGCCAAGCAGTTTCACCACATGAAGACCAGCATTACCACCAAGCCCCAGCCACTCTCAGGGGGTTTGAACTCCTTGGGTGCTTCCTGTGCCAATATTATTGATAGGGTTGGCCGTGGGTGCCGGGTATCCATTGTGATTCCCAGGTATTAATTGGGTTGCAGATCTTGGTGAGAGTGCATTCTTATTATTATAGAAAAATAATAATCCATCACACATTTCCGTGGGCAGCTTCTAATTTCCACATGCCAAACAAAGGTTGACTACAATTTTTGCATCAGTTTCCACAAATTTGTGTTTATGGTTTCTGTTTGTATACACTGTATTATAAAGCATGCTGGCTGGTAAACTCTGCCACATAGTGGTTGTGTCGTTTTTGCCGAACTCCAACCAGAGGTGGAGTTGGGAATTTGCCACCCACTGCTAATTTAAATACACAAATACAAACAATACATAATATTACACTGTACTTTTCCCAATAGTCTCAATAGGACAGTAAATGTGTGGGATAGCCTGTCACTCAGTGTTCCTCCTTGTATCAAACTGAGTTCTTAAACCATATGGGAAAGCTTTGTCAACTTTTTGACCCACAATTATTTATCAGGTCTCCTCAGGATGCCGTTGTCTGCCACTCACACCTTGTAGCTTCAATGTGGTCATGCATATATTCCTAACAAGTGTTTTAGGTCTGATTTGGTGGGGGGGTCAGAGACCTAGCACTTATACCCAGTAGTGCCTTTCTTTTTGTGGGGACAGACACTGCCTATTTAGGTGTAAGTATCAGCCCCTCCCTTCCTTACTGCCCAGGAAGAGCAATTAGAATGCAGATGAGTGCTCAGACACACCTAACATTCCTGCGTTTATGGCTGTCTAGAGGGAATGCACAAAGTGTAGCTGTCAGTCTCCCCAGACATGTATTGGAGACAGGCTGCAGACACACAGAGCTCTAAGAGCAGAGAAATGTCCACTTTCAAAAAGCAGCATTTCTAAAATAGTAATGTTAAATGCGACTATACGAGTGAAAAGGATTTATCATTACTATTCCAATGATATGAAACATGACATAGCCACTCCTTCTCAATCAGGAATTACAGCTTAAAAGTTTAATAATGAATTCCCTATGTTAACCTATTAAGGGAGTAGGCTTCATGGTAGTGAAAAAGGAATTTGGGTGTTTTCCACTACTAGGACATGCAAAAAGTAAATGTTCATGCCCTACCTTTTACTTACACAGCGCTCTGCCCTATGGACTACCTAAGGCCTACCTTACTTCTGTGTTCTAAAAGGAGAGTTTAAGGTTTGGTAAAGGGTTTTAAATGCCAAGTCGAATTGGCAGGACAACTGCACACGCAGGCTCTGCAGTAGGAGGCCAGAGACATATTTAAATGGCTACGTGAGTGGGTGGCACAAGCAGTGCTGGCGGCCCACTGGTCGCATTTAATTTACAGGCCCTGGACACACGTAGTGCACTGTACAAGTGACTTGCAGGTATATTGAATAAGTCAATTGGGTATAAGCAAATTTTACAATGTTAGCATGTTTAAAGGTATGAGCACATGCACTTTAGCACTTGGCAACAGTGTTAAAGTGATCACAGTCCTAAAGCTAACAAAACAAGTTCAGAAAATGAAGAAGAAGACAATCAATAAGTTTGGGATGACCCTTCAGAGAGGGACATGTTCCAACACTTGCACTCTGAGGGTTGAAGATGTGTGTGGGGGGTGTACTATAGTAACCCTAGTGTTCTCCCACATCTAATACTGAAATCCAGTTTGGGGCACAATACACCCATAGACAGACAATATTAGGGTTTACCATCAACCAGACAGTTGATACAGAAGACACAAGAATTTTTAGCATCCTATTTCCCTTCCTTTCAAGTTTGCTTCAAGTGTTATATGAAAAACACAGAAGTCAGAAGTCTGGTACACCAAAAGTGGAATTTGTCCCTCAACCAGACATTAGGCACCCTGTTTCCTAAAGTGCCCTAAAGTGTTATCTGTTAACCCAGCAGACCTGTAAAGCAGGATTTAGTCTAAGCAGGATTTTACACTGTAATGTTAAACGTTAAACAGGATGCTCACCACTCCTACCCTGAATGTGCCCTAAAGTTTTATCTGTTAACCCAGCAGACCTGTAAAGCAGGATTTAGTCTAAGCAGGATTTTACACTGTAATGTTAAACAGGATGCTCACCACTCCTACCCTGAATTTTCTGGGAGAATTAATCTCACATCAGTTTATTTGTTGGTCCCGGGAGGCATTTCACACCTTGTGCATTATTTAAAAGCTAATCAGTGGCTGGGAGAAGTTTGTGAACCAATGCAAATTAGCCTTCCGGAACGCCTGGTAGGGAAAGGTTAACTTTCTAAAAGTTACTTTTCTTTAATATGTATTAAAAATGCATCTTTGAATTGGAATTTGAATAACTATAAAAAAATAGTTATTTAATTATTTTTCTGGCTAGGCCCACTCTTGAGATACAGTGTTACACATTTTAATCTATACTCTGGTTTTCCATCTGAGACAGCTAGGCCTGCTACAGTGAAAATAACATTTGGGTGCTGTGCTAGTCACTGTAGGGAGATGTTAACATTGAGGGGTAGATTTACAAAATTCTCATCCAAAGCAGAGCAGATCAGCCAAAAATGTTGTGCTGGGTTGTGTGGGAAGGAGCGAACAGGGGAGGATCATATCTACAGAAATATGTCTCTATCTTCATCTCTCCCTAGCACCGGAGCAGAATTTTGCTTCTGAGTGCTACACACACATCTTTAGACCATAGTGCAAGGTTGCCCCCCATAAGTTTTGTACTGGAAGAGTACCCTTTTCATCCAAAATACTATGGGGGTCATTCTGACCCCGGCGGGCGGCGGTTGCCGCCCGCCTGGCGGGAACCGCCATTTGGCCGCACCGCGGTCAAAAGACCGCTGGTGCCATTTCAACCTTCCCGCTGGGCCGGCGGGCGCTAACATTGTTAGCGCCCGCCGGCCCAGCGGGAAGGGGGCCTGCAACACTGCAGCCGGCTCCGAATGGAGCCGGCGGTGTTGCAGGTGTGCGACGGGTGCAGTTGCACCTGTCGCGCTTTTCACTGTCTCCTAGGCAGACAGTGAAAAGCAGGCTGGGGCCCTGTTAGGGGGCCCGTGCACTGCCCATGCCAGTGGCATGGGCAGTGCAGGGGCCCCCAGGGGCCCCTAGACACCCGTTACCGCCAGCCTCTTTCTGGCGGTGTAAACCGCCAGAAACAGGCTGGCGGTAAGGGGGTCAGAATGCCCATGGCGGCGCTGCTTGCAGTGCCGCCATGGCGGATTCGCCCAGCCGGGGGAAATCCGGCGGGAAACCGCCGGACCCGGTTTTCTGACCGCGGCTTTACCGCCGCGGTCAGAATGGGCAGGGAAGCACCGCCAGCCTGTTGGCGGTGCTTCCGTCATTTTAGCCATGGCGGTCTCGGACCGCCAGGGTTAAAATGACCCCCTATGTGCCTAAACAAATTTCAAAACGTTTCCTAATTTATATCTGTGCTGAACAGTGTGGCACACATGCAAAGTCAGAAAAAAAAGAAGAGGAAAACATTTCTCCTTTTAATGCCTGCTTTCAAATGGTGTTAATTTTTTACGCAAAACCATGCCTCAAATTTTTGGAAGCCAGTGTTTTGCATCATAAAGCATAGATAGCTGCATAGAAAGGCCCAGGTAACACACCCTTGATGCTATGTAATCCAAAGAAACACTTTGTGCTAATTTACATTACTTTTGGGCAATTTCCTGCGCAAAACTTGTAAATGAAAAACAAACATTTTGTGCTGGTTTGTGTCACAAATGTTGGTAAATCTGGCTTCATGTCCACATGTCCTACATTAAAATACTATGGGCCATATTTATACTTTTTTAGTGTCGCATTTGCGTAATTTTTTTATGCAAAAGTAGCGCAAAATTACAAAATACAATTGGATTTTGCAAGTTAGCGCCGCTTTTGAGTCAAAAAGCGGCACAAATGCGGCGCTAAAAAAGTATAAATATGGACCTATGTACCCTGCCTTGTGAGTGCCAGGACATTCATAGGGGGACTTCTTATTGTCTAATAGGGATGGTTTGACCTGTCAAAAGGGTTTAATCTGACAAGTCAAATTACACTCTTTACACTGCTACAATCAGCTACATTCATAGGCCTTAAGCCATCTTTGCACTGCAACTGTAGTTGATGGCAAAAGATGTGCAGCGCCCACTTGTGGCATTCAACTTCTAAGCCCTGGATACACTTTGTACTATACACTAGTGACTTATGGGTAAGTTAAATATTCCACTCTGGTGTATATAAATTTCATCATGTTGAAGGAGGAAACACAGGGACCTTAACTATGGTTAGAAGGGTTAAAGTGCACAGTGCTCTGACAAAGGAAACTATGTACAGTCAAGACTAATGCAAAGATATGAGGTTACCACTCAGAAAAGGCAAATTTCCCCAAATCAGTGATTTAAGTAGGCTGAAAAAAGTTTGGGGTCTTTAGAGATCCCATTATATGTAGCAAGACTAAGAACTGTATACAAGCGGCATATAGTAATTCATATGGCCTAGAATCACCCGGGTCTCCTTCCGCCTGGTCTTGGTACTCCTCCTTGCATTGTTGTAAATTCTTCATTTCTGGGCTTGGTCATACTCGTTCTCCTCTTGGACCATATCCCACAAGTCCTGGTCACTTGATACTGTTTTCCAAATTCTGGTGCACCAGAATAAATTCCTCTCTTGCCCCAGTATTTTGGCTCTGCTCCTTACTGGCCATAGTCCTTACTTATATAGGTTACTCCTAGTTCTTCTGTCCCTGGTACCCTTTTTTCTGGTACAACTGATCCTCACTACTTAGGCCCTGATGGTTTGCTGGTTCCTGCTCAACTTGACCATTCTTATCCTGGTTCTTCTGGTCCTCTTGATCCTAGTCCAGTGGTCCTGATACCACAGACCATTGTCCTCCTGCTCCACTTGGTACTCCAGGTCCTTCTCTTGCTCCCGTGACTAATTTCCACGTCCCTTTGACCCCGTTATTAGGCAATGTCCATTTTCGCAGACTTTGTGTGGCTGAGTTTGTCAAACACTTCTGCCATCATTCACAGTCAACCTAGCTCTGTTCCTGGTCCCATGTATTCGGATCCGTCTTATCCAACTAACATTCCTCACTCTGGTCCCTGGTCCTAATCCACATGCCTTAGATCCCCCTAGTCCTCCTCTGGTCATGATACTCCTGACCCTGATCCTTCTCATCCTAACCAGTCCTCTTACTCATGGTCATCTTTGTTCAGCTATTAATGTTCCTGCTATTGGCCATCCGGGTCCTAGCCAGTTAACTCAGTTCTCCTGCTTACTGTCATCCTCGTCATGAACAATGGTGTCTTGGTCTGCCTTTTGCTACTCATCCTGGCCTAAGATATGCCAGGTCTTGATACTCCTCCATCAATCTTACTGTCCCACTTGTTTGTGGTCCCTTCCTCCTTGCCATCACTATTTCCCTAATATTTTCCACTCAGATTATGTTCTGCCTAGCCTGGTCTTCTGATTCTTGGTCCTTACAATGCTCATTCTTTTCCTGATTTTTTGCCCACTGATCCTGATTGTCTTCTTCTTGGTCCTCCTTGTTCGCTTTTTTATGTATAATCTTCTTGGTTCCTGTCCTTCTGGCCATCCTGTTCCTTTCAGGATTGCTTTCTCCTCACCCTTCCTGATCTTGTGGACGCAGATTCTCTTATCCTGGTCTTCTTGACCATCCTCACCCTGCTTATATCTTTGCTAGTATCCCAGCCCTGGTACTGTTGGTTCTCTTATTCTACCTGGCCTTTTGTGTCCTGGTCCTATTAGGCCTGACCATCTTAGCCTTGGGCCTCCTGGTTGGGATCACCCTGGTCTTCATAGCCACATTTCTTGTGTTCTTGGCCTTTCTGGTACTGCGTTTACTAGCCCTGGCCATCTTAGCCCCAGTTCTGTTTGGGTCCTTCTGAGTCTCAACAATTTGGTCCTGTTCTTACTGTCTATACAGGTCCAGTCTCCTTGGTCTGTCTGACAGTAGTTTTCATGGACCTACTGATACTCCTTACTCTGGTCCTGCTAATCCATGCCCTTATCATTCTGCTTCACCTAGCACTCAAGGCCATGGCGGTCCTGAGCTCTTTTACCCCCTGGCACTCCTAGACCTGCCCCTTGGTCCTCTTGGTCTTGATCCTTCTAGTTGCCCCTGCTCTAGTCCTCCTGGTATGCTTAGTCCTGCTCTCCTGCCTCCCTTGCTTAGTATGGTCTTCTAGCCCTAGTGCCCATAGTCCTCATGTTCCCGATCTTCTTAACCCTCCTTGATCGGGTGCTGATCCTCCTTGCCTTAGTCCTTCTGCTTTTAAATCTTGCAGTGCTCCACCAACATGTGATGGTCCTCATTGCTCTTGTCTTCCTGGGCCTGGCCATCCAGAGGCTCATCCCGTCCTCAAGACCATCTTGCTGTTTGCCCTCTAGCCTGGTCCTCCCAGGTGGGGTCTTCCTGGTCCTGATATACTTTGTCCTGATCCTCCTTTTGACTTCATCCTGGTATGCCAAATCCTAGTCCTTCTTGTTCCAATCACTCTGGTTCTCTTGATCCTCTCTGTCCTTGTCCTCCTCGAGCATGCCATTGTAGTTGCCCTCAACCAATACTCCTGGTCCTCTAGGTCACATCAGCCCACCTTTAGTTCTCATAGTCCTTCCTTTTATTCTAAGTACACTGTATCTAATCATCTTTGTCCTGGAACTTATAGATTGGGTTTGCCTGGGCCTTGTTCTCCTAGATATGCCCCACAGCCATTATAGTTATTGTTTCATCCTGGTTTTCTTCTCCTTAGTCTCTCCTATTTCTGGTATTGCAGGTCCTGTTGGTCCCCTTAGCCCACCTAACTCTCATGTCCTGGTCTTCCTAGACCTAGCCTTCCTAGCCATTGTCTTCTTGGTTTGGGTCCTCCTGGTTAGTTCATTGCCCTCTTGATCCTCCTAATATTGCACCCTTTGGTCCTTGCCCTCTTGATCCTGATTCTCGCTGTTTAAGTTCTCCTAAGATTGGTCACTTTGCTCCTCGACCTCCTGGCTTCCCTTATCTAGTCTATTTGGGGTTCTTGGCTATAGTTGGCCATGTTACATCTGATCCTCCTCACTCTGGGCCTGCTACCCCAGGTTCTGGTTAACCTGCTCCACTTGGTACTCACGGTCCTGGTCCCTTAGGCCCTGATCTTTATGGTCCCCCAAACCCTGTTCCCAGTCCTCCTGGTTCATATCCTTTTAATCCCCCAAGTCCTTCTTACTCCAGTCCTCCTGGTACTGGGTCTTCCTAGCCCCTATCCTGATTATCCTAGTTCCTGGTTCTATAGGCCATGGCCCTTCTGGCTCTGATTTCTCCTCAATCTGGTCCTTGTCCATCTATTTCTAGTTTTCATAGTCCGGTCCTTCTGGTCTTTGTCCTCATGGTTCTGCAATAATTTGTCCTGGCCCACCAATGACCATTCTAGCCTTTTTTAGTTCTGATTTTCCATTACCTACCCTTCCTGCTTGCCTTAGTTCTTCCTGGTCCTTCTCAGCTCTGGTCTTTCGGATTATAATTTCCAGGTATTCCTCCCTGAACCTGTCGATGCTGGCTTTCCTGCTTCACTGGCTGGTGGTCCTGATCCTTTTCATCCTTAGCATCCTAATTCCAGTCCCCTAGTCATCCTGGTCCTGCTATTCTGATTTACCTAGTTCCCAACAGTTTATCTATTCCAGTCCTTCTGGTCCTGGTCCCCGTGGTCCACGTAATCCCAGGATTCTTAAATCTTGTACTAATTTGTCTGATCCTTCTGGTGCCACTCTTGTAGATCTGATCTCATTGGCTTTGGGTGACCAAGCCCCCTCAGTGCCCCTGCCCTCCCATCCCATCCTAGTCTGCTAAATAGTGGTGGGTGAGACTCAGACAGTTTTACTCCACGGAATTCCTCAGACTTACTTAAAACCTCTGTGAGATTCAGCAGAGCTCCGTGTTTGGCAGAATTCCAACCAACGTACACGCTCATCGTGTTACTGCCCTTCCAATTCCACCACATCGTAGACCACGTCCTCCATCATCCTCCCCTCTCCCCTACTAAGGTGCGAACTGCTCAGCAGGATACTCTTGATTGTGGATGTACATTGCAGACAAGTCTCACCTTGACCAGGGGAGAAACTTGCAACAGTGGAACCATCTTGGTTCCTCAACCAACATCTAAAGAGAAGAAAGTGACATTACTTCATACCGATTACTCACAGGGTGGGCAATCCCGCTAAGGCCGGAAGCCCTGCAACCAGAAGCAAGTCATAAACAGTTGGCATCTTAGGGTCTGGCACATTTACTCATGCAACATTGTCATGAACCCAGACTTTCTTGACAGACTTGTTGAAGACGCTGTAAGAAAACATCCATGGTGTGCCAGCCACAGGATAATGGGGTGTTGTGTAACATTTGGTATATCCTTCAGATTGCTGTGTATACCCTGCATTTTGGCAGTTCGGAGCTCAGCCCCAGAGGAAAACTCGGATGGCTCTTTTGTAGCCATGCCCCCTCAAGAAGAGGGGTCCTCTGCCCTGCTGTGGCATGGACAGACAGAGGCAGGAGTGCTCCTAGCATTGTTACTGGAGGCACCTACATGAGGAAAAATACACAAATATATATAACCTGTGTGCTAGAGCACCTCTCTCTGCGGACAACAAAAAAGGAACGTGCAATTACTCCAAGCATTAAAAGTTACTGCCAACCCCTCCCAGTAGCTTGACATCTTCACTAAACTCCATAATGCAGTGGTTCCCAATCTGTCTGCCGCGGCACCCCAGTGCGCCTTCATATCTCACAATGGGTGCCGTGCATCAAGCACACAGTTTAGGAACCACATTCCATTGTGGAAAACTCGGAATCAGGCACTGACATCATTGCACACTGAACGTGGGGGTCCTACTGTTCATGCCCGCCCTGAATGCAAAACAGAAAGACTTTTATTCGAAGCAGTACTGGCCCCTTTACATGCTTCTCAAGAAAAGGTGAAGAGAGATTGTTAGCTGAGGCACTGTCATGCATGAGGCTCCTTTGCAGTGAAGTCCAGTAATCAATGGTAAAAAAAACCGCACAATCCCAGCTGTCCATAAAGTTTCACTTTTTCAGCCACTACATTCACACAAGCTTCCCAGAGCACAAACAGAGCAGTGAAAAGGTTGACAGAATGTCTCCCTCTGTCTTCCTGGTGCTGCCAGATTTCCACAATTGTGTGTTTTTGGAATGAAATGACCCGCACATCCTGCAGCATTATGTTTTTCAGGCCCCTGGATGTCTTGTTCTTTTCAGATTACATATTTTGCTGAACAAATGTAAATTTAATTTTGGGAGGATTGGTTGAAATGTCATTTCATGCGAAAAATAAATGTACTAATTTTATGATAAAATATGAACAGAAATTATATAATATTGTTCTATACCTAAGATGAGATCTCTGTGTGTTTCAGAAAATATTTTATAGCACGTGCTTCATAATAGACATTCACTTTTCTTCCAAATTAATAGATTTTCTGTGGTATTTAATTTGTGCTTTGTATCAAATGTTCTTTTTCCTTGAGCAAAAGCATAAGCTTAGAACTGAACTGAACTGAAGGAGTATGACTAGAGAACTAGAGTAAGTGGTTAGTAGAAACAAATTATACTTTTAGGAGGTGCCTGGCTAAATGTTTTGAAACATAATCTATTCCCAGACTGTATGTTTCATTTAATGAAAAAAACATAAACAACTCTCACGGATCAGAAGAAGAAGACCAAAAGTAAATGGCATTGGTTAGACTAGACAGCAGACACAGGCCTTCTCCTTCAATGCACCCAGGATGTGAAACAGCACTCCTGTATCTATCAGGGCCTCACAAACTCTGCTCAGGAGCGAGCTATAGACACACCTGTATAAAGAGCACTACATCACAATGCAGTAACAGTTCACTTCTGTGAGAACCCCTTGTCCCTCCAATCAGTTGTTGACACAGCATGGGGATTCACAGTGGGTAGGGTAGGATTACATCTATAATTACAATTATAATACCTTCATCGGCTTTATCCCAATTATTTTCAGGCAGAATAATGGGAACACTCACGAGGCCGGGCTTACATCCCCTCACCCACCAAATAAAGTATCATAAAGGGGAGCCGCGGCCAATGGCCAATAGGTCATGGGTGCCAGGGCTCGAAAAAGTTTGGGAACCACTGCCATAATGAATATAATCACAAATACAAAAAGGAAATAATTGAACTGCATTGGTTAAGGTGTCGCAGACTAAACCATCAACTTATACTGTTGGGATGGAAGAGGTGGAACATGGTGGCACACAATGCCGGTGTGCCATGCTGATCATTTCCTTTAAAAGTAATAATGGTCTCAAGATTTTGGAAACAATAGAGCCCCGTTTATTTAGAAATATACAGAGCTGTTTTGAAGAGGACATTCCTCATTTTCTACGATACACACATTTCCGGACATCATTTTCTAAAGCAACATGTCACATGCATAGTGCATGCACAGAAACACAAAAACACAGTGCACAGTAAAGCTTCCCACACCAGCGGGCCCATGTGGTTAACAGAACTGGCTGCTGTAAGCTTACAAACAGAACACAGGGCTTTCTGTCTGAACTTGGAGAACACATGCACCCCATATGTAAGAAATGGGGTCTCTTTGCACTCTGTCCAAGCAGCGACCCTCACTCTAGTCAGGGCAATGGAGAAACCCACTTAACTAACCCTTGCTAACTCCCTTAGTAGCTTGGCACAAGCAGTCAGGCTTATCTCAGAAGCAATGTGTAAAGTATTTGTATCAACACACACAGTAATACAGTGAAAGCACTACAAAACGGACACCACACAATTTTATAAAATAGGTAATAGTTATCTAAATCAAACAAGACCAAAACAACAAAAATCCAATGTACACAAGTTAAAAAATGAATTTTCAAAAGAATAAGGTTGTCATTATGACATTGGCGGTGACTGTTAAAGTGGTGGTAATACCGACAACAGGCTGGTGGTAATTACCGCCAAATTATGACCATGGCAGTGATCCCTACCATAGACAGCCAATGTACCACACCAACCGCCAGGGCGTTAACACCACTGACCATGGCGGTAGCCATCAACAGCCAGGCAGAGGACAAGGTACAGCCCACCATATTGTGACACAGCAAACCGCCAGGATTCCCGGGGCGGAAGCAATGCCATCAATGGCTGGGCAGAACCAGAACACAGAAAAGAAAAGACCCACCAACAAGTACACAGAGGACACTGCCGCTGCCATGGAACCGAAACTTCAAATCTTCCCGATGCTCTTCTACGCCATGGCCCTCCTGGAACACCAATACTGACGAAGACAATGACAGTCAGTACACAAGGCAAGCACACAAGGGAGGGAGGGTGATAAAAGACAGTGACATACACACGCACAACACACACCATTCACACACAGAACCAGCTACAGAGTTAAACCAATGTCACAGGACACAGGTCAAAATGAAACAAGACCCACAATGATTATCAACAAACACTGTACTCTGATGCCAACACCCACCATATTGTCCATTCAAATATAAATGCAGGCCGCAATGTCCAAAATGGGCCAATGTCCAGTCCAAAGTACAAAAGGGCCACATGGCCTCAGGGCACAGTCCAAGTCCCAACCTGACTCCTGACACACTCTGGAATCCACTTTTCAGGGGCACCATGTTGGGAATAGGCAGGCACCTCAGGGGGGGGGAGAGGTGCGAGGGGGGGGCCAGCTAAAGTGGGGGCTCCATGCCCATCTGTCTTTAGTGGGGAGTGCAAGGCCACAGTCTCCGAAGTGGGGAACTTGCCCATTGGTTCTGGAGGGGGCACATTGTACAACAGTACCTGGAGGGTGGCCTACATGCCCTCTGATGGAGGTGAGGGCTCCTGTGCCGGATGTGAGGGCTCCTGTGACTCAACTGGAAGTGAGGGCTGTTGTGCCTGTGGTTGAGGTAAGGGCTGCTGTTCCTGTGCTGGAGGTGAGGGCTCCTGTGCCTCAGCTGGAGGTGAGGGCTGCTGTGCCTGTGCTGGAGGTGAGGGCTGCTGTGCTGGAGGTGAGGGCTGCTGTGCCTTTGCTTGAGGTGAGGGCTGCTGTGCCTGTGCTGGAGATGGGGGATCCTTGCCCCCTGCTGCTGGAGTGGGCATCTTGCCTTTCATTGGTGGTTGAGTGGGAACCTTCTCTTTCATTGTTGGTTGAGTGGGAACCTTTCCTTTTATTGGTGGTCGAGTGGGAACCTTCCCTTTCTTTGCTGGTGGAGGGGGATCTTTAGCAATCTTTGGTGGTGGGGAGGGATCCATGTGTCCCCTCTTGTGACGGGTCCCCTTGGCCTTTGACGTGTCACTTGTGTCCTTGCCTCCAGGACTAGACGTTGCCTCCACTGACCCAGTCTCCTGTCCCCTTGCCACTGTACTCCATAGAGCCCTATTTCAGCCAATGCGGAATAGCACAGCAGTGCAAGACCGCCTTCCACCATGATGCCCAATGCCGGCAGAGTTACCTCACTTCCACCTGTCCATACTCACAGGACGGGTGGTCACCATTTTATGGTGGTGGACAACATTCAGAGATTAGAAACTCTGTCATTGCTGTAAATTGCACATATATTGCCATTCACATTGTCCCATGACATAAATGCTCTATGTACACTGAGGTGGTGGATCCATTGTTCAATTTGTGACACCCTACTCGCTCTTGTGTCCCTTAGATACACATCACTGCAAAGGAATTGGAGGAGGAGACAAGGTCCCCTGTACAGACCCCTTGTGGACTTGGCTGCACTGGAGGACAGGCACATAATACTCACCTATAGACTGGAAAGGATCACAATCACAGAGCTGTGTGTACAATTGGAGCATGATCTGATATCAGCTAGCCGTCATCCCACTGGGATCCCCCTCTTGTGCAAGTCCTATCAGTGCTCCATTTCCTGGCAACTGGTTCTTTCCAAGTGACAGTGGGCTAGGCAGCAGAAATGTCACAGCCAATGTTCTCAATCGTGCTGGCAAGGGTTTTGTCTGCCTTATTCACATGTGCAGCTACATAGCTTTTCCCCAAGTGGAAGATTTGGCCACTGTGGAGGCAGGGTTCTATGCAATGGGACATATACCAAATATTATTGGGTCGATTGACAGAACACATATTGCGTTTGTCCCCCCCTGGCACAATGAACAGATGTTCAGGAATCGGAAGAGTTTCCACTCACTCAATGTGCAAATGGTGTGCCTGGCAGACCAGTACATCTCCCACGTCAATGCCAAGTATCCTGGGTCGGTGCATGACGCCTTCGTACTAAGGAATAGCAGCATCCCAAATGTGATGGCACAACTACAGAGGCACAGGGTGTGGCTAATAGGTGAGCCAGAGTCCCCACCCAATGTATGTCACTGTATGCCTTCAGGAGTTATCCCCCATACCATTGTGTAGGGCTAATGTTTGTCCCTCAATACTTGCAGGTGACTCTGGCTGGCTCCTGACCCCTGTGAGGAATGCCAGGACAGGGGCTGAGAATCGGTTTAATGATGCACATGGGCGAACCCGGCGGATCATAAAACATTCCTTCGGCTTCCTGAAGGCCAGGTTCAGAGGCCTCCAAGTGACAGGTGGATCCATGTGCTACTCCCCTGAGAAGGTATGCCAGATAGTTGTAGCATGCTCCATGTTGCACAACCTGGCCATCAGACGACATGAGCCTTATCTGCAGGAGAAGGAGACTGGAAATACCCCTGTGGACCCTGAGGACAGTGAGGATGAGGAGGCAGAGGATGAGGATGTAGACAACAGAACATCAGTTATATGTCAGTACTTCCAATGACACACAGGTAAGACAGTGGAACTGACCATTCCTCTGATTATTTATGTTTTCAGTGTGGCTGTAGCAGGATAGCATTCACTTCCTTTGCATCTCAAATGACTGTCACCTATGCCTTTTCATTTTGCAGATGTTGGTGTTACAACAACTGTGCACTGATGTGATGACTACAGACAGCTAAAGGTCATTATGTGTATGCTATCACAGTGTCTGGGTCATTTGCACAAGATGTAACTGTTACCATAAGTGCACATTTTCATCACATAAAGTACTATCACTGAAGTTGTGTTTAAGGGTGTTTATTGTAGTAAAATTTATAGACGGAATAGTGCAATGGAATGGGGCGATGGTAGAGGTAAGTCCAGGGTGTTAGTCCAGTCTGTTTGTAGCACAGGTCCAGTGTCCAAGAGGCCATAGGAAGGGGAGCAAAAGCAGTTCAAAGTGAACAGGGTGACAGGGTGGTACACAAGGGGGACATTCAGGAGGGTCTAATTTCCTGGTGGTTTTCTTGGTCTTGGCAAGTGTCTCTAGCATCTGTCTGCATTGCAGGGAATGTTTGTGGGTTGGTTCACCTTCTGCAGGGGGAGGGTTGCTGGTGGTCTGTGGGTCCTGTGTCAGGGCCTTACAAAGTCTTCGTTCATAAAGTAAGTTTATTAAAATTTCAGGATGATACAGCTAACAGGTCTTGCTCGCCCGGCTCCCTCCAACCGGCTCCCTTATTCCTCGCATTCCCATCCACGTTCTGTTGAGTCTCGTGCCTGCTGGTTCGAGAACAAGCATGAGACTCAACAGCACGAGCCCATGGGTATAAGGCAAGACCCAACACATCTTCCCCCTTAATATAACAACAAATACAATGTGATGAGTACAATAATAAATAATGACATAGCCTTGTTTACATTAACTTTGAAAAACACATATAAATACATTTTAGTGATACCACATTCTTTTAGAAAAATAACATTGAATATTTTGGAAAGAAACATTGACAAGTAACCCAATGCCACACAACGCATCTAGTTAAATAAATAAATCATAATCTCGATATTTGCTAGGGAGTTTCTTATCCCTTGAAGATGCTCTCAGTTTTAGATCTTTTGTCTTGTCCTTAACCTTGCTGGTACCTACACCTTTTCCTTTACCCTTAAGTTCCAGTTCACGAGTTATGGACAATTTCTCCTTATTCCACCAATTTCCATCACTCAATTTTACTGCATTTTTGCAAATATTTTCAACTCTTTTTGGCGCAGAAAAGCTTGACTCTCCTTTCTGAATGATACATATTCTCTTAACCTTTACATAATATCCCACCTTCACACTAATTTTCTTTCTTGGTTCCCCCCTATACTTATTTTGAGCTAACTCTCTTCTTTCATTTATCTTCTCAATCAGGCTTCCGTCAAACGGCAAACTCACCAATCCACTGTCTTGTTAATTTGGTTGCTGGAACTCTACCTCTCAAAAATACAAAAGGAGATACTCCTGTATCTGAGTTGGGGGGGGTTTGTACGCACTGCCCACAACAATTTCTTCAGTTCTACTTTGCAATTCAAACCACTGGCCTCAGCTAATTGCACATTCTCCTTAATCACCCTATTAAATCATTCCACAAGACCATTACTTCTAGGATGATACAGCGACGTTTTGAGATGCTTAATGTCCATGTGTACCTGGAAACTGGCAAATTGAGTAGAAGTGAACAGACAGCCATTATCAGTCAATATTTCATCAGGGATTCCCTCCCTATCAAAAACACATTCTAAGAATTCAATGATTTTTTTAGAAATCGGCACTTTTGCAAATTTAAGCTCGGGCCAACGGCTGTACAAATCAATTAATACCACACCATATTCGACCACTCCATTGGACAGCACAATAGGGCCAATAATGTCTATAGCAATTTTGCTCCATGGTTTACTAGGTACCTTTATTGCCTCAATAGGAGTTGGCAAAGTGACTTGAGACTTGTCACTTATTGTGCACATTAAACAATCTCTCACAAAGTATTCTACACTTTTATCCAGCCCTGGACACCACAAATTCTCATAAATTCTCCTCTTTATAGCCCGCATTCCTATATGACTTTCATTGCACAGGGTTAGTATCTTGTTCCTCATGCTCTTCGGCACAACCAGAACATCAGATTGCATTAAAATTTGGTTAACGACTGATAATTCTTCAAAAACTTGTTTGTAGGCCTCACTTACTTTTTGACCAGATTTACATTCAGACCACCCTTGAAGAATACCTTGTTTAACTTCACTTAACTGTTCATCTTTTTCACACGCTTCTCTCCACTCAGCTTCTGTCACAGCACCATCCAGTTGGCAATCTATGGAGCATATCAACTCATCATCCTGATCAATTCCTTCTTAATCCTCCTTATTTTTACATTCACTAGGAAGACAAGAAAGACAATCTGCAAGTACATTTCTAGCCCCAGGCACATATTCAATGTGGTAATCATACATTTGTAATCTGTACTGCCATTTTGCTATTCTGGGAGTAGCATATTGTGCACCACTAGTGGAAAACAACTGTACCAGAGGTTTATGATCCACCCTGACTTTAAAATGCTTGCCCCACAGATATGTTTTGAAATGCATAATCCCACACCAACACGCAAGGGCTTCCCTCTCTATGGTTGAATAAGTAGATTCAGCACCTCTCAAACTTCGTGACACAAAAGCAATCACTTCGTCCTTACCAAGTTTGCGTTGCAACAAAACAGCACCCAAACGTTTCTGGCTGGCATCGGTCATAATTACTATTTGGTCCCTTGTGTCAAAAGATTTCAACTGAATGGCATGTGAAACTTCTTTTTTTATGATTAAAAATTCTTGCTCACACTTTGAACACCACTCAAATTTGACACTTTTCTTCAAAAGATTCCTTATAAGTATTTTTCTGCACAATTAGGAATAAATCTGGCATAGAATTCAATCAATCCCATAAAAGACCTAACTTGATCCTTATTGCATGGGGATTGGAAATCCTCAATAGCTTTAACTAAATTTGCCTTTGGTTCTACTGCCCGTTCAGATATTTTGTAACCTAAGTAATCAATACATAATTTACAGTTGTTTGCCTTGACAGTGATTCCCTTGTCTTTTAAAATTGACAAGGTCTATATCATTGCTGTTGCCCTGTCCCCTTATTTTGTGTATGGTGATGTATTATGGGATTGTTAGTTCTCCATGCTGTGCATGCATAGGTGGTGGGTGTACATGCAGGGCTGGGAGGGCTTTCCATGCAGTGGGTATGGCATGCAGGGCTTGCCATTGGGGTTAGTGTGGGATGGAGTTGAGTGTTGGGAGTCAGTGTGAGAGGGTGAGATGGCATGCAGGTATGAGGGGATGATAAGTAGTAAATCTTGACTCACCAGTGTCCAGTCCTCCAGCAACTCCAGTGAGTCCCTCAGGATGGAGTATTGCCAAAACTTAGTCCTCCCATGCAGCCAGCTGTTGGGGAGGAGGTGGGGATCCACCGTCAGTCCTCTGGATGGTGAGCTGGTGTCTTGTTGCCATGGAACGTACCTTCCCCCGTAGGTCGTTCTACCTCTTCCTGATTTCTTCCCCTGTTTGTGGATGCTGTCTCACAGCGTTCACCCAGTCCACAGTTCTCTGCCATAGTTCCATCTTTCTTGCTATGGATGTTTGCTGTACCTGTGCTCCACACAGCTGTGGCTCTACCCTGACTATTTCCTCCACCATGACCCGCAACTCGTCATTAGTGAAACAGGGGTGTCTTTGTAGGGACATGGGTGTTATGTGGTGTGTGTTGTGCAGTGGGTGTTGACTAATGTGGTGGGGTGTGGGGTGCGTGACAAATGGCTGGGTGTTAGTGGTGTGTGTAGTTGTGTCTGTGATTTGTGTGTCTGTCTCTTGGCTATTTTTTGTGTTCATAAAGGGTTGTGGGTGAGTGTTTTATAGTCCTGTGGGTGGGTGTGTGTGGTGTGTGTATTAGTATCAGGTGTGTGTTTTTGGTTTTGGCCAATGTTGTGTTGTATTGTTTTTGGGTGGCATTCTGACCGCACCAGTATGTACCTCCAATGGTTCACTGCTGTTGAATGCCCGCCGTGGTGATTCGTGGGTCATAATGTGGAGGGCATTGTTTTGTTGGCGTGACGGTGTGGGTGTTTGTACCGACACTATAACACTTACCTTTGATCTGGCAAATTTGTGTTTGTGGCAGTATTCTGTCGGTTTAGTGTGTGTGTGCGTGTCATAATGTGGCAAACGGATGTTCGCCTCTACAACGGTATGTTGGCGACCGTCACCGCGCCGGTAAGCGGCCTTTACCGCCAATGTCATAATGAGGGCCTAAGTGTCTTACTCCATAGAAAACAATGGAAATTATGATTTTGCACAAAGTACCTGGTTTGTGTCAGAAATAGAGTCGCACAGGCGAGCGTGCGTCAGAAAAGTCAGTGATGCGTTGATTCCTTATTTGCAAGGAGGCTGTGCGTGGTTTCTTCTCCAGTCGGGTCGGCAATGCGTCATTTTTCTCCCTCACAAGCGAGTGATGTGTCGATTTCTGGACGGGGAACCTCGGATCCACAAAGGTTCATGATGACTTTGACGCCCAGGGACGATGCGTGGAAAATCTGGTTGTACAGTGTTAGAGAACCACGCTGTGTGGGGTTTGCGTCATTATCAGCAATTTCAAGTGGGTGATGTGCATCATTTCTCCAGCCTCAATGCATCGATCTCCCAGTTGCGATGCAGGTGGCATGTCGATTTCAGCCACAAAGTGGGTGGTGAGTTGTTTAGCAGCCGCATTGCAGATGGTGTACCGAAAATGTCCCCACACAGCATTTTGTGCGTGATTCTCAGCTTTTGTTCTTCTAACTTCACCTTTCAAGGGCCCAGGGACCGGATAGAGTACCACTTGGCAGGGCAGGAGTCTCAGCAGAGAGTACAGGTGCTGGAAGAGGTAGTCTTTGATGGCCCTGAGACTTGGGAGGCAAGCTCAGTCTAAGCCCTTGGAGATTCTTCTCAAGCAGGAATGCACAACAAAGTCCATTCTTTGTCCCCGCTCTCTGTTGTTTACAGGATCCTGCCTTGCCCAGGCCAGGTCTCAGGCACACTCCAGAGGGCAGGCACAGCCTATTCAGGTGTAAGTGACCACTCCTCCCTCCACTCTAGAACAGATGGCTCATCAGAATATGCAGGCTACACTCCAGCACCCTTTGTCTCACTGTCTACAGCCCATCTGTCAAACTGACCAAGAGAGGGAATCCACAAACAGGCACAGTCACAGAATGGTTAAATCAAGAAAATGCCCACTTTCTAAAAGTGGCATTTTCAAACCAACAATCTAAAAACCAACTTCACTAAAAGATATATTTTTAAACTGTGTGTTCAGAGACACCAAACTCCAGATTTCTATCTGCTCCCAAAGGGAATCTACAATTTAAAGTTATTTAAAGGCATTCCATGTTAACCTTTCAACAGTACAAAGGGATTTTAGCAGTATTCCACTATTAAGACATGTAAAGCATATCAGTACATGTCCCACCTTTAACATACACTGCACCCTGCCCATGGGGCTACCTAGGGCCTACCTTAGGAGTGCCTTACATATATAAAAAGGGAGACGGTTTCTGGCTGATCCCTGTAATCACTATCATCCTATTTCAGGTTCCTCCTAAATCTGATGCTCAGGGACCTTCTGATCCTTGTCCCACTGGGCCTGGAATTCCAGGCCCTTTATATTTCTCTGGGTCCCTGGTTCTAAGGCCTCCTTGTCCTGCTCAGCCAGGTCCTTGTCAGTTGTTGTATTTCGATTCTTGGTCATTCTACTTCCGTACCACTGGCTCTGATTTCACTGATCTTCATGGTCATGGTCCACCTGCCACTTTTCCTTCTTTCCCTTGTTCTCCTGGCAGTCGTCCTCCTGAGTCTGGCCACTTGGGCCTGCTACCCCTGGCCCTGGTCCTCCTTGTACCCCTGGTCTTGGCTGATGCTCTTGGATCATCCCTCCTTGTCTTGTGGTACATGCCCTTTTGGTGCTCTTACCCCTCATCATTCTGTATATTCTGGCCCTAGTCCTCAGATTCTTAATCCTCTGTTAGACATCCTCCAGTTCCAATCCTTCTCACTCTGGTGCCAGTACCGCTAATCTTGTTTCCCCTGGTCCAGTTCCTCCTTGTCTGTTTGTTCCACAGTGCTCTGATCTTGGTTAGCCAGGTCCTCATGGGATAGGTCTTCCTGGTCCCAATCCTTCCCGTCCTGGTCCTCATGGCTCTGGCAATCCTAGTCCTCCTGACTGTCCAGCTCCTGGTCTTTATCCTCCCACTGGTCATCATCCTCCCTCTACCTGTCTCCTCTTTCCTTCTACCTGACTCCTCCACAATAACTTTAGCCAGGTACTGCCTCTGTCAGACTATCAATTTGATTGTTATTACGATTATTTATTTTGGTTCTAGATTTCTTTTGCTGAGGCAAAGCTGTCAAGGTTTGTAATTAGAGCCCAGTAGAGAAGGGCTTAAAACACTGCTTAGCATGTTAAAATTAGAACTATAAATTCCAGTCAAGTGAACAAAATGTGAGTGTGCCTGAAGTGTCTACTCATGACATGGGGCCACTAAACATCAGTGCCAGAAACTCACTGTGCTGGTTGAAAAGTGTTATTCTCTGTTATGTTACAGGGAGTTATACTGTGCATAGCTGCCCAGCAGAGGACTGCCCAGCACACCTAAAATGAGGCAGAAAGGAGCTAGATCCAAATGTGAAAAAAGTGTGTTCAGTGAGCTAGAAGATGAATGAACACTTCCCCTGTGAATTATCCAGATGTTTTGTTCACCTGGGCCCTGCTTTCACTTCCCCTGTTCCATAGAAGTTCAATTTTTGTGTGTAGTCAAATGTACCTCTTGCAATTGCTCCAAAGCACAGTGCCCACAAGCACCACTCGCCTTATGTAATTTCCTCTCTTTCTGTGGCCAAATTCCACCTGTCTCAAATGGAAATGGTTTGTGAACGTAAAGTGAAAAAATGCAAATCAAATTGACATCTAGACACCGTTTTAAAAATCAAAAACAGATTTTATTAGGGGTGGTGTGTTTGGCTTCTTTTCAGAATATATAAATTGCTCCTTTTGCACAAATTCATTTTTGACATTGAGCGCTCCTATTGTATAAGATGTGATATATTTAAAAACGCAAATCGAAAACTTCAAAGAATGCAGTTTTTTTTATCTACAGCTACATTTCTATATACTTCATTACAGGAAGGATCTCTTTATATTTGATGTCACTTTTAAAAAATCCGTAATTTCTGAAATGCGCTATGTTTTGTTTAATGTGAATACATGCATGTCTGTCAGCAGAATAGGTCACAGGATTACGTTTTTCTTCTAGAAATGGACAAAGCAGGAAGTTATTAGACAGATATGAGCTACTGTAAAGCTTAGGAATTAGCCTCCATTCATTCCTTATCTCTCTGATTCACGGCGTTGCTCTCGGGAACAGGCTTGCTATTATAAATTGTCGAATAATTCTACCGCAAAATCCCATGACATTGTTTTTAATGGACCATGCTGAAATTATATTTTACAATGTGTACATCTGCTCGGAAGATCGCAAGTGCCATGTTCCACTTGTTAGTTGTAGACATCAATAACAGATTGATTGAACAAAATATATATCTCAATCTCACATTATTTCAAGATCCATACATTTGTGGCATACACAGATGAGCCAAATTTGAACTATCATTGATCGAACCAGGAAGCAATGAAGGGAGCACAACAAATATACCTCCAAGGACAGTGTTGTTTCGAACCTACGGACAAAGAATCCGTACATCTCTTCTATAGTGCAGATTACTTACCGCAAATTTCATTACTCCGAGTCCTTCTTATTCGACTATGGTTTTTACTTTGAGGAGGCACCCCCCCCCCCGGGCTGCCACACCACAGTAGAAAATATAAACATTTGTTTCTCTACAAACGGAGCCCATGACGGCCCACTCTACTCATACTGACTGACCTCTGTTTACCAAGCCTCAAACGAAGTTCCAGGCCAATAGGAAGGATGGTATGCGTACGAGGTAGAAGGAATCGATGTAATAAGAGTACTGGTAAGTAATCTGGAGATTATTTCCTCATCATTTTTCCTCACCCTGGTCTTTTACTTATGAGATCTTATGCAAGCTTTTAACAGGAGGTTAGGAATTTCACCCGTTGATTAGTCTATTAAGATAAGATCCTGACAACACAGTAGAATGCAACACTCAGTCACCCAGTGCTATTTAATCTCGATATCCTATTTTCAACTCACTTTTGGCACAAGTGGTAAAACATTACAGACAAATGTTAATTCATCCAGTGAACCCAAGTTCAATCAATTATGATTCACCAAAATCAAAGAAGCGCCCCACTTGGCTCCTACTAAGAACATAATTGATAGGGATCACCCTGTGCTTCTACCAATGAAGCACTCATGTCTCTGGTGGATCAAACTTGGATTGAACTAGGCAGATCCTCACAATAAATATTTAAAGAAAAAGAGACACTGCATTTAATCCAACAACTAAATGATCCAGAAGAAATATGTAGTCCCTGATGCACTGAGCCAAAGGTTAAGAAACAAAATGACATCGACAAAAGGAAGATGAATGTTGTAAATAAGTAAAATAACTCAAAACGTAAGTGCTGCTTCTGCATCTCTATGAAATCTATGATCCACTGTGGGAGCAAAGCTGGAACCTGTTCTCAATATGATGTAGTGAGTAAGGATTCTTAGATAAAGAACTTGAATCACCAAGGAACTCAAACCCTCAAGAGATCTAGCTGATGTAATCACCACATGAAAAAGGTCTTGAAGGACAAAACATTTCAGAGGAACCTCCTGCAAAGCCTCAACCACAATAGACTCTAACGCAAAAAGTACAAGTTGCAAGACCAAGGAGGAATACCTTTCCTATCAACTGGATAAGTCAAAATGAAAACTTTTAAAAGATAGACAGCCAGAGATTTAATAGACTGCAAGCATCCCCAATGTTCTCTAAATTATTTTATGCCCGCCCTCTAAACCCTGAGAGTATAAGAGGACAAATCCAACTCAAACTCATCTTTTAGAAATGATCACTCGAGCACTGGCCAACACTCTAATGAAACTACAAGTTTATTTGAACACCACTTATGAAAGTAAACCCAATTATGGCAATAGCCTCCTTAGTAGTCAATGTTCTAGAATTCCTGATTGAAAGAGCAATTTGGTTTGACATCTGGTTCAGTTGACATTTGGCACAGAAGAGCAAATAGTGATTTCTGAGGACAAAAAAAGAGGCACTCATATAATTACTTGACTCCGTTTGGTTAGATGCAGCATTGTTATGGGAAAAACAGAGAATAAGGGAAGTTAAACAATAATCCCTTCAGCCCTTGACCAACCAAAGCATCCACTCCCAAAGATCGTTTTCTCTGGCCATTGTGCAGAGCCTCAAAAGTAAAATATTTTGAGCATTTGCAATAAGGTCCACTGTTATACTTTTTTAATAAAAAACTGCAACGCAAAAAAGCATTGTACCTGTCTACCACTGTTATACTTTTTCAATAAATAATTACAACGCAGCAAAGGTCTATCACAGGATTGGTGAACGTGACAAACACCTGGAAAAATATTTTTCAAGAGAGTCACAGATTCTGAGATGCAGAAAACACCCAAGTCAATGCATGCCTTCAATGTTGTCTATCACACTTGTGTGAACTGTTGTCAGTTATAGGACATTTCTTTAGGCTCAGATTCCTGTTTAGAATGCCATCCCTGCTACACCTCTGCTGCTGGAACCCCCTTTGATGATTCACTTATGCTTTTGTCATGAGATTGTTTGCCCTCAAAAATACTCTTTTACCCAAGACATAGGTTTTACAAAACTGTCAACAATCAGTTCTAGTTACAGGACGTAGTCTTGTCCTATTTGTTCCACCGGCTTTGTACTGCTGGAGACCTCAGAGTTGCATCCCAATGATAACTTGAAGTGCCTCTGGTCACACTACTGGAGTCAGAGGCAGAAATGTAAACTCACACTTTAGGTTGGATGGAATCAATCATTCACACAACATCTGAGCATTGTCATTGACACTGGAGCATTGAACTAGAATCCTTCCTTCATGTTGCTGAGGTGACAGATCCCACCATAAAGAATATGCCTAGTTTGTGGATTTACATGTAACTATGCTCAATGAATGTCAAATACAGATGAGGCCTATAGAACAGAAATAAAACAACAACAGAGCTTAGGGATGCTCTCAAGAACTCCTATTTCATTTCCCCAAGGAAAAACCTTTGCTCTTCAGATCCCCATATATCTTCATCCATCTTCTGGCTAAGGCCATCTGTTTGAACAGAAGAGATCACACATGAGCATGGCTGTGGCAGGCAGGATCCATGACACTGACATCAGACTCACATCTGTCTAAAATTGTATTCCAATGACCTGAAGATCCTGGACAGGGGATGACCTAGACTTAGCTATGTTGCTCAGACATTCTAAAGAACAACTGACAAACTGTTTGAACATGAACCATTCTGATTTGCACATAGATTAGCCAGTTGTTCACGTAAGGATGAACACTCATGCCTTTATTGTGAATTATTGCCGCTGCCAGAGCCAAATATTTGGAGAAGACCCATGGGCACTTCAGACTGAAGGGGAGAACCTCGGACTGGAAATGCACTGTCAATTTAGCAAATTGAAGAAACTTCCTATGGGCTGGCCAGATTGGGATGCAAAGATATTCTCTGTTAAGGTCCAGCACAGCAGAACCATTCCTTGTTTGTTCAATGGCTTAATGTTCTGCAGCATGTTCATTTTAAAATGAATTTTCTCTATGTACTGATTTGCATCCTTCATATTGATAATACGCTTAAATACCCCAAAAACCTTTGGAAATGGGAATACATGAGAATACACCCTTAGACTTCACCCCTCCTGGTTAACTGGAGCAATAAAGTTCTTGCCCAGTAATGACTGAATCAATTTTTGGAAAGTGACTTATTTGCCTTTGGAACAAGGCAAAAGAGTCCTTAATACTAGAATGTGATGGAAAAGAGAGTAATTTGATTCTGTAATCATTCCAAATAATCCCTAGAGCCCAAGACTCTTAAATTAAATGTTGCCACTGATAAAGGAACCTTTTTCTTTTTCTTCCTACTGAGTTGGAATGTAGAGCAACAGAATGATAAATGGGTTTAGCTGGTGTATACTAAGCCGTTTTGGAATCTTGACCCAGGATTGTCCCAAAAACTGGTTGTCTCCACCTTAGGAAAGCAAATAAGCAAAATGCTGATGGCGTCTATACTGATATCTTTTAAATGAATGTGATGTCTCAGATGCCTTTTAGTCCTTGATGGATTTGTTGTCCATGGTATTCAACTGGGAATCAAATACTTTGCAACTCAAGAACCATAGACAGAGTACTGACAAAGTTTGCAGAAGCCCTAGCGTCTAGTCTGAGGTCCATATGTGGCAAAGACCACTAATAACAGCACCTGAAGAAATATCAGTGGCTCTGAAAGTGTCAGAGGAAGCATCAACCAGGAAATGAGTTTGTAACTTCATCTTCTCAAGTAGATCAGCAGAATGTTTACCAGCTAGAACTGTTATAAACAAGGACTGAAAATGCTGCACCACTCTCTTGGAAACATGAGTAAAATATATAGATTGTCCTGGTGCCACTAATGCAGGAGTTGGATTAGTGAAGCAAACCATCAACCTTCCTGCCACCAGTTCTAATGGTGAGGCATCATCTGATACCATGGTGGAACAACCAGCTAGATTAGCAAGCATAGGATCAACCAACATTTAAAGGGGAAGATCTACATCATCTACTGGATAGGTTCTAGAAATGAATCTAGAACAGCTTATCTTTTCCAAGTTTTTCCACTCACATAGAATAGTTTATGTTGCTACCTGGATACATGGAACAGTATTACAAGCAGGTTTTGAAACTGAGAAAAGAGCACTGAACTGTAACAAGGCTCAACTAGAGTTTCCACTGGCACCCCAAATTGCTTTAAATATGACAGAAAATGTTAGAGTTCTTCATTATCTACCAACCTTCCCTATACACCAAAGAGGTACAAACAAGGAGACAAAACTGGTGAACCCAAACATGTCTTGTTTCCCCACTTTTTCTTTTGCCAACAACTCAGCAAATCTTTCTGTCACAAGGGCCCTCTGCAGGCATCATATATATCCATACATCCATTTAAATATTAGGAACCTCAAGCAAATTAATTTAACTGTAGGAGATGTCTGTATCCCACATTTTGAAAACACATTCAATCTATCAAAAATTCAAGCAACCTCCAATAGAGAATAGAAGATACCAAGCAATATACAACACAGTCCAGTAACTCACCTTTGTGCAGGTTCCCTTGTAAGTGAATCCTAACTTTTGGGTCAATTCTGTGACTTCCAACCACCTACAATAAAGTCTTGATTCCCAGGGATAAGGTAGTAGGGCCCTCACTGCTGTTGTTTTGTCCAGAGGAAGAGGGCCACTGTAAGATTAAGATTATCAATTGAGGGGGTGAAAAGCCTATGCAAGCAACAACCACAACGTCTGTCAGGTAAACCAAAAAAGTAACTAAATTACCTGTTCTTAATCCTCTGGTAGTTTGGCACATAAGCTGTCATGTGTAACTTAAAGGCAATGAGTAACGAATTTATACAACACACAACCAATAATAAAGTGAACACACAACACAAGAAAATTCCCAAACTAATGTAAAAAACGGAGTACATTTTAATAAACTTAGACCAGGATGGCAAAAACGCAATCAGTAAAATCAATGATGTGTAAAGGCTTTAGGTAGGTATAGTACCTAAAAGCAAAAAACACCACTCGCAGTCACCTGTTCGTGCTAGACTGAGGGAAAACACAAGGCCAGGCTGACAAAGATGGAGTGTGGGTCAGAAACAGGTATCAGGATTGTCCCGCAGAAAAAGTTACCTCAAAGACAGGCACGAAGAGTCCAGAACTTCAGGATTTTTCCTTTTCTTGACGAGGAGTCCACAAATGATGGATAGAATGTGGTAACAATCATTTACCCCCAGTCACAGATCTGGGTTTAATCCATCAATTCTTTTGCTCACCATGCCAAACAAGTTTGGACCCAGCCATATGCAAATCAGTCTTAACCCAGTTCTCCATGAGAACAGTCCAGCCCTAATTGCCAGGCCAGGTCATCCCTGGATCGGAAACATGCATCCTGGGACCGGTTTAAGGGTATCACCCTTAATCAGCCAGGCTAGCTTGAATCCAGTGGCATAGTGAGCCCGGGACCCACGTCTAAGCATACCCGGCGCACTTAGGGCGACAGAAGCAAACAAACACAAATGATGGATGGAATGCAGAACCAATCAAATATTCATGCCCTGTCACAGATCTGGGTTTAATCCAGTGAATCTACTGCTGCTCTGGTGGCAGGATCAAAGAATTAATCAGTAAGAGACATGCCTTTGAAAAAGTACCATGAAAATCTGCACAGTCATACAGAACAAAAAGCAGGGAAATTATGTGTAAGGATGCCTTTTTTTGGTTGCGTCAGGAAGAATTATAAAAACAAGTGTCTTTTTGGTGATATGGAAATGGCTTCCAGGAAAGCAGGCCTCCTTATCAGTAAAGAATGGAACTAAGAAGACGAAATAGGAGGTAATGCAGTATTAGAGGCTCGTCTGTTAGTTATGCTACTGCTAGCAGATATAACAGATGTATTTGCCTTGGAAAATCAATCACAACATATGACATACACATAACACTTACTGATAGCATTTTGATAGCATTTACCATAACTGTATCCAAGCACCATAACACCTCCTTATAATGCTATAGTGCTGAGGACAGCACAACTCAACATAAGGTAGGCTTTTTAGGCCTCACATTGGCCAAGACCTTTAGATTTTAGTAAAATTAGATATCTGATATACTTATTTAAAGGTTTTTTTTGGCAACCCTCTTCATCTATTGGTTTGGTGCTGTGTCATTACTATTTTGTTCCATCCACTACACCATAAACCATGGGGCTATGGGTCCGCTGACTTTAGGCATTGGCTAGCTTCACCACTAATGACAGGATTCTCTTTCAGAAGGAGCACATCCAAGTATAAAGTAATACCCTTTGGTGCTAGGAATCACTATGTAAATGTGTTCCTTTTTAGATTAAAAGTATATTTTTGCTTTTACCCAATTGGTTTTTCCTATTTATTGGAGAAGAAATGGCAGCTCTCCAAACAATAAAGTTTACAAAACCATGACAAAACAAAAAGAGCACAGACAAAGTGAAAATGTTGTCAGTCAATACCAGACTTGTTGGCTGCATCAGTGCTTGTTCTCTATCATGTTGCATTCTGTGCCTGGTACAACTATGTGAAATCACAAACCCCTGGCAGGCAGCATGCTAGGTATACAAGACAACTATAAAGTAATATTCTGGGGAGGTGGCTAAAGAAGATGGACGACAGGACATGTCATTGAGGAACTTCTCAAGGAGGTGCATAATCCTGCCACATCCTAGCTGATTTCTACAGTTCCTTGGCATAGACTCACTAGGGAGCCCTCCCCCCCCCCACTGTTGTGGACAATTAGATTTTGGCAGTGGGTGCTGACAGTGGCGTGACTTGCGGCCACACTGGGTCTGCCTGCTACAAAGGTGTTGCAAGGCCCGGTTGAAATCCTCCCACATCCAGATTCCACTGCAGGAATGGTGCACTGGTACCACATCCATGGTGGTTGACTGGGCTGTTCGTAGGCCCAGCGGAGGTGCTAGGGTTGAGACTCAAGGCCTGAGCTCTGGCCGGTGCACTGGTGGTGAGAGGCTAGCATCCATCCCCCTGGGTGTGGCGGTCCCAGCTCAGTGAGCAGAAATCAGGGTGTAGATGCCACGGTGCCTTGGATGGCAAGAGGCACCCATGGCATCACAGTGGCTCCCGCTGGAATGCAGCAGCAATACGGATCAGCCCAAAGGGGCACATGACCCCTGAACATGGCGGTGATCGACAGTGGTGCTGGGGCTGCGTGCTACTGGTGAGCAGGATTAGATTGGCGGCACTTCCTGTGGCCCACTTGCCCCTGGTGTGTGCCGGCTGGCCCCAAGAGAGCAAAAGACTCTGCCTTACTTACATGTATGTTTCTGGTGAGGGTGATTCAGGTGGGCACTGGAGTGGCATTGCTGGTGGGTTCCCTGGAAGCAGTGCCGCCAGCACAGTCTGTGTTTTGTGATGGGCAACCCCCGAGGAAGTACAGGAAGCTCTCACCCCCCTTTATCAGTCACAGAACTTGCTGTGGTCCCACTTCTGCCTGCCTCCCAGGGGGGTAAACTAGGCTGACATACAGTAGTGAGTGTTATGTGCTGTCCAGTCTGGTGGTGACTTGGGAGGACCACCGTCCTTGTGGCCTAAAGACAGTGCTGTATTGTCTGGCTGCTGCTGTACTGTTCCCTCAATGGACCCGCTATGATACCCCGGGCGAGGGACCCACTATGATGCTACAAAAAACTGAGAGTGTCATTTCACATGACAAAAGGAAAACCTCAGCCCCTCGTCAGGGAATCACAATGGAGAAGTAGTCAATACACCAAATGGACGCACATTGATAGACATGTCATGGGGCCCCTCACCAAGATACCTGTCCAGAGATGCTGGCGGAGGAGCCTTCCAGGGCAAAACTGGATAGCGGCCATCCAGGGGCTTTAGGGCAGTGCTGGAGGGAAAGATAGAACAGTGTCAATAGAGGTCAATTTACTCCACACAGATCTATGCAAATTTTCTGGGAAGGGGCGTGGGGTAAGGGAGACTATTTACATTCGCAATTTCGAGCTTTCCTTTCTTAAAAATCAAATGGTTGGTGTCCTCTCCAAGACAGGGATACTAGATGCCCAGGCTGAGGATACCAAGGGGTGATACTGCCACAGTAGATTTAAACTTTTGGGCTTCCCTGAGCACGCGGAAGGAGATCAACAGACCAATTCATAGAGTAATAGGTGCTGGATGTGGAGAGACTCCAACGTTTCTGTCACTGAACAGGGACATAGAGCACTGGTTACCCTGCCACAACCTGGAATGCCTCCTCAGTGATTATACCCGATGTTCATAATTTTAAGGAAAGAGACAGTATCCTGTGGCCACAAGCAAAACAGACAGATAGATGTGTTGCATATAATATACAAACCTGTATTAGTGCACAGGGACTGGAGCTCACTCCCACATTTAGCTGTAGGACTTGCTTTTTATGTGTTGGGATTATGCTGCTGGTTCACATTCATGGGCAAACATGATTGTTCTTTGTTAGATTGTTTGACTGTGAAAGGGACTTGTTATTAGTTTTTGCTTTGCAACCGTGTTGTGAGGGGTTTATTGTATTTGGGCTGTTGCTGTCCATTTTTGTACCATGTAACAGGGCAAAGAGGGAAGTCTGGGTCCACTATGCCTCACACACATTGAGGAGTGGGAGGGTCGGGGCAGTACACATAGACAGTCATGGCGAGGTCCAGTAATATAATTTCCTGGAACATCTAAGAGTTGAGGGGCTATACCAAAAGGTACCGGATCAACTGAAGCTCACTAAGGTCTACATAGCATGGTCACAAGAAACACCCCTAATGGCCAGTGAAATACAGAAATTATTTTTGGTGGGAGATTTTAATTGTGTTGCAGATGGTGATAGAGATCAGCATCCATCTCATCCAGGAACAAAGCCATAAATGACTAGCTCACTCTTAGATGTTATGCACAATTTGGGCCTTTTAGATAGTTGGAGGATAATTGACCCATATAAACAAGAATACACTTGCTATTCCTTGGCACACAATACATATAGCTGCTTCAATTGAATATTGGTGATAGTGTTCCCACACAACAATTTGAAAGACATGGTGCATCTAGGGAACTTTCTCTCCGCCCATGCTCCAATACTGCCTCGCTTTCAGTGGCGGGATGGGACATGCGGTAGGAGAAGTTGGCGTCCACTCCCAAAATGTCTTGACGGATGCCACATGTAGACATTAGCAGATGCTGTTAGGAGATGCCCTGATGGACTACATGGTGCACAATTTGGGTACTACATCTAGCAGGGCCCATGAATGGGAAGCCATGAATGTGGTAGTGCACAGGGCCTGAATGGGACTACCTTTGGGATACATAAACACTTCAAGGTTGATTGGCACAGTGAAAGAAACACCTGCCGGAAAACACCAGAGGGGGTGAGCAGAGTTGATGGGGGCAAGGCAGGGGTTAGTGGAGATGCAACCAAAACTGCACAAGCTGTAGAATACATTTGATAAAAACACACTCTCAAAGTACAGACAATGCCTTTGTAGGGAGGGAAGCAAATCAGAGAATCTCTTGGCATGGATTCTGAGACATGAGCAGGAGGTGTCACCCATATTACACCTTCGACCCCTGGGGGGCAGACTGTTACCGGAGGACAGGACATATTGATGACCTTTACAAATCATCTCCAGCTGATGTGCAGGGCTAGGAAGATGGACGGAGAGTGTTTCTCTAGTGGTTGACGCTTCCCAGACTCACTACGGCAAGCATGCAAGATTTGGAAGAGGAGCTGAGTGGGAACCCTGGGGAACATTAATAAGTCTAAGGAATTGGGTTGCAATGGCTTCCCGGTAGAGTTCTACAAGACTTACTCCGTACTTCTGTTGTGGGGACTAGATATATTTTAGAAGGTACAGTATTTCAGGAGGTGTGGACAAAGAAGATTCTTCCCCTCATGCCTACTGTTCAAGCCTGGTGGGGGATGCAACAGACCCCTCTTCATACCTCCCCCTCACCATGATAAATTTGAACATTAAGGTGCTTTGTAAGCTTCTAGTGACAAGACTCGGGCATGATACAAGATCTAGTGCATGAAGTTCAGTGCAGATTTATCCTGGGTCGTAGTACAGCTCTTAACATATACAAACTGACACATGTATTACACGAGGTTGTTGATGAGAAGCAAGAAATGGCACTAGTGGCTACTGACTTAGAGAAAGCCTTCAATGGTGTGGATTGGTTCTACTGAATGGTGGTGTTGAAGGCAATGAGTTTTGGAACTTCCTTTAGAGACTGGGTGAGATAACTGTACACAGAACCCATGGCCCGGGTTAGAGTGGGCGGCATGATGTCGGATGGTTGGACAGTTGGGAGGCTGCCCCCTCTCACCTTTGCTTTTTGCTTTGGCACTGACTGTAAGTCACACTACTATTATCTGGCAACTTACAATATGCAGCAAAGTGGCTCATAAACTTGAAAAATTTGGAAAAACATCTATTCTGGACCACAACAGGTAATGAGACGCTGGCTCCTCCTGAGAGGGGGACAGGCAGACTATCCGGTTCTCTATTTAGTAAGATAGATGCAGACGCTTGTAATCTGGGAGAACCCCATTTGATCATGAGCTGTGGTTGTGGGACCGTGCTCCATTTCATGCTATAGACACAGATATGTCCATGGAACAGTAGAAGACTGGAGGTTGTTTTTTTGGCTGGGGATCTTTACCCTGGAGAGGTCTCTGTTACTTTTCAAGATATCAGGATACATTTCAGGTAAGGGCTAACCATTTCCTACGATAAGTGAAGCTAGAAGTTAGAGCGAGAGAGGTGTGGTGCACATTTCCAGCTATACCAGTACTGTCACAGGTGCTAGGTGGGCTTCTCAGATGGTGGGATAGCACTTGATAACACTCATGTATAGGGCCGTAGGGAGAATTATGTAAGCCAGCACTACAAGCTTGCCAGGCATGGAAGATGGAACTGGCTGAACTGTTTTCCCTTGTGGGTTGGAATCGGGCCTGTGAGTTGAACAGTATGGTTTTGTGAAATAGTAAGTTCAAGCTTGAACATTTTAACTACCATCAGCAGACATACACTACTCTTTATGCCATGAGTAAAATCTACCGAACTAGGGGGGCAAGGTGTCCCAGAGGTGGGGAGGAAATAGCCTCTTTCTTACATTTGGCATGGACGTGCAGAGAGGTTATGGTGTACTTGGAAGACTTTGTGCTACAGATCGAGGCAGCTACGGGGCTCATAATCCTAGTCACACCTAAAGTATGTTTGCTGGGTATGGTGGTACAACCTAAATGCAGAAAAATGACATATAAATTCATGCAACTTACTCTCCTCTTGGAAAAAAAGTGGTGGCCATTGATTGAATGGGAAATCAGGCATCTCAAATAGACCTCTGATTTAGGGATGTTCTTGAGTAGTCGTTGGCTGAAGAACTACATATCAAGCTGACTTGGCTGGATGACAAAGTCCAGGATGATATCAAATTGTGTGTTGGTACTGGCACATTTTCAGAGGAATGGAGACAGTGATGATGGATCTGACGCAGAACCTGACACTGAAGAAAGAGGAATGGAGGAGACTGGAAAGTTACTAATGTGGTGTGATTTGGACTCCAGGAGTTGTAAAGCATAGGTCGGATTCTATGGGACTTTAGCCCTAATTCATACTACTATAATTTTTGTATCTGCACTGACTGAAATCTGTGCCATGTGTAGTGCTGGGGACATGTATTACGACAAGTTTGTTGGACTTGGTGCTATTCCCTTTCTTTCATTTTTTATCGTTTTTTGTAACATTGCAAAATGTATAAATGAAATTGTTTAAAAAAAAGTAACACTCTATAATTAGTATCCTACTCTACACTGGTAAATCACTTATCAAGTCATTCATTTTGAGCGCATGGGAATTCTACAAAAGCCAAAACAAACAAACACATACAGACCTCAAATTTGGCAGGCAGTTTTATAATGCATAATATTCAGTTATGAAAATAAAATACATTTGCACTAATTAAAGATGAATTTGGAGCTGTATTTGTTTCTTTGAATCCATAGATTTTAAGAGCTAAAATGTGTCAGGTTTTCAATGTGGTATAAAGCATTCTTTGGAGGGCCTTCAAACAGAACTTTGTTGTCTTGGGTTTTACAAAGGCTATCTGGGTTAAGTAGAGGAGTGCAAATTGAAGGCTTCAGAGTTCATTTTGACAGCCCACTTATCAGTTTACTTAGGCGTGGATTGTACATATAACTTATTGCACGTTCAGGTTCCCACTATTTGATAACTAGGGACTAAGCTAACATTGTTCAGCAAATGTGTGCATTTAAACAATTTGATTCCATCAGGAAACAGGTACCACACATTCATCTAAAAGTCAGAGCCATGCCCTGCAAGCAGAAGGGTGTAATTCACTCCGACCAAGAGACTTATAGTTGTTGTGAATTGGGATTCACTGGACATGCAGATTCAAATCATTTCATAACATCTACATTTTCAGAACTGCAATGTTCAAAGTAAAATGGTCCTCTAATTATTGTTCCACACAAAAGCTGACATGTTGTGAAAACAATGATTTTAAGTCAAATAAGTTACTTTTGACCTTGTCACAGGCATATTTTTCACAGAATACAATACTTTATCAAAATGTTTGAGTTGAACTCTGCAAAATGTTTAAAATCATCCAGCGACTTAGGGGCATATTTATGGCCTGGTTTGCATCATTCTGCACCATGCAACCTTGTGCAATAGTGCCTCAAAAGGTAGTGAGATTTATGAAGCCAAGAAAGGCCACCTTGAGTGGCCTTGTGTGGCTTCATAAATCTCGAGTAATTTAACACAGTGCAAATCACTGTGTTACATTACTCTGCAACAAGGGAGGCATTTCCATGACTGTTGCATGGGTGTTCCCACGCAACATGCAAGGATTTCGACACATTGTGTTTTGGTAAATTTATGTGAAAGTTTAACCATGAAACTGTAGTTTTCTCAAGGAAAGTAAATGATGAGTATCCTCATGGATTTATACGAAGTATTTGATCAAAATGGTTCAATTAAACATTGATATTTATGGACTATTATTTCCCCTGTTCCCATGAAGATACCAAAAGCAGATTGGCTGACTAAAGGTAGTAGAACCATGTAAAACCATTAAGGACTGATAAGAGAAAAACAGTTTTTATAGCACAGAAGTTCAGAAAAAACGTATATTTTGAGCCAACTCAAGGACTTAGACTATGTTGCTGAAGCGTTTTCCATTGTTGAAAATTAATGTAATAATGTGCAGAATTAACAGATATGCCTTAGACAAAAAGCAATGCTTTTCACTTCACGTAAAAATAGTAGGTAGTCACATTTACATGCATTAGGCTTGAATATCTAAAACTGCATTTTCTGCAATGCTGACCTAGGTTAAGAATGGGAAAATTAAATTTGTTTTACAAGCTGGCATGTTGTGAAATTGATGATTTAATGAAAAACAAGTTTGTTTTGGCCTTCCTACGAGCAAATTGTTCACAGAATACAATAATTGAGATTCAGTAGGTAGCTTGTGCTTAGATCAATTGATGTAAACGTGTAAGCATGAAACTGTAGTTTTCTTAAGGAAAGTGAATGATAAGAACCCTCATTGATTTATGCAAAGATGTTCATAAAAATGACTCACTTAAACATTGAGGCCCTCATTATGAGTTTGGTGGTCTGGTGGTAAGACTGTGGTGGGTGCCAAAAGGCCGCCAAGTTGACAGGCCTACGACCGGCGTATTGTGAGTCCCACTATGAACTCTGGCAAAAAACAGCCAAATTTCAGAAACTGCCAGGACACTGAAGGACTGAAAAGAAGCAGTTCACCACCAGCATCGCCAGCCTGACAAAAATCCTCCCATCATATTACGAGCCACAAATCATGACAGCGGTTCTTCCATGGTGGAAACCAATTGGCGGTGTTGTCCACAGCGGTCTCAACTAACTTCAGTTAGAACACAACACCACATTGGATAGTTTGAATACCCCACATCTGACACACACCAAACACACCAACTCACTGCATTTTAAAACACACCCCTACAACCCACAATCCTTTGCATCCAGAACGCCATTCACATTCACCGAGAAATCAAAAAAGATTGATTTTGCTCTTTTACATCATAGGCACACATACACATTTCACTCAGCACTCACCCTCACATCAGCACAGCAATCACAATCCACACATCACTAGCACACACAAACCACTACAACCTTCACCCACTCAAATCACAGCACCTACACCTCAACATTTAAAAAACATGGCACCCTTTTACTTACAACATCCCAACACACTGTCTACACACCACTACCATGTCCCCACAAAAACACCCATGTTTCATTGATAATGAGTTGAGGGTCATGGTGGATGAAATCGTAAGGTGGAGCTACACCTGTTTGGAGCACAGGTCCAACAAACATATATTGCCAGGGAAATGGAGTTGTCACAAAGCATAGTCGACAGGGCCTATTCTGTAGGCAGTCATCCACACACAAGGGAGGACATCAGGAAGAGGTGAAATGAACTACGGGGAAAGGTGTGTTCCAGGGCATCCTGGCAACAGCTAGCGATACTGAAGACTGCTGGTGGGCCCCCACCTCCTCCTCCTATTTTCACATCATGGGAGGAGAAAGTCTTGAACATCCTGCATTCTGAGGGCCTGACAGGAATACGTGGGGGAGGGGAATCTGGTAAGTACCCTCAACATTCATGTCACACAATTCTCCTGTCCTGCATACTACCTCACCACCTAAACCCACCCCAATAACATTTCACCCACTACACCACTCTCTGACATGTCACATCTCCTCTGAACTCATCTGGCCATAAAGCCCTTGGAAATGGCTAAGCATACTGCCACAATCCCAGAATGCACTCTCCCATGATTGTGAAAACCTTGAATATGCACAAAATATCACATCATGCAATTTACCTAATTTACTATCTACACCATCTTGATTATTCTGGTGTGGAACAGTACATGGCAATGACAACAATGCTATGGATCACTCACACTTTCATCCCAGGAAAACACAGCTACAGCTGTGTGCCTGTTAATAATGGCCACGGATTAAAGATCCCAATCTAGAAATAGACTCACCTGGGTTGGAAATGGCTGAGTCAAAGCAAATGCAGTACAATGGATGTGTAGGACTCTGCGTAGGTCTGTGAGTGGGTGCATGAATGTCTAAGTGGGTCTGTGAGTCGGTGCATGCTTGTCTAAGTAGGTCTGTCTGTGCGTGCAAGAGTCTCTTATTGGGTCTGTGAGTGGGAGTCTAAGTGGGTGCATGAGTCTCTGTGTGGGTCTGTGAATGGGTGTGTGAATGTATGAGTAGGTCTGTGAGTGGGTACATTAGTTTCTGAGTGTATCTGTAAGTGAGTGCATGAGTTTCTGAGTGGGTCTGTGAGTGGGTGCATGATCTTGAATGGTCTGTGAGGGGGTGCATAAATGTCTGAGAGGGTCTGTGAGTAGGTGTGTGAATGTTTGAGTGGATTTGTGAGTGGGTGTATGAGTGTCTGAGTACATATGTGAGTGGGAGCAGAAGTGTCTGAGTGGGAGTGTCAGTAGCTGTGTGAGTTTCTCTACCACAAAGGATCCTCAACTACACTTTTATCCAACAAGATTCCACAGCTTTGCTTGCAAGAAATATCTACCCAAATGAAGTTCTTTCTACCTTCTTGGGTAAATGTCCAGTATCTACACTACAGCTGTGTAGTGGAGCAGAAGGAACTGCCTCCAGTGACCTTGTGTGCATTTGGGCAACATGAATGATTCTGTTGCGCCTTTCTCTAGAATACTGTGATAACATGTATTCTCCTATAGAGAGGCCAACAAGACTACAGAAATGTAAATCTTCCATAAACCAGGGTCCTTCCTCTTATCTATATGATGTAAGTGCTCATATTCCCCAGCATTAAGAACGGGCCACCAAAATCAGCTGGAAACCTACTGGGGGCCTCTTGGTAAGCTGTACATAATCCTGGCAAAAATCGGGAAGACCTTTACATATTACTAAAGTGGACAGTGCAGAGCCAAGTGGGTGCAGCTTCCAGGTGATGTGCACATTTGCATACTTGTAGCAATTGAAAGGGGAACCATGGACTCAAAGGGAAGGGCCCAGGAGACCCCATAGTATGGGGCCAGTCCAAAAGCAAATGTAGGAGGGGCCCTCCTCCCCAGTCCAATTTTGGGTCTGGGGACCCCATCCCTCAGGTCCTGGCCATGTCTTTTGGGTGCCCTCCAGGGCACCCAGTATGTAAAGGAACTGCAGGAGGAGCCTAAACGCCCCTGTGGTCTCAGCCGGCTTCCAGGAGCCAGCATTGCTTCTGCACACAGAGAGCTGCTGCTAGACATGCAGCTCCCTGTGTGCAAGAGCAATAGTTTAATCTCTTTCCCATCTCTGCAAGCAGGGAAAAAGATGAAACCACTGCTTTCAGCGAGCAAGAGCACTTTGACAGGTCTTACCCAATGGAAGCAGAGTGTTTGCTCTGACTTGACAGCTGTCAGCTATGTCTCAGGGGTGAGCAGCCTGGGACATAGGAGGAGCTGGCACTGGGGCGGTGGAGGCCCCCAGGGACATTATTGTCACCACGAGGGGGGCCACGCCCCCCCTCCAATGTTTACTTTAGCCTCAGGGAGGTGGTGATCCCTGGGGCGGGGGGTCTGCAATGGACTGCCTTCATTATTTTATTTAAGCCCTGGGAAGGTGGAGGTCCCCGTGGCTGAAGAGGGGCCACACGGGTCCCCCTGCATAAATTTCATTTTCAGCCCCAAGGAGGTGGCAGTCCGTATGGGCCTCCTCGATTACATATTATCATTTTGCCCCAGGGAGGTGGTGGGCCACGTGCCCCCGCATATTTTAGTATCATCGCCCAGGGAGGTGGTAGACCCTGTGGCTAATACAATCCCTAGGAGGGGGGGCATGCACCCCCCTCCTTTTTTGCCCCCATTTACCCCTGGGACCTTGCCCACCTGGGAGCAAAAGAAAAGAAAAGGTCTAGATACCACCCTAAAAAACATATCTTACAAAAACCACGGATCTATCCTGAGGGGGTCCCTAGACCAAGGCTAGGAGGGCTCAGGGTCACCTTACCCTGGCCCCTTTTCTTTTTTTGTTTTATCTTTGTACAACTGAAGACAAGGGACTGAAGCTGAAGCTGAGTCCAAAGATGGCTGCCACCACTTCCTTGTTGAAGTATTAGCAGCCAAACAGATATCAGTAGGGGGATAGTTGGATCAGCGTCCCTAGATAACTATTTGTACAAAATGTAGTATCTCTAAAACTACTGAACAGAGTTACACTAAATCACACAAAGCAGGCTTTGTGGACCAAGAGCTAGCATTCTGACAAATTTGGTGTAATTTCGTTCAGTGGTTCAGGCTATAGTCATGTTCATAATCCATACGGGAAAATGAATGGGAAAAATGTGTTTTGGGACCCCCCTTTTTCTCGGCCCTTGCTTGATGGATCACCCCGAAACATTCAAAACAGCAGCTGAACCCACTAAAGTATACATTTTGTTAATTTAGTGAAGATACCTCAAGCGGTGCTAAAGTTATTGGCAAAATGAAAAACGCTCTTCCTATGGAAACTAGGTACTAACTATTGGCAATATTTTTACCATGCATATTTACCAACCATCCCTTTACCACAAGCTCTTTGTAGTAAAGGCATGCATGGTGAAGGCATAGGCATTATAAAAATGTGCGTTGTAACTGCATGTGTGGTAATGATGTGTGCGTTGTACTCACGGCATTGTAAAGGCATGTGTGGTAACTGCATGTGTTGTTCTGTCATACAACCCCTGCCACTATTCCCACTCCATGTGCCCACTCAGAAGTGCTGGGAGAGGCATCTGCACCAACACCACAGATCCCTGTTGTTCCATCCATATCACTCCATGTACTGTGATGCCTCGGGGATGCATCCCAGGAACTGGTGCTGGTATCTGAGGTTGAGGGGAATGTGTCCTTTCAGATCTTACACGACATCAGAGATGAACTCCATCTGTTTCAAGAGGCACAATCACGAGATACGGCTCACCTCAGTGTCGCCATCACTTCCTTGAGAGCAACCCTATTGTATGTGTTGGCCTAGCACCCTCCCCTCCAAACACTGTAGTTGTGTTTCCCAGTTCATCTTCCCTCTCTCTTTACCCTGCTTCCCCTCATGTCCCTCATGTTGCCCGCTTCTGTGGGTTGTCTGGTCCTGAACCGGCTAGCCAAGAGAAGTCCACAGGGGAGAGGACATGAACATTGTTGACAAGGACAATGAGAATGGCCAGTGACTAGAGACTTTTTTTTCAACCCTTGTACACAGACTGGTTCTCCTGACGCTTCCTGATGTGTTACAATTATTTTCTCACCCCCTTCCAATCCCACTTACCCAGTCTGACTTAAGATTCTATTTGATTTCCTTTCTCTTTCCTAATGAACAGTTTTTTAAAGTAATATGTCAGATAAAATGTAGAAAAATATACACCTCTCTGTTGTATGTTTCATTATATTTGCTGCATTCCAGCTATTCAAGTTACATAGGTAGGTGTTTTACTATGCTTTTAACATGATACCTTTGTAGAGATATTTCTAAAAATACATGTTTTACACACATTTATCAACACATATATGGCCTACAACCAGATTAACCAATTGACCATCATTAACTATCACTTAACTCAATTAAAATGTGGAAGATATTTTTTATTTGCAAAATGAAGTGAAAAGTGAAAACATATATTACAATGATCATGGGGAATCTCTGCCTGTTCAGGTGGTGGAGGTGACTTTACAGGGGTTGAGGGTGGCTGTACAGGTGGGGGACGGTACATATACAGGGGGGTGAGGGCGGCTGTACAGGTGGTGGAAGTTACTGTACAGGGGGTGAGGGTGGCTGTACAGTTGGAATAGGTGCCTTGGCAGGGGGTGAGGGTGCCTGTACAAGTGCGGGAGGTGTCTAGTAGGGGGTGATGGTGGCTGTACAGTTGGGTGATGTGAGTGGCTAGCAGGGTGAAGTGACTGTGTAGTGAGGGGTGACTGTGAAGGTTGGGGGGTGTTTGTGCAAGTTGAGGTGCTAGTGGCTAGGTGTGATGTGCTGCAGGTAGATGTGTTGGATCCCTTTCATGTGTTGACCATGAAGGGAGTATATGGATCAGTTTCGGCATGCCCTCCATTCTCTTCATGACCAAAGTATGGTGTCTGTTCCCTATGGATGGCTATGATGTCATTTATCTTCTTGGACATGTCTTGCCAAGATGTATCCATCCTGTCACCTACCACTGTATGCTCCTTCTTCCAGAAGCAAATCATCGTCCTCAACACCTGAAAGACAGTGGTTGCAACAGGATAAGTATTGGGCTAAGAATATCATGTCGTGCAACACAAGGATTGACTAAAATGATGGTTGCATCAATGGGTGTTCCACATGGTATCTGGTTTCTGTACACCTACATGTAACAGCTCACACAATAGCACTGAGGTGTTCAATGTAGATGTGCTATGCAAAAGCATACTCATGACCTCCAACCATAAGTCTGTGTGGTACTAAGATCCCGCTTGATGTCAGCTGCTGAACCTGGCTACCTGAGCTTGTAGCAGAAAATTATGTTGGGAACATTTTACACACTGACTTCAGATGCTATGCAAAAGTGTCTATATCTGCTAATGTCCTTCCACAAGGATTCGGTTATTAGAAATGATTTGGGATTCAATAGTTTACAACACTATAGGGCACACTTACCTGATGGATAGATGGTAGCGGGTTTGACCGCTGCAACCAAGATTGTTGTGAGGTTCTTATAGCGTTTATGTAGGCACATTTATTTTAGCTTGGGTCTGAGTCTTGGGCCCTCTCACCTAGTCACTTGTCATTTTATTTCTCTTATTATTTTAGGAAGGTTTTATTTTTAGTAGCAGTGTTTTATTAGTTTTATCAGTTGCCCTTCGATGCAGAATTTGTTATTCATTTCTCTCCACGACATTTCATTCTGTGTTCGCTTCAAGGCTGCACTCAATAGTTTACTGGGTATTGCCTGTCCAGAGAGTGCAATGTCTACCTTACATTATTGCATTATCACACACTAGAGAGAATCAACTAGCCCACCACATACCAACTCACACAAGTTAAAGCTGCCAGGGCAAATACAACAAAAGAGGGCAACCCACTGATTCACAATAAGTCACACACAGAAACAATAACACTGCATTTACATCCCCACAGGTACCCCAGCCAATGTCAGCGGCGAAGAGGTGCCAGCACTCTTCAGTCTCCTAACAGAAGAGGCCCACAGTGATCACAGCGACTCTGGTCACCTGGATCTGGATGAGCAACCTGGCCCATCAGGGACCTCTGGACAGTCGGTTACCAAGGTACAGTCACATACCATCACAGAGCCTTCCCCCTCAGGAAACACCTCCACAGCACCCCATCCACCAGTCACTCCAGTTCCACCAGCGTACCCATACCTCTGTCCCCAGGACACTTCAATCAGCAGTGTGTCCACCACTACAGGGACCCCAGAGCACATTTCACCCTCAAGACAATAAGGGACCTGGGGTCAGTGGCAGTGGGCACACGGTTCAGGGGACAGAGGCACAGGACAACAGGGACACTGGGGGGACTGCTGTGCGCCAGGGGGAGGACAGGCCCAGGGAACTGACTCTCCAGGAGGCATTTACCGAGATACTGGGAGCATCACAATATTCCCAGGATATGCTGGGCCAGAGGGACAGGGGATCAGGGAGAACTTGCAGGTCATTAACACCACCCTGGTCTCCATAGCAGGGGTGCTGGCAGACATGGCTAACATTATGAGGGAGGCAGTCTTACAACAGCGGGCCCCTGGAACTAGCCAGACATCTGAACTTCCTTCCGCCTCTGCTGCCACTAGTGGACAGGAGGCCCCGCCACAGGACCAACAGTCCACCACCACCCCTCCACCTGCAGAAGGTGAACCAGCCTGCAAACGTTCCCTGCGATCCAGGCAGAAGCCAGAGACTATTGCCAAGATCCCAGCCAGGAAATGAGACTCTCCTGATTGTCACCCTTATGTCCCACCCTATCACCCTGTCCACCTTAAACTGCCATTGCTCCCCTTCCTATGTCCCCATGGACAATGCATCTGTGCTACAAATAGACTAGAACTATACCCTGGACTTTCCTCCATCATCACCCCATCCCAATTTGCTTGCCCCACTCCTCCTTAGTACTTCAATAAATACCCTTTGAATAAATACAAGTATGGAGTATGTCAAATGATTTAAGTGTGTATTTGTTTAACCAGGTTCAAACAATTCAAATGTACAGTAATGTTCACATAGCAAAGACCTGTAGTTGGCTGCAGTGATCACAGCAGGAGCGATAGTGGGGCACCAACATCTGCAAAATGAATTACCAAAGGGCACAGTGAGTGGCATAGAAGTGGGAAATAACAGCATGCCAGTGACAAAGATAAACCAAAAAATGACAATGAAATATGAAGTAACACTGTCTTACCTGTGTGTCATTGGAAGTACTGTCGAATCACTGCAGTTCTGTTGTCCTCATCCTCTGCCTCCTCATCCTCACTGTCCACAGGGTCCACTGCTGCTACACGGCCATCTCCAGCCTCCTCCTCCTGCAGAAAAGGCACAGGGCGTCTCAGGGCAAGATTGTGCAACATGCAGCATGCCACGATTGTCTAGCATACCTTCTTGGGTGAGTAGCACAGGGATCTACCTGTTAGATGGAGACACCAACACTTGGCCTTCAGGAGGCCAAAGGTACGGTCGATAATCCATCTTGTTCACCCATTTGCATCATTGTAACGTTCTTCTGCCCTTGTCTTGGGATTCCTCACAGGGGTCAGTAGCCATGATAGGTTTGGGTAACCAGAGTCACCTGCAAATATCGAGGGACAACATTTACCCACACACTATCCCATATGGCCCACACCATACCCATATACCAACATCCACTGGGTGAGAACCAGGGCTCACCTATTAGCCACACCTGGTGCCTCTGTAGTTGGCCCATCACATTTGGGACACTGCTATTCCTCAGGATAAAGGCATCATGCACCGACCCAGGTTACTTAGCATTGACATGGGAGATGTCATCCACACCATCTGGACATTCATGGATTGAAAACTGTTTTGATTTCTGAACACCTGTTCATTTTGCCTTGGGCAGACAAATGCAATATGTGATCCATCAATTGCCACAATGATGTTGGGGATTTGTCCCATTGCATAGAAGTCAGCCTTCACTGTGGCCAAATCCTCCACCTGGGGGAAAACAATGTAGCTGCACATGTGTTTAATCAGGACAGACAACACTCTGGTCAGCACTATTGAGAACATTGGCTGTGACATTCCTGCTGCCGAACCCACTGTCACTAGGAAAGAACCAGTTGCCAGGAAATTAGGCACAGATAGGACTTGCACAAGAGGGGGGATCCCAGTGAGGTGACGGATAGCAGATATAAGATCAGGCTCCAATCGGGCACAGAGCTCCGTGATTGTGGCCCTGTCAAGGTTATAGATGAAAATAATGTGCCTGTCCTCCATTGTTGCCAAGTCCACCAGGGGTCTGTACACAGGGGTATGTCTCCATCTCCTATTCATCCGCAGCGGTAGTAATTTATGGGGCAAACGAGTGAGGAGCTGGTCACAAACTGTACATCGTAGCCACTACAGTACAATGCATGATGTAAATTTTTAATGTATAAGTGACATTTGTCTTGTATGTCCAATTGTGAACTATGAGGCAGTTATATTCCAGGGCCTGCCCCCCCCCCTCACTGAAATGACATCCGCCTGTTCTGTGTGGAGTAATAGATGGAAATGAGGTAATTCCGCTGAAGTTGTGCGCCATTGCAGGAGGCAGTCGGGAACCCGCTGTGCAACACCTCATAGGTTAATATTGGCCCCTATGGGGTACAGTGGCCAATGGTGATATATGCCAGCAGTGACAGTATGCACTGGTGCGGACGTTACCGCCATTTTCTATCTGTTCATTCACTTGCTACCTGACCGTCAACAGGAGAGGACCTACACTGCATGTGCTGCTGTGACCTGTGTCTGAAACCTACCATGGCCCGTGTGACTGGGGAACGGGCCCCTGCCTTCACCTTGGTGGAGTTGGAGCAACTGGTGGATGGGGTCCTACCTCAGTACGGACTGCTGCATGGGCCTCCACACCAACAGGTGAGTACACTGTGAGCACGATGCATGGGGCATGAATGCATGGAGTGGTGTGTGTGAAGGCCTCGTGTAGGGGCGGGGTTGGTGGATGGCCCCTGGGCAGCGGACAGCTTGTGTGTTGGGCCCTGTGTGTGCAAATGGCGATGTGAAGGGGTATGGTGGGCGATTAGTGTAACAGGCAGGACAGTCTGACTGATACCTTTTCCTGTGTATATTTCTCTTCAAGTCAGTGCCCATCAAAAGAAGGGTATGTGGTGTGCCATCGCCAAGGATGTGTGGACCCTGGGGGTCTACGGCAGGCGGAGCACCCACTGTCGGAAATGGTGGGAGAACCTGAGACTCTGGGTAGGGAAGAAGGTGGAGTCCCAGCTGGGGATGGCCTCCCAATGAGGAAGGGGTGCCTGTCGAACTCTGACCCCCCTGATGGCCCACATACTGACAGTGGCCTATCCGGAGCTGGATGGGCACTTGAGGGCAAGACAGCACCCACAAGTGTGTGAGTACAGTGCTCCTCATTACAACTTACATATGGTAGGGGAGTACATGGGTGGGGATGTGTGTCAGTCGGTGCTCCTTGCCCAGGCCTGACATTGCAGAGTAGGTCCCATGTTGGGCATGGTTCTGAAGTGATATTCATGCTACCTAACTTGTAGGCATCCACTACTGGTCAGGGCTGTGTGGGTCCCAGGTGTGCTGCAGTTGGCGGTATGTACCCCTCCCCATGCCCCGGTGGTTAACATTATTACTGGTAGGGCATTGCATAGTGTGTAGGGCTGTTCCCTGTGTGTGAGGGTGGTGTGTACGCCAACGGTGGTGTTGGTGCAGCCATTGACATAGTGTTTCCTTTGTCTCTCCCCCCCCGTTTTTGTTTTGTCATCTTGTCCTTATGTGCATTAGCATCATCTGGCGGAGGAGCAGGAACATTGGCGATGGAGGGAGCTGCATTCCACAGGACCCAGGAGGCAGAGTCCACCGACGCTAAGGGCACCAGCGGAACGGACGGCGAGGGGAACACCACAGCAGAGACTGGAGGGGACAGTTCGGGCACAGATACCTCCTCCGATGGAAGCTCCCTGGTGGTGGCGGACACTTCTGTGACCACGCCAACTACAGGTACAGCCGACACTCCCGTACCAGCACCGCTCTCCCAGCAGCCCCTCATCGAGTGCCACGTGCCGGCTCACCCAGGAGGGTTGGCAACTCCTTCGTCGGAGACACCTCAGGCCCTGCCCCAGTGAGCCCTGCTGCGCTGAGTGAGGAGGCTATTGACCTCCTGCGATTGATCTCTGTAGGGCAGTCAAACATTGTGAATGCCATCCAAGGGCTGGCAGCCCAAATACAACAGTCAAATGCATTCCTGGAGGGCATTCACACTGGCTTGGTGGCCCAACAGAGATCAATCCAGGCTCTGGCCTCCTCTCTGATGGCAGCCATTGTCCCTGTTTCCACCCTTCCCCCTCTAACTTCCTCTTCCCAATCACAGTCCCCTCAACCCCAACCTATCTCAAGCACACAGGCAGGCGAGCATGCACACAGGACAACACACAAGAGTGGCACAAGCAAACACAAGCACCACACATCATACCACAGGCACTCACACAAACACCATCCAGATGCAGACATACCACCATCCACAATTCCCACTGTCTTCCTCTCCTCCTCCTTCTCCACCTCCACCTCCCTCCTACACTCTCATCCACTACCAGCAGCACCAGCGCACCTAGAAGAACACACACCTCACTGGCAGACACCACCACAACAGCCATGCACATGTCCCCTGTGTTATCTCCCACTGTGTCTGTCCCCCCCTCCCAAGGTACACAAACGCAAGCACTCAGACACCCAACAGCCATCTACCTCACAACAGCATCCAGCCCATGCACCTGCGCCCAAACACAGCAGACAGACACCTACCACAACCACTCCCTCTTCCTCCACTCCCAAACCTTCTCCCTCTTCCCACCTCAAAGTCCCTAAGCAGCTTTTCCTCTTCACCATTGACCTCTTCCTACCCCTGCCCCCATCCTTCACATCTGTCCAGGGTGGCAAAAACCCAGGCAAGCACCTCAGCCACACAGTCCATGGGCCAAGTAGTCTCCACACCCACCCGTGGTGGAAAAGGATCCAGGGCACTAGGCAGCCTCAAGGAAAGGGTGCCTGCCCCAAGTGCTGCCGGGAAGGGCAAGGAGCCATCCCCAGCTGCTGCCAAGAAGACTGAGGAGCCATCCCCAGCTGCTGCCAAGAAGACCAAGGAGCCATTCCCAGCTGCTGCCAGGAAGGGCAAGGAGCCTGCCCCAAGTGCTGCAAAGAAGACCAAGGAGCCACCCCCAGCTTCTGCCAGAAAGGGCAAGGGGCCTGGTGCAGGGACTTAGTCTGAGCCCCAACCACCAACCATTGTTTTGCAGCCATCCTAGGCTGCAGAGGATGGGCTGCAGCCTCCCCCCACCACCAGCAGCACCACCAATGGGCAGCCGTTCGAGGCTGCTGGGGTTGGGCTGGAGCCTCCCCCCACCACCAGCAGGAGCACCACCACCACCAGCAGTGGGCAGCTGCCTGAGGCTGCAGGGGATGGGCTGGAGCTTCCCCTCACCACTAACAGCAGCATCAGCAGCACCACCACTGAGCAGACATCACCCCCAGCAGATGGTCTGTAGTCCTGCCTCCATGGGCTGCTGTGCGGACTGCCCCTGAAAATCCTGTGGGAATGACTCCCAGCTGAGAGAATGTGACCTTGCACTCACCAGAATCTGAAGCACAGGGCACGATGCCCTCTCCAGAACCAGTGGGTATGACACCCACTCACCCCAACCTCCCCAGGATGAAGACCACAGGGCACGATCCCCCTTCAGAACCAGTGGGTATGATACCCACTTGAGAGACTGTGGTCTTTCACTCCCCAGGACCAAGCACAGGGCATGTTGTCCACTCCAGAGCCTGTGGGCAAGTCACCCACTTGAAAGACTGTGGCCTTGCAGTCCCCAGGACCAAGCACAGGGCATGTTCCCACCTCCAGAGCTAGTGGGCAAGTCACCTACTTGAGAGACTGTGGCCTTGCACTCCCCAGGACCAAGCACACAGGGCATGTTGCTCCCTCCAGAGACAGTGGGCAAGTCACCCACTTGAGAGACTGTGGCCTTGCACTCCCCAGGACCAAGCACAGGGCATGTTGCCCCTTCCAGAGGAAGTGGTCTAGTCACCCACTTGTGAGACTGTGGCCTTGCTCTCATCAGGACCAAGCACAGGACATGTTTACCCCTCAAGAGCCAGTGGGCAAGTCACCCACTCAAGATACTGTGGCCTTGCACTCCCCAGGACCATGCACAGGGCATGTTGCCCCCTCCAGAGCCAATGGGCACGTCACCCACTTGAGAGGCTGGGGCCTTGCACTCCCCAGGATCAAGCACAGGGCATGTTTCCCCCTGCAGGACCAGTGGTGTTATTCCATCTGCCGGCTGAGGTGCCCCCGTTCCCCATTCCTTGTCCCCCTGAGGTGCCTGCCTATTTTCCAACTGATGCCCCTGCAGTGTTCTCTCCATGTTTCTGCAGGTGACAAGTGGGGCCTTGCACTTTGGCATGTGGCCCTGTGGCCCACGCACATTGAGGACTAGGCAGTGTCCTTGAACTGTACATATGTATATACCATTCGATTGAATTTTCGTATTTCTGCAGTATTTATATTATTACACTCACTTTCATACATTCCTCTTGTTCTTGTATTATTCCTGAGCAGTACAGGGTAAATATGTTTTATTACTGCATCTGATTGTGTGTATGGTAGTGGGGGTTGAGGTGGGGGTGTGTGTTGTGCGTGTGTGTGTGTGTGTCACTCTCTTTTTCCTCCCTCCCTCCCCTGTGTGCTAGGTGGCTGTACTCACAGTGGTCGTCTTCGCCGCTGTTGGTGTTTGTGGTGAAGCAGGATGTAGAATATAATTGGGATGATCTGAAGTTCAGGCTCCATGACGGCGTGGTTGTTCCCTGTGTCTCCAAAGGTGAGTCCTTTCCCTTCTGAGGTCTGTTTCCGCCAGGCTTTTGATATCGTTGTTACCGGCCCGCAAAAGGTGGCAGATTGGGTTGTCCTAATATGGTGGGCAGAACATTGACTTCCGCCTGGCTGTAGATGACTACCACCATGGTGTCTGTTGTTTCCGCCCTGGTGGTCGGTGTGGTAAAGTGGCTGTCTATGGGAGTTGTCACCGCCATGGTCATAATTTGGAGGTAGTTACCACCAGCCTGTTGGCGGTATTACAGCCACCTTACCACCGACCACCAGGGTTGTAATGAGGGCCTATGTGTATGTTCTCATGTAGAAAATTAGTAGTGTAGGTAGGGATATTAGTTACATTATGGTGACAATATGATGGAGCTCTACCTGTGCTTCAATTTCCTGGCCACTGCTGTAAATCCAGTTGCTGCACACAGTGTCATATCAGACTCAGACCCCTATGCTTGCTGGTGCTGTTGCCCAAAGTTCAGCATCCCCAGTGAGTGCTAAAACATTTATCTATACAGGATGAATATGAGGCTGTTTCTGCCCTATATCCAGGGATTCAATTAATGGACAATTTAGCTACAGTATCCTTAATAATATTAAGTAACCTTAAAGGGGAAGCAGTAGCATTGGCAGTACGCCAGTAGCTCTGCGATATTCCTGTACAGGATGAAGCACGTGGGCTGCCAAAGATGATTGCATAAACGTATAGCAGTATATGTTGGGATAGTATGGGAGCCAGACCAGGTAAACCATAATTACAAGATAAATCCAAAAAGGACTCTACGAAGCAAGTAGCTGAGGGGTCTAAAAACAATGGGATAAACAGAAACAAAATAAAGATAATGCAAAACAAAGAGGAGAATCTCTGCAATTCGAGACCTTAGAGAAATGATCTTAGAAATAGATACTTTAAAAACTACTGATAGATGTCAATATATTGATACACGCAAATCTCATTCCTTTCAGGACTTACCGGAAAAACACAGTGAAAGAGACGGGTGTTCTGAACAATGAAACAAGTATGTGAAACCAAGAAAAAATTCACAACGCTCATCTGACCTTTCCCAAAAAAGGAAGAGAACCCTCCCCAACAGAAACCTAAGTTAAAAAAAATAAATAGCAGCAATTTTGGCTAGAAAGGCCACACATAATAAGAACTTTACTAAAGAACAGGACGTGGGTACTGACTCTGCTAGACAGAGGGGCAGAGATCACAATGGTTCTCCAGAATCTTCAAGAGCATCTGGATGTGACAGTAACTAACAACTTTTTAGAAGACGGACATGCGCGTCTCCCCTCCAGATAGGGTTTATAAAGTGGAATTACAAATTGAAAGAGACAGAGCACACAATTAAAGTTATATTCTAGAAAAAAATATTGTTCTGTTATGACATCCTATTGGCAGAAAAAGATTGGCCACCAGAATATGTCTGTAATCTCCCAGTGGGGGAATATGTAATTATGACATCTTTCTCTGTCCTTGTTCCTGAAGAAATAAGACAGACTTACTCAATAGATTGGGTATTGGCACAAGCCCCAGTGCTGTATCGCAACCATGTAGGTGTGATAAGGACTTCCCATACCACACAATACCAGTAAGATTGACACCACAACACACTATACCCCATTAAACATGAAGCAAAAGCACCAATGGGAGAAATGTTAACACAACTTGAGTACCAGGGTGCAGCAGAACCCTGCCAAACACCAATGAACAACGATTTGATCCCCATAGCTAGGCCGGACCATTCATATAGAGTAGTCTTAGATTACAGACACTTAAAATAGTCACACACGCACATTTGCTATAAAATGCACACAACAGCACAGCGCTTAGCAACAACTTTGCATATTTCCAAAGTTTATTTCTGCCAAAATAAAGTGCCTGATAGAAGGGATAAGGCCTACTTGAGTGCACTAGGCTTACAGAGAACATTTTGGTGACTCCCACAAGAGTATGACAACAGTCCTGGACTGTTCTCAGCACGTGTAACATCTAACTACACTACACTGACCATGAGGTGTTGTCCTTTGTAAATGGGTGGACTGCATTGTCGTTGGTTTTGCTGAAATAGGCTACAAATCTAATTTCATAAAAACAAAACTTACCTTTCTCAGTGTCCTGTTTTCGGGATGCGAGTTTTCAGACATCCCACTTTCTAGAAAAGAGTGTGTAATTACAACCACCAAACACCATGAAAAAGCTAGTCATTATTGGGCTTTTTCAATTTTGGCAAAACATACATTCCAGATTATGCACAACACATAAAACGCTTTGTGATTTGATACGTCCAGACTTTTCAAGTAAATATTGCACAGTTGAACACAAATGCATTCTCAGAGCATTTCAGCATGACATTTTTGAAGCAAGATACTTACACACCTGTTATAACAAAACAAACTTGGTCATCAGAGTAATTGCGGTTGCCATTGGATTCACATATGTAACATTCAATGAAGGTGATACCATTCCAATAGCATATCAATCACATATATATTCCATGGTTGAAAAACGCTTTGCTCCCATTGAGAAAGTCCCTCCTGCCATTCAGATGACTGTCATAAAAGAGTGACCTCTAGCCCAGGGGAAACGCATTGTTTTTGTGACCCCCATACCAGCCTTAAGGGCTGTCACAAAAACCAGCGTTCAAACACAAAAGGATTACATCTATGTTGGATCCAATGGGCAATATCTCTGACAGCCACTGATGCTGATTATGTTTTTGATCAAAAACTTCAGACCCAAGAGTTCCTTCAATATGAAGCTGAATACCCAACCCCAAAAACATTTTGCCTCCTGATCAATACCAAATGATCATCTACGCTGATGGTTCAGAACAACCAGCAATAGGCACCAATTAACAATACTCTTCCGCTTACGCAGTTGTGAGTGGATGTATGAGGGATGGCAAGTTTCACCCTCAGAACATCTACACACAGACCTTAGGGGACTGCATGTCACAACTGGCAGAGTTTAAGGCTCTATCATTGGCACTCGAACATACGGGTCCTTAATTTCCAACACTCATAGTGTGTGATTTGTTTTATTGTGTTCAGTCCTTCAATGATTATCTGCATTACAGGGCACCAGAATGGGTTCAGAGATTCAAACACAGACTTCAGTGGTGGAAGGTAGCAGATCTAAGGAGACACTACTCAATCCCCATGTAGTACATATAATGGGCCATCAATGTATAGGAATGCCTGCTGCTGCAGGAAACACACTGGCTGATGAAGCAGCCAAGTGAGCAATAGCCACGGCTTCAGTTGCTGTGATTCCTCACTCCAGGACGAGGTTGGATGATGAAACACTGGCTGCTAGTGAAAGTTTCAGCTGACAGAAAGCCCTTGCCAAAGGCGTATCTCGCCAAATATTCCTACCATCTAAGTGCTCAAAATGTTGCATTCATAACTATACCAGGGGTGAGTGATTGTGTGATTCCACATCCAAGCCTAGAGATTAGATCTAATAAAAGCACTACTAGAAGGGGTTGTTTCTGCCCCTGCAGGTGTGGAGGCTACAATTTAATTATTGCAAAAACGCTACTGGAGGCCAGGTCCATTCAAACAGACCAGACAGTATGTCCTTTGTTTTAACATCTACCAAATAATAAGAGTCCATAATGAAACGCATACTGCAGACATCCCTCCTAATTTCCAAAAAAACACTACAATGTGTGTACCTGGATCACTGTGGCCCCTCAACACCTGAAGGCATTCCATACAGACTAGGGCTCTGATTTTGCCTAAAGAGCATTCAGGGGCAACATGGTGACGATGGGTGCCCAACTCCATTTCTCGTCTCCCTATCATCCTGAGGGAAATGCGGTGGTGAAAGGAAATTCTTAAAAGCAAGAGTACTAGGTACTGGTCAGAGTTGGCTTAGCCACCTGTATGGAGTCCAGAGAGCACTAGATAATCTGACCAGAAGGTTCTTGGGAGTGCGCACCTCATATGAGGTTCTGTTGGGCATACCTATGTATGTATGTCCCAGATCTTGATGGTCCTGGCACACTGGCAACTTACACCATGTGGCCAGTCCTACACAGTAGACCACAAGGACTCCTGGCCAGTCCCCAGCCCACTCTCACTGCCTGTCAGAATGTGCCTCTTCAAAATTTAACCAACAATGATGAGACTTTCCCGTGCTTAGGAAGGGTGGAAACTGAACTTTCATTAGTATCTGTCTCTACATCAACAACAAGATACGTCCAAAGTTCAGAGTTATTTTTCTCTCACTGGACACAAACGGATGGAATTGTTTATTTTGAACCACCAAGGGATACATCTGCAAGTTCTCCTTCTCCAACACCCTGTTTGCACAGACTGTTTCTTGATATTTTGCCGACATCAACAATTCTTTTTCAAATTCTTCAGCATCTTCAACTGCACCTGTATCAAATGCACGTAAGCTATTCAATAAGCTTAAAAATAATTATCTGATTTGTCCCTGGAACTATCTATGGGTCCTGTTGACTGTGCTTGTCTTCCTTCTCTGGATTGGGTTTGTCATTGTTTTCTTTCTGCTGGTACGTGGGCACTATCTTCCTGAATGCTCTGCTGTTGAAATGGTGAATCAGGTTTTGATTCTCACATAAGGTCTATTGAGACTTGTCCCTAGTGACATTTCAACTATTTTGATTCCTGATGAGACGGTTTGGGATAAAGTTCCTTTTGATATACTCGGGCTGCGTGAAGTGATTAAAATTCCACTTATATTTAAAGTTTCAATGAATGATATAACACCTGGGTGGTTCTGATGATTGGGATGTGAAACAGCTGATTCTATGCTTCATGAGCTTGAAAACTATATAGTGTTTGAAAATGAAGATGTTTACCAAACAACAGAAAATGATGGGGAAATGGCTGTCACCTTCATTTCGGACATTACTTTATACATAAAACCAGCAACCCTAGAACTCTTTATAGTTACACACAATGGGAAAATTGTTCAACTCCACCAGTGGGGAAGTCCAAAACATCTGTAGAAAACTTTGCATATTTTATCAGGCATGATGTTAAAAAAATTATGAGTATTATTATTTTAAATTACGTCCTATAAAATTGAAACATGTCTTTTTAACAGACAGCAAATTAATATACTCTGATATCTTTGGTTTCCCAGTTGGGGGCTATGAATTTTGGTTGAAGTTGATTGACTTAAAGAGTGTGTGGTGAAATAGAAATGGGCAAATACAGAGATGGGAAGCTTTGTTTGGAGCATGTCTTATTCTGTTGCAAATAATAACTTTAAATGAAACTGTACAACAAAGAAGTTGTTCAGGCCTAGCAAAGATTAAGGAACTAAATGCGCCCAGTATTCTGTCACCAGCTAAATTTGACAAATGGCAAAAGATTTTAAATGTTACTGAAGGACAGCTCCAAGGGTGGGTCCAAAACTGAACATTTAATTCAATACTTTCAGGTCCAAATGAGTGGTTATTGTGGCCAGTGGACACAAATGGTGGTCATTCGTGTTTTGTAAACTCCACTGGGGTTTTTAGAATGAGTAGACCTGACCCCCGTTGCATCGCACAACAACATTCTGGTATTATTACATCAGAAAGCGTGGGCAAACCATGTCAACAATGGTTGAAATCTTCCACACTTGCAACAGTTAAAGAACACCTTAGTCTCCTGCCAGAAACCACACACTTACAAGATTCCTTATTAGGTTTTAGAAAAGCATGCCCAAAGTGCTTCATATATGCAATATATAATGACATTTTGAAACTTTCACAAAAAGAAGCACCGCCTGGTTGAGGCACATAGATCAGGAAAACCTCCAGAAAGCCCTAATCATTGTAGATAATGGTATGAACACTTTGTCCAACCGTATTTACACCCTAAACAATATTGTTTCATCTGAATACAAAATGAAATGTCATTTTTACACCATGGACATGGTCAGCTTAGGTCTATTATGCAGTTAGGTCTGACGTTACAAGTTCTGAAAAGTTGGTGTGTATCCTGGCAACATGTCAGCTCCAGGGACATGTTTTCTGCATTTTATATGATGCAAAAGCAAAAAATAAGGACTAAGAAAGAAGCAACTTTTATTATGTTAAACAGTGAAAAGTAAGAAAAGTTGTCTTTCTCTGTGGTGGAAATACAATCTGTAGTTTGGTTAATACACTGGCTTATTATTCTGCCCATTTCAAAACTTCAGTTCACCTCGTGTTTGAAGCACAATCCTGTAGGCAGATTTGAAAAAGTAGTAGCTAGTCACAACACAAGATGTGAGAACTACCCGTTTCATACAAATGTTCCAATGGCATCAAAAAGGTCTTTCTTAGCGGAAGCAAACGTGAGACTTCTGCAAGCCATTCAATGATTTGCAAACAGCTGTACTTGCAGGGAGCATGCAATGCTTCAGCAACGAATGTAGCTTGTTATCTGCAGGGTGTTCCTGTCCCTTTGATTCATCAGGCATTTAAGGATCTCTTGAATGGGAGTTATTTGATGCTGAATGGAGAAGGCTGTTGTGTAATGCAAGCCGAAATTGCCTACATAGTTTCAGTCTCCCAAATTGTGACTTGTTGCAGAAATGTGCTTTTTCCCACACCAGAGATAAAAGTAGCAGAAAGTTGGTCTCATATTGCTACTTTACATATACATTTTGACAAACTGAGCAGACTGAAGGCCCTTTTGTTTCAAAACTATGTGCACTTACATCTGTGCGTGAGTGAGACCTATGATCTCCAAGTAGCGAGGTAATCTGCAGACACCTTTTCAAACACCAACTTTCCAAAACATTTCTGTGAACTAATATGACTCATTTTCAATGCGCCTAACACTACTGGAATTATATATTTTTTTAAGGTTGTTGTCAGCATGTTCCAATATGTTTTTGACATAATACCTTCAGCCATAAACTGAATATTTTCAAGTCTTTTGGGGGTATTCCATATAACTTATGTCATATATTGGTGTTGCTATTTTATCTTCACAATATCTGCCCCATCTCATCAAGGAGGACCGATGGTGCATGGTGCAGTATTATGGAGCACCACTCCTGGAAGAAATTCAGACCAGTTCTGAATTTTGTGCAGCCCACCTTTCAATGTTTGTGGTGCCCATTTAAAGTGCACCGGAAGTGTATGCAGTGTGTACCTTCTTTGGACGCAAGCCTTTTGGTGTCCTCAATGAGAGCTTACTATCAGATTTGCACATTGAAACTGTAGTAGCTACGAGAAGCTTCCTATCAGCCAACATTTGTGGATCAAGTGGCTTCTGGTGCTACAACTTCCAGCACTGCACGGTATGCTGCATGCTGCCGCCTCGGCCAGAGTTATGGCTGACGGAACATGAGTGCTCCCTCACTTTCCTTGTCAAAGACCTGATGAATTTGTCACCTGCTGAATTGGAATCTTTCCTGAACTCAATTACAATTGATGACATAGGCGATTTTTTTGAAGGATCATGATTAATGCTGACATTTGACCTTAACTTGATGGAACGTTTTATAGCAAACTTCTAAATTGACCTTTTATATGTGGCTTGATTTTGGTCTGTCCTGCTAGTCAACATGGAAATTTTTATTTCCTTTTATGTACATTTTTAGCTTGCTTTTAAATCAAAATGTAGTAGGCATAGTGGTTTTAGCAGTAGGTTGTATTTTTTGGCACTTTCAAACCCACAACTGGCAGGGTGTTGTGAAGTTATTTTAGAGTTTATGTAGGCACATTTATTTCAGCTTTAGTGTGAGGCCTGCATCCTCTCACCTAGTCACTTGTCATTTCATTTCTCTTATTATTTTAGTATGACTTTATTTTTTGTGGCGATTGTTAGAATTCAGGTCACTAGTTGGCAGAGGTAAGCACCCTGTCCAAGCAGAGACCGCAATCCTAGTTGCAACCTAAATAATCCTGTGCTCACCCTCCAGGACTTGGCACAGAGTAGGCAGCCTTAACTTAGATGGCAATGTATAAAGTCTTTGTGCAATAACTCATACAGTAACATAGTGAAAACACCACAAAAAGTACTGCACACCAGTTTAGGGAAATAGGTACTATTAATCTGAAAAAAATAAGACCAAAAGGACAGAAATTCAATATGCACAAGTCTAGATTTCCCTTCTTAAAGATTTAAATGAGTCTCAATCCTTAAGAATCAGTTTCTTTAGCCTTTTCACACACAGTACCTGGGATGCGTCAAAAATAACAATGCAGAAGGGTGGCAGAGGAGAAAATGCATCAAAAGGTAAAGTGATGTGTCAATTTTTCCCACGCAGCAAAGGGGATGCGTTGTTTCTTTCCTTGCTGCAAGGCGATGTATCTGTTTCCAGGAGCGCAGCGAAGCCTTGGTTCATGTTGGACTTTTTTGCTTATGCAGGGTCATCGTTAAATCTTTTTGCCTCCTGCCTCCTTTTTTTTTCTGACCTGTTGCTGTTGGCTTTTGAACTCTGAGCACTTTACCACTGCGAACCAGTGCTAAAGTGCATATGCTCTCTGTGTAAATTGTATGTGATTGGTTTCTTCATGATTGGCATATTTGATTTACTAGTAAGTCCCTAGTGCACTAGAGGTGCCAGGGCCTGTAAATCAAATGCTACTAGTGGGCCTGCAGCACTGGTTGTGCCACCCATATAAGTAGCTCTGTAATCATGTCTCAGACCTGCCATTGTAATGTCTGTGTGAGCAGTTTTAACTGTAAATTCGAGATGGCAAGTGTACCCACTTGCCAAGCCTAAACCTTCCCTTTTCTTACATGTAAGGCACCCCTAATGTAGGCCCTAGGTAGCCCCAACGGCAGGGTGCAGTGTTTGGTTAAGGTGGGACATATAGTAATGTGTTTTATATGTCCTGACAGTGAAATATTGCTAAATTAGTTTTTCACTGTTGTAAGGCCTGTCCCTCTCATAGGTTAACATGGGGGCTACCTTTAAATCTGATTAAAGTGTAGATTCCCTTTGGGAGCGGGTGGACATATGTAGTTTGGGGTCCCTAAGCTCACAATTTAAAAATACAACTTTTAGTAAAGTTGATTTTAAGATTGTGAGTTTGAAAATGCCACTTTTAGAAAGTGAGCATTTTCTTGATTATACCATTTCTGTGACTCTGCCCGTTTGTGGATTCTCTGTCTGGGTCAGTTTGACAGGTGGGCTGGTTGCACCTCACACTAGACAGTGACACAAAGGGAGCTGCGGTGTAGTCTGCATTTCCTGATGAGCCACCTGTGCTAGGAGGGAGGGGAGGAGTGGTCTCTTACACCTCAAAGGGATGTGCCTGTCCTCACACAATGCTGTCTCCGACCCTCTGGTGAGTGTCTAGGGCCTGTCCTGGGCAAGGCAGGATTTCACATTCAAAAGAGATTTTACTTTGAAGTAGGCCTACTTCAAAGGAGAAATTGGGTATAAGAAGGGCACTCAAAACCACAGACTTTAGATCACTTCTGGACATCAAGAGGGACCTCTGCCTGGAGAAGAGCTGAAGAGCTGAGGAGAAGAGCTGCCCTGCCTGTGCTTTGTGGAGCTATCCTGCAGTTGCTGCTTCTGCCAGAGTAAGAGGGCAAAATCTGGACTTGGTGTGCCTTCCATCTTGTGAAGAAATCTCCAAGGGCTTGAATTAGAGCTTGCCTCCTGTTGTTTGAAGTCTGAGGGACAGCAAAGACTTCTCTCTTCCAGCACCTGGAGTCTCTGGAGAGACTCCTGCTCTGACAAGTGGTGCCCTATGCAGTCCCTGGGCCCTTGGAAGGAAAGCTGGTGGAAATCCAAGGAAATCGATTTCGGACGACTTCGGACCGACGCCGCTGCTGAATCCGGTGACGCCACCTGCACCCGACTCCGTGATCTTTCCTGGAACGCGACGCCGCTGCAGCCCCGCTCAAGTCCGCGACTCTGTGGAAGTTGCCGCACCACGTCATTACCGACGCCGCTCGAAGTGTGCGGATTCAACATTTCACACAGACGCCGCAATGCCCGACTTCACGCATTGGCTTGTTTTCACTCTTCACCAAAGGTACTGTACTTGGGGGTCTACGCGACTCTGTGTCCAGCGCTGCTGGTGTCGGCTTGTTGGGAAGGACTCCGTCATGACGCAGTGTTAACACCTCATCAAAGCATTTTGTGTTTCTAAGCGCTATTTTTTTGTTTAATCTTTTAATAAATTCATAACTTGACTTGTGTATGGTTTGGTTGTTTTGGTCTTGTTTTGTTTAGATAAATATTTCCTATTTTTCTAAACTGGCGTTGTGTCATTTTGTAGTGTTTTCATTAAGTTACTGTGTGTGTTGGTACAAATACTTTACACCTAGCACTCTGAAGTAAGCAGGGGTTAGCTGAGGGTGATTCTCTTTTACCCTGACTAGAGTGAGGGTCCTTCCTTGAACAGGGGGTAACCTGACTTTCAACCAAAGACCCCATTTCTAACAGTTCCTCACTGTGATGCGTGGATATTTTGATGTGATGTGTGAAAAACCTTGAACTCATTGAGCAGAGGCAATAGGCACTGCGTTGATCTAGCAGGCGACACAGTGATTTTTGAGCTGCGGAGCAGGCACTGCCGTTGTATAGCTATTTTAGCCATATTTTAGATGCATTATTTTAAGCTAATCTAGGCCTGCTGCTGTGCACTTTAACCCTGTTAATTTTATTCAGCATTGCTTTATTTTACTACCAATAGTGACATTTGCAGTGCTGTTTTATTTACTTTATCTCATTGTACGTTCACCCATGAAAGCATTACGTTCTTAGTAGGACATTTATTTCACTTTGTGTTTTCTCCAAGGCTACAGTCAGATAGCGTTGTCGACAAACATGGTATGCTGTGTCTCCAACATTCACAGAAAACACATACTCAAACGTAGGGATTATTTCTTAGAATGTCAGCTGTTTTATTATAAAAATACCCCTTTGTCCCAGACACGTTACAGGGAAATTCCAGCCAGATGACCACGACTGCATGCTGATTGCTGACTGCTTCGCTGCAGCTACTTGTGTAGTGAATCCTAGTTTGTTTTAATGGGATAACAGGAGTTAGCTTAGCCTTTGGCTTGCAGACTTGTGCCCCCGTCACATAGTGACTTTTAACCTACTTAGCTTGCTCTGTCTTAGACCATGTATTTAATTAATTCTTCTAAAATGGCTGCCTTGTTTATAGTTAGGCCTTTTTGTTTAGAGTTATGTTATCAGTGTCACCGTGCTAAGGCGTCAACTCATGCAACGAAGACAAACAAACTGTAGGCGCTCACATTAGAAATTACCGTCCCAAGCATGCAGCGTTATCTGTTGTTTTGGAACAAGCTACTTCAGGGGTCCAAGTAGATCTGTATAAATACATTGCACTTTAGACAGATAATCAGAGGGATTCCGACCAGATACCATAGCTGCTATCGATGCTGCACGTCGCCTTGACGCTGACCCGGACTTCGTGTTCTTCCGAAGTCTGAGCTCGAGACCTCATTCAAGGTAACCAGGGTTGGGGGCTCCTTCCAGGGACACGACATTGGCAGATTAGGTTTAACATGCCCAGCTCTCCTCTAGGTAGAAGGTTAGACCTATCATGATAGGGTACTAAGACATACTGCATACTTTATGTCTTTCCATGCGAACGCAAGATGGTGGGGGTCTTCATAATTATGACTCTTGTCTTTACAATTCTATTTCTTGCACTGTTCATTATCTCAATCATTGCAGCCCATGCGATTTACCGCATTGTATTAAATAAAAACTATTGAAACATTATTGCATCTTCGTCGTTGCCTTTGTTTGGTTGAGACATGACATATCTGTGAGAAAGAGGTAATCTCTGTTTAACCACGACACTCCCTGAGATGTCATACTTTTGAATCCATGCGTAAAGGCTGTCACAAATCACCTTTAACTGTTTGTGCTGTGGGTGAGGTATTGCTAGTGAGCCAGAAGGGTTGGGACTACAGCTGCAACTTGTTGTAGGATAGGCATAGTCACCTACAAACATAAGTACTGTCATCCTTGAACCAACAGTCTTGCCAAGAGCAAGAGTCCAAACTACGACACTTGCTTAGACAGCCGGACCCTTGGTCTCTCTAGACTACAAGTTTCTTCCTCCAGGTATGAGGGATGATGTACCCCCAGGGGGGAAACCTGCAGGGCAGATTATGCTTATTACGCTGTGTTCAGACATAGTATAGGTAGGAGAAATATATACATCGCTCCTAGTGACAGTATGGTAGGACTGTTCTTGTTTTTTACTCTGTTAGTCACCTGCTTGTTTTTATTGTGTTTTATCATCCTAGTTATTGCAATACACGCCCTTTTATCTAAGATATAGTTATTTCAATAAATTCTTCTTGAACCATATTCTGCCTCTGTTAGCTTTGCCTATAAGAAACCCATTTGTAACTGAGAGAAAGGGATGGATCTGATCGACCATAATTGCCCTGAGGAGTCTTACTTGTTATGGGCCCAGTTGCGACAATCATCTCAGCCAGAGATGAGGTGCTGCATGTTAGCCGGAGATCCCGGATTAGGCAGACAGGTATCATTTGGTGTGGAATCATACTTAGTACCCACAATCCATGTGATCCTGTCTCCCAAATCCAGTAGCCTCATTAGCATAATGAGAACCTACGTGACATGGCACCACCAACGTTTGGTCAGGCACTAATATTCGGATCCTCCTAAGTATCTCTGTCTCATTTAAGGCTAAAGACACCTCGATACTATATACGGAGACGTCTGTGGTATTGAGGATTTCCTCCTCAGCTAAATAGGTAGTACCTATCTTGGGCTGTGGGTTGTTTAAGCTTGAACCTTAAAAGGACTAATCCCCAGTAGGTGTCCTTATATCCAAACATACATCTACCATTAAAATGGCGAACTACCAACGGGTAGCAATTGCAGTAAATATGCGACCACCCCTTACTGCACATTTATTGGCAAATGGCCTAACGGCCTGGGGGGCCCAGTTACATTTGTTGTTGATGCTCATCCAGCCTATAGAACAGAATTTTTGTACTCTTGGGTCACCTTTCCAGCAGTAGATGGGAAAACAAATACATTTCACCACTGTACACCTGCAACAATATCTGCACAATACAGAACTTATGCATATTTAGAAATACCTTTATCTTATCAAGACCATCATAACTGGCTTGAGGGCCCCATACCACATACAATGTTACATGTTAAGTTATATCCTTTGAGTAACGATGGCCCGACCTGGCCTTTATTGGTCACATATACACCACATCCTGATGCTGCGACCTTAGCAGTAGCTGAGGTTCGACGCCTATATATAGCACTCACGACAATATATAGATTATAAGTACAGTTTTTCATGCAAACATTAAATACTAACCCAGCACATGCTGCCCCAGTGCAAAAACATGCAGCCGTGCCAGGCATTACCCTGCAACTGTACATTCGATCATGGGTAAGGTAGCCACCAAGCAGGAGGAAATTCCGTTTTGGTTAACCCCAAAAATAAATGCACTGGAAGCAGTTTTTCCATATACAGGTCCTCAGGATAAACATAGAATTCTCACTGTATGCCATTCGGGATGGTTCCCACAGTTGATAACTGCAATGCATTTGTCACAGTATTTGCCACGCTCTATACTACAACACATGGTACACCAATACTTGCCAGTCTTCCGGTGGTGTTAAGACAAATTCAAGATGAATACGGGGCTGCCCCAGCCCTAGATTTGGGGATGCAATTAATGGGCAACTTTGCCATGGTATCCTCAATTATATTAAGTAATCTTAAAGGGGAAGCAGTTGCACTAGCAGTGCATATGCGGCTACGTGAAGTACCTTCACAGGATCAAGAACGGGAGCTACCAAAGATTATCGCAGAGACCTATTCTAGTATTGGTCGAGATACTTAGGGGCCAGACCGATTAAACCACAATTTTAAGGCAGATCTAATAAAGATACTACCAAGCAAGCACCTGAAGGTTCCAAAAAATGCTAGGATAAAAAACAACAAACATCTAAAAAAGAAAGGGGTGAATCTCCAAACATGGAGACCCTACAAAATAGGTATAACCTTAGAAATATGGATAATATAAAGATGCCTGACAGATATCAATATACTGATACATGCCAATCTGGTTCCTTTCAGGACTCACCTGAAAAACGCAGTGAGAGAGGTGGGCGGTCAGAGCAGCGAACAGAGTATGTGAAACTGAGAAAGGACTTACATCGCTCGTCTGAAATTTCAGTAAAAAAAAAAGAGAAACGTCCCCAACAAACCCCATTTTAAAAAGAAAAAGGTGGCAGTGGTTACAATTTGACATGCCACTGAAGAAGAGGGCTTTACTGAAGAACAAGAAGTAGGCACTGGCTCTGCTCAACAGTGCAGCAGAGGTCACAATAGTTCACCAGGATCTTCAAGAACATGAAGATGAAAGCAACTGATGACTTCTTACAAGCTGAGACTGCGGGCATGAGTGTCTCCACACCGATAGGGTGTACAGAGTAACTATTCAGATAGAAGGGGACATTAAACGCATAATTGATGCTATCTTTTGGGACCACGTTGTCTCTATTTATAATGTTTTTCTGGCTGAAAAAGATTGCCCGCCAGAATTTATCCGCAATCTCCCTTACGGAGAGGATGTGATCGAAAAATCCTTCTTGCCCCTTGTTCCTAGAAAGCTTGTTGAAATGCATGCCATTGATTGGGCAGTGGCACAGGCACCGCCGTTACATTGCAATCACGTAGAATGGGACAAAGATTCCCCCACCATGTAATACCAATAAAATCCCAACCACAATACCCTATAAAATATGATGCAAAAGCACCTGTGAGGGAAATCCTCAATCAATTGGAGTACCAGGGTGTCATTGAACCCTCAGACTCATCCATTAATAATCCATTATTTACAGTCGTTAAACCCGACCATTCATATAGAATAGTCTTAGAATACAGAAATTTAAATTGTCACACAAAAAACATTTGCTATACAAAATGCACTTATGAACAATATAGTGCGCAGAAAATATAAGACAACCCTGGAAATATCCAATTTTTTTTTCTGCCAAAGCATAGCGCTTAAAAGTAGGGACCAAACACGTTTTAGCTCCCTTGTCTTTCAAAACAAATCTGCAGACTCCTACAGGGGTACAAGAACAGCCCATGACAGTTCTCAGCTCGTGTAACATCTATTTTACACGACATTGACCCTGAGGCGTTGTCATATGTGGATGACATTTATTTCACAGATGAAGACCTTATGCAACATTTAAGTTGGGAAGCCTGCATTGTTATAGGATTAGCAGAAATCGGCTACAAATTTAACTTCAAAAAGATGAAAATAGGTTTACTTAGTGTCCTGTTTCTGGAATACGAATTGTCGGATGAAGGCAGGAGCCTGGCCCCCTAATTTATGGAAAAACTCCCACAATTATAATCTCCAAACACAAGAAAATAGCTCCAGTCGGTGTTGGGATTTTTAAACTTTGGCAGAACATTTATTCCAGATTATGCACAACGCATCAAACCATTGTACAAATTAATATGTTCTGGTTTTACTGGTACATTTTGGGCAGTCGAACACACATGCATACTAAAGGTTTTGCAAAAAGACATGCTCGAAGCAAAACACTTGCATACAAGGGACAATAAAAACAGTTGGTCATCAGAGTAGTTGCTGGTGCCATTGGTTTCACCTATGTGACATTCAATGAGGGTGAGACCGTCCCAATTGCATATAAATCACACTTATATTCCACAGCTGAACAACTCTTTGCTCCCACTGAGAAAATCCTCACTGCTGTCCAGATGGCGGTCCTTAAAGAGAGACCTCTTGCCAGGGGAAGTTCATTATTGTCATATTCCCGATTGCAGCCCTTGAGGCTGTAACTAAAGTGGCATTCTAAATGCGAAAGCAACTATATCCACCTTGGATCCAATGGGCAATGTTTCTGACAGCCACTGATGTTGATTATGGGGGTCATTACAACCCTGGCGGACGGTGTTAAAGCGGCGGTAAGACCGCCAATATGCCGGCGCTCTTACCGTGTGGAATTATGACCATGGCGGTTACCGCCATGGTCATCCGCCGGTTCTCCGTTCCGCCCGCCAGGGCGGAGACGACTGCTGGGCTGGAGACCTGGGTCTCCAGCCCGGCGGCCGTCACTATACCACCGGCGGTATTTGGACCCGGCTTACCGCCGTGGATTTCCAGCGGTTTGAACCACCATGAAATCCATGGCGGTAAGCACTATCAGTGCCAGGGAATTCCTTCCCTGGCACTGATAGGGGTCTCCCCCACCCCCCACCCCCACCCTGACTCCCGCCCCTACACCCCCCACCACCCCTGCCACCCCCCAAAGGTGGCAGGGCCCCCCTCCCCACCCGGACCCCCAACATCATATAACTCACACACACCCGACATACATGCCAACATCCACACACACAGTCAGACACGCACACCCACATTCAAACATACACGCACACATGCATACAGACATACCCACAAACATACACGCACTCATTCCCAAACATGCATCACCCCCACAAGCATACACGCACTCACACACCCCCTCTACATACTCAGTCGCGCACCCCCATGCACGCACACAACACACAACTCCCCCCTACCCCCCTCCCCTAATGGACGATCGACTTACCCGGTCCGTCGATCCTCCAGGAGGGGACGGGAGCCATGGGGGCAGCTCCGCCGACACCACACCACCTACAGAACACTGCCACGGCGAATCACAGGACGTGATTCGCTGGGCGGCGTTCTGTTGGCATGGCGGTGGAGGTGGAGCAACCTCCACTTCCCCGCCTCCCACCAGTATGGCTGTTGGCGGCCATAATAGGCCGAGCGGCAAACCGCCTGCACTGGCGGTCTTCCGCACGGCGGTCCCTCGGCGGTCTTTAAAAAAGACCGCCGAGGTCAAAATGACCCCCTATGTCTTTAACTCCAAATTACAGTCCCAAGAATTCTTACAATATGAACTTGAGTTTCCAGTACCAGCAAATACATTGCCTATCGAACAATACCATAAACGTTTGTACACTGATGGTTCAGCCCAACCAGCGATAAGAACAAAACATCAATACTCTGCTGCTTGCGAAGTCATGAGTGGGTACATGAAGGATGGAACGTTCCTTCCACAAAATACTTACACGCAGACTTTGGGAGATTGCGCTGCACAACTTGCAGAGCTCAAGGCACTGGTGACGGCACTAGGAAACATGGATCCTGATCAGATGATTGTCTGTGATTCGTACTTTTGTCTCCAGTCCTTCAATGAATATTTGCATTACTGGCTCCTAAATGGGTTCAGAGATTCAAAAGACAACACCGTTAAACACATACTTCTGTGGGGGAGGTAGCGGAGCTAAAAAAAATGTTACCTAATGTCCATGTTGTGGATACACTAGGACATCAGCGTGTTGGAATACATGTTGAAGACAATACCCTGGCTGATAAAGCAGCCAAATCAGCAGCAGCTATGGCTTCTGTTGCTGCAGTAACTCGTTCTAAACTAAAAGTGGATGATGAAACACTAGCAGCCGTGATAGCCACGGCTGACAGCATGCCTTTTCCTTAAGCATATCTTGCTAAATATTCCTACCGAATGGCAGGCTTGTTTGATGCACAATTCACAATACCAGGAGTGGAAGTTCAAATTATTCCTAATAAAGAGCTAAGACCTGGTTTAGTAAAAGCAGGTCATGAGGGAGTTGCCTCTGCCCATGCTTGTGTGGTGGCTACAATTTCAATATTGTAATCATGATATTGGTGGGCAGGTCTATACAAAAAGACCAAGCAGTATGTCCTTTGTTGTGACATCTGCCAGCAAATAAAATAGTCCATTGTGAAACGCCCACCACAGACACCCCTCTTAATTTCCAACAAACCATTACAGTGTGTGTACTTGGACCTTTTTGGTCTCCTGACACCAGATAGTGCATACAAATACATCCTAGTCGCTGTTGACTCAAGCTCCAGATTTCTGTGGGTTTGGCCACAACGCTCCACTTACTCTCAAACTGTTATTAAAGATATCCGAGTCTTTATCAGTACATATGCTGCTGCGCCTTTCCATTCGGACTGGGGCCCTGCTTTTGCCTCAAGGGCTTACAAGGATGCCTTGGCTTCGTTAGAGTTCCAACTGCATTACTCATCTCCATTTTATCCAGAGGGAACTAGTGTAGTGGAGTGAAAAAACAGAGATTTAAAGCAAACAGCTAGAGTATTAGGCACAGGTCGTAGAGCTGGCTGGCACACATATGTGGAATCCGGAGAGCACTTGATAATCTGCCTAGAAGGTCCCTGGGGGGGCATACATCCTACAAATGCCTTTTTGGAATTCAAATGTATGTTCCAGATCTTGATGGTCCTGGCATGGAGGTGGAGGATACACCCTTTGACATAAATGAACGTGTCACTGTCTTGCAGAGCTTACAATCATTCTGTGATGACAACACATCTGCCAATGCTGCCTCTTTTGGAATCAGGGATGTACCAGTAACATCTACTGGCTGGATTCCTAAACTTGGGGATCTACTGCGTTAAAATATTGCTGTAAAAAAGGAATTCGGCCCTTCTTATCATACACTGGTTCCAGTCCTGGGATTACATGGTACCAGAACTGTGATTCTACCACCTCTGCCTGGATCTAAAGAAAATCGCATTGTCTCCATCGACAATGTCAAGCCACACCATGTGGCCAATCCTGCACAGCAGAGCTAGAGGACTACTGAGTAGTGCCCAAATCCCTCCCACTACAAACCAGGATGTTCCCCTACAAGTCTTCAACAGCAACGTTGATACCTCTCCGAGTATGGGGAGGTTGGAAAAGGAGCTTTCATTATTTGCACTTACAACTCCTTCTACAATCAGTAATGAAAATATTGAGAATTTTCTTACAACTTCTACATAAATGGATGTTGTAATTTACTATGAACCACTAAGGGAGTCCTCAGCAAGTTCTCCTCTTCAAAACACAGATCCATTTTTTTCACGAACAGATTCTGGTTATTTTGTCAACGTTAACAACACTTTCCGCGACTCATCTGCCTCTACTGCAAAAGAATTGTCAAGAGCACGTAAACTGATATACTGGCTGAAAGTTAACTATCTCATTCGTCCATGGACTTATCTATGGCTTTTTTTGACTATATTTGCCTTTCTCCTTTGGATTGGGTTTGTCATTGTCTTCTTTCTGCTGATGCATGGTCAGTTTCTTCCTTAATGCTCTACAATAGAACTGGTGGATGAGGTTTTAAAACCACACTTTTCATCGCGCAAAATTCTCAGAGAGTTGTCTCTGGTGAACATTACAGCCATACCAATTCCTGATGGGATAGTTTGGGACAAAGTGTTATTCGACATAGATGAGCCTACTGAGGTCATTCAAATACCATATGTATTCAAACTTTAGATGATTGATGTAATCACACCCAGAGAGGATTCTGATGATTGGGATGAGAAAACTGTTGATGCTATGATGTCTGATCTACAGTATTATACAGTATTTGAAAATGAAGACTTGTACCAGTTTAAAGGAAATTATGATGATATGTTCTGTTATAAATATTATGGACATTATTTTATTCACAGAGCAAGTGCCTCAAAGACTATTTTTAAATATACACAATGGACACAGTGCCCTACTGAAAACGTTGCATATTTTTTGGGCACAGTGTTAACAATGCTGAATCATAATATTTTAAACTGCCAGAAATGGAAATTCAACATGTTTTATTGACGGACACAAGATTGATTTGTTCTGATTTCTTTATTTCCCAATTGGCTGCAGAAGGCTATGAGTACTGGTTGAAGTCAATTGACTTAAAACGTCTGTGGGGAACAAAAAATTAGAAAATAAGAGGAAAATAAGCTTTATTTAGAGCATGTATGATTCCTGTTCAAATGATATTTCTAAATAAAACAGTACAACAAACAAGCTGTTTAGGCTTAAGCAAACATTAAGGAACTAAGGGCCAGATGTAGGAACCAATTTGCACGGCACAAACTGTGAAATTCGCAGTTTGCACCATGCAAAACGGGCATCGCGATGCACATTCCCATTTTGCGAGTCGGTACAGACTCGCAAAATGGGAATGCGACTCACAATTAGGAAGGGGTGTTCCCCTTCCTATTTGCGATCCGTACCCCGATGCAGAATTGCTTTGTGACCGCAAACGCGGTCGCAAAGCAATTCACAGTTAGCACCCATGTGAAGTGGGTGCTAACTCATTCGCAAAAGGGAAGAGGTCCCCCTTGCGATTCGCAGATGGTGTCAGGGACACCATTCTGCATATGGTTTTGCAAGATGCAAATTGCGAGTCGCTCCGACTCGCAATTTGCGAGTCCCAAAACCATTTCTACTTACATCTGAAGATCAGCTCAATGTCTGGGTCCAGAATGGAACCTTTAACACATAATTTTCATGTCCTAGTGGGTGATTATTGTGGACAGTAGACACCAATGGGTGCCATATGCATTTTGTTTAGTCCTCAGGGGGTTTTAGAATGAATAGGCTGGACCCTAGCTATGTGTCCTCAGAACACTTGGGTATAGTGAAAACATATAGTGTAGGGAAACTATGCCAGCATTAGATGAAGGCCTCCTCACTGGATGTTGTCAAAGAACATCTAAGTCTCCTGTCCAATAACACAGTTTTACAGGATTTCCTGCTAGGCCCCAGGACACCATGCAGAAAACGTTTCTTATATGCTGAATCTAATGAAATATAGAAGCTTTCCCAACAAGTGGCAGCTGCCCAGTTAAAGCAAATAGATCAGGAAAACTTACAGAAAGCATTAGCCATTGTTGATAATGGGATTAACAACTTGTCTGACCGATATATACCTTAAATAACATTGTGTACTCTGCAATAGATATAGTACAGACTGATATATTGTTTCTGCAACATGGACTAAGTCAACTAAGATCCATTATGCAGTTAAGTTGGACCCTACAAACATTAAATTCAGGTTGTGTTCCCTGGCAACACATTAGCACAAGGGAGAAATTTTCCACATTTAATGTGACAACAACAAATAATGAGTAAGAAAGAAGCAACATTTGTCATGTTGAACATTGAAAAGTTAGAAAAGTTGCCTTTTACTGCGGCTGAAATACCATCTGCTGAATGGTTAATACATGGGGTTATAAATATGCCGATTTCACAACTTCAAAGGCATGAAAGAGGTCTTTCTTAGTGGTAGTGAATGCAAGACTTCTGTGAGCCATTCAATGGTTTGGAAACATCTGTCCTTGCACGGGGCGTGTAATGCCTCTGCAACAAATTTGGATTGTTATCTGAAGGAAGTCCCAGTCCGCTTGATTAGACCAGCGTAACCAGATGCTCTCCAATGGCAGCTATGTGCTCCTTAACAGTGAGAGCTGTTGTGGAATGTGAGCAGTAATAGCTTACGTCATTTCGGTCTTCCAAATTGTTACGTGCTGCGGGAATGTCCTTTTTCCCCCTACGCAGTTTCAAGGAATAGCAGACATTTGGCTTCATATTGCTACTTCTGATGTGAATTTTCACAAGTTGAGCAGACTAAGGGCTTTATTGTTTCAAAAACATGTGGTGCTTACATCTGCATGCAAGACCTATGCACTTCAGGTTGCGAGGTCTTCGGCGGAGATTCAGTCCCTTTTAACTACAAACTTTCTGAGACATTTTGGTGAGCTCATGGGACAAATATTTAATGCGTCCAGCACAACTGGAATCTCCCACTTTTTTAAGGCTGTTGGTTCTGGTTTTGTTCACACCTTCTCCTCCATATTAAGTTTAATACCATCGGCCATACATTCTATATATTCAAATGTTTTCGGGGGAATTCCGATTACTTTGGCTATATTAGGTGGCATTTTGCTGTTGCTATTTTTTCTGCACAATGGCTGTCCTGTTACAGCAAGGAGTACTGTAAGCGCTACCACCAGCACAACTGGGTCCCGAACGTATGATGCAGTATTTTGGAGTACCACTCCTAGAACAGCTGGAGCGTGACTGGTCTTTGTCATTATGACTGGTTTTGGATTGTGTGCAGCCCGTGTTTCGATGCCTCTGGTGTGCACTGAACGTCTGTCTTTCTACCCAACGCTTACTTACATTGGACGCTGATCTGTTGATGTTCTCGATGAGAGCTTATTATCAGACATGTGCGTTGAGGGTGCGTTTGCTACGGGAAGACGTTTATGAGTTGCCTTTTATGGATGTCGCGACTCTTAACTCTATGGAGGGCATGACACAGAATGCTGCTGCTTCAGCTGGAGCTCTGGCTTTGGAACACAAGTGTTCTGTGGCTTTCCTTGGATATGATCTGGATAGTTTACCACCTGCCGAAGTATAATGTCTCCTGGTTTCAATTGTCCCAGATGTAATTGGCAATTTCCAAAGTGACAATGACTGTTGAATTTGACTTGTTCAAATTGTCCTTTCCCTGCCTCTGTGTCTCTTAACTTGTCACTATTGACATATACATATATATATATATATATATATATTTTTAGTGTAAGAGTTTTGAGATTTTTTTATCTTAGACTTTTAAACCACCTTCAACCGGCAAGGGGAGGGTGTTGTATAGCTATTTTAGCAAAATGTTTGACGTGTTGTTTTAAGCTAATCTAGGCCTGCTGCTGTGCAATCTAACCCTGCTATATTTTATTCAGCATTGCTTTATTTTTCTAGCAATAGCAACATTTGCGGTGCTGTTTTATTTTCTTTATCTCATTGTACTTTTCCCTAGGAAAGCATTACGTTCTTAGTAGGACATTTATTTCCATTTGTGCGTTCTCCAAGGATACAGTCAGATAGGGTTGCCGACAAATGTAGTATGCGGTGTCTCCATCATTCATAGAAAACATTCTCATACATGGGGACTAATTCTTAGAATGTCAGCTGTTTTATTATAAAAATACCCCTTTTGGCCCAGACACGTTAGAGGGAGATTCCAGCCAGATGACCACAACTGCATGCTGATTTCGGGATGCTTCGCTGCAGCTACTTGCTTAGGCAGCCGGACCCCTGGTCCACATGGGGACTGTGTCTCTCTGGACTACAGGCTTCTACCTCTAGGTATGAGGGATGATGTACCCCCGGGGGGAACCGTAAGGGCAGATTAGGCTTATTACGCTGTGCTCAGACATAGTATAGGGAGGGGAAATACTGTATGTGCATCGCTTCTAGTGACAGCATGGTACGACTATTCTTGTGCTTTACTCTGTTAGTCACCTGTTTGTTTTTATTGTGTTTTATCATCCTAGTTATTGCAATACATGCCTTTTTATCTAAGATGACATTATTTCAATAAATTATTATTGAACCATGTTCTGTCTCTGTTGTCTTTGCCTGTATGAGACCCATTGGTAACTGAGAGAAAGAGAAGGGATCTGAACGACTACGATTCCCCTGAGGAGTCTTCCTTGCCATAATCATCTCAGCCAGAGATGAGGTGCTGCTCGTTAGCCGCAAAACCCAGATTAGGAAGACAGGTGTCATTTGGTATACTTAGTACCCACAATCCATGTGATCATGTCTTACAAATCCAGTAGCCTCATTAGCATAATGAGAACCTACTCGACACTGCATCGATCCAGCAGGCGTTGCATCGAATTTTGTACGAATTGCAATGATTTTCTGACGTGCTGGATTTTGTTCTCTTTGGTGAAGTCTTTCATAGCCCTGAGATCTAGGAATAGGAGGCAAGCTCAATTCAAGACATTGGAGAACACTTAAGGAGGAATGCACAGTCCTTCCAGCAGAGTCAGAGGTCATCAGGCATCAGGGAAACAAGCAAGCAGTCCTTCCAGCAAAGCAGTCCAGATGAGTCCTCAAGGTAGCCAGGAAGTCCCTCTGACAGAGTCCAGTTTTAGGTCCAGAAATGTCCGATTTGATGGGGTCACAGACCCAGTATATATACACCCAAGAGTGCCTTTGAAGTGGAGGACACTTCAAAGAGTGGTGTTAATGTACACATGTTCCCCTTTCATCCCAGCCCTGTCTGCCAGGAGCCCTGTGGGGTTTTTTCAGTTTTTCAGTCCTTTGTGTGTGGGCACGCCACTGGCCTCTGAAGTGTGAGAGAGACCCTCCACCCTTCCTGCCTAGGGAACCCCATCTTTATGTAGATCAATGCAGATGCAGCTGAGTGCCCTGTGTTTGAGGATGTCTGGATAGAAAGCACAAGGGGAGCTGTCAACCAGCACAGACCAGACTGGATTGGAGACAGGCTGTAAGGCACAGATGGAGTACGTGCAGAGAAATGCCTACTTTCTAAAAGTGGCATTCCTGAAGTGCTAATGTGTAGTCAAACTTCACTAGTAAGTAGAATTGCTCACTACCCATCCAGCCTTAACAAACATGACAAGTCTATTCCTTTCAGATCAAAAATTACCACTTAAAAGTATATAGTGAATTCCCAATGCTAGTCTATGAGAGGAGCAGGCTTCACATTAGTGAAAAATTACTTTGGTGGGTTTTTACTACCAGGACATGTCAAACTTATAAATACATGTCCTGCCTTTTACTAACATAGCACCCTGCCCTATGGGTTACTTAGGACCTACCTCAGGGGTGAATTATATGGAAGAAAAGAGGAATTTAAGGCTTGGCAAGCAGTTTTAAATGCCAAGTCCAATCGGCAGTGAATGAGACATGTTTAAGGGGCTACTTATGTGGGTGGCACAATCAGTGCTGCAGGTCCACTAGTAACATTTAATCTACAGTCCCTGGCCACATGTAGTGCACTATTCTAGGGACTTATAAGTAAATTAAGTAAACCAATTGGGTTGCCCAGACCACAGGAGGGCAGAAGCCTGTCCGTGGGTTGGCAGCAGCGGTAGCTGCAGTGAAAACCCCAGAGAGCTAGTTTGGCAGTACCTGGGGTCCATGCTGGAGCCCCGGGGATGCATGGGATTGGCACCCCAATATCAGATTTGGCATGGGGAGACAATTCCATGATCTTAGACATGTTACATGGCCATGTTCCGAGTTACTAGTGTGAAGCTACATATAGGTATTGACGTATATGTAGTGCATGCGTGTAATGGTGACCACGCACTCACAAAGTCCAGGGAAATTGGCTAGTGCCAAGGTACCTTCACACTTAGTAACTTTGCACTTCATCTTCACTAAGTGAGGGTTAGACATATAGGTGACTTAAAAGTTAATTAAGTGCAATGTAAAATGGCTGTGAAATAACGTGGATGTTATTTCACTCAGGCTGCAGTGGCAGTCCTGTGTAAGAATTGTCTGAGCTCCCTCTGAGTTACAAAAGAAATGCTGCAGCCCATAGGGATCTCCTGGAACCCCAATACCCTGGGTACCTAGGTACCATATACTAGGGAATGATAAGGGTGTTCCAGTGTGCCAATCAGAATTGGTGAAAATGGTCACTAGCCTGCAGTGACAATGTTTAAAGCAGAGACAGCATAAGCACTGAGGTTCTGGTTAGTAGAGCCTCAGTGACACAGTTAGGCACCACACAGGGAACACATTTAGGCCACAAACTATGAGCACTGGGGTGCTGGCTAGCAGGATCCCAGTGAGAAAGGCAAAAACAAACTGACATACAAGTAAAAATGGGGGTAACATGCCAGGCAAGATGGTACTTTCCTACACAACCCCCCCAAACGAAGGACAATAAGGCTAACCTTGCCCAGATGAGTCTTTATTGTCTAAGTGGAAATGTCTGGAGAGTCCATCTGCATTGGAGTGGGTACTCCCAGGTCTATGTTCCACTGTATAGTCCATTCCCTGTAGGGAGATGGACCACCTCAACAATTTAGGGTTTTCACCTTACATTTGTTTAAGCCATAATAGAGGTTTGTGGTCTGTCTGAACAATAAAGTGAGTACCAAACAGGTATGGTCTCAACTTTGTCAGTGCCCAGACCACAGCAAAGGCCTCCCTCTCTATTGCAGACCAACGCTTTTCTCTAGGGGTCAACCTCCTGCTGATAAAAGCAACAGGTTGATCCTGGCCCTCAGTGTTAAGCTGTGATAGCACTGCCTCAACCCCCAATTCAGAAGCATCAGTCTGGACTATGAACCTTTGGAGTAGGAAGGGCTTTTTAGGACAGGTGCAGAGCACATGGCCTGTTTGAGCTCATCAAAAGCTTTTTGACAGCTAGCTGTCCACAATACCTTTTTAGGCATCTTCTTACTAGTGAGGTCATTAAGAGGGGCTGCAATGGAGCCATAATTCTTGATACACCTCCTATAGTACCATGTGAGGCCTAGAAAGGCTCTCACCTGGGTTTGAGTTGTAGGGGCAGCCCATTCCATAATGGTCTGAATCTTCCCCTGCAGTGGTGCAATCTGTTCCCCACCTACCAGTTGGCCCAGATAAACCACTCTCCCCTGCCCTATCTGGCACTTTGAAGCCTTGATAGTGAGGCCTGCCTTTTGCAGGGCCTCCAAAACTTTCCAAAGGTGGACCAGGTGCTCATACCAGGTGGAGCTAAAGACAGCTATATCATCTAGATATGCTACACTAAAAGCTTTCAAACCTTGCAGGACTGTGTTCACCAACCTTTGAAAAATGGCAGGTGCATTCTTCAATCCAAAGGGCATCACAGTGAACTGATAGTGCCCTCCAATGGTAGAAAATGCAGTTTTAGGTTTAGCATCTTCTGATAATTCAAACTGCCAATACCCTGCAGTTAAATCAAAAGTGCTTAGATACTTGGCAGAAGCCAGTGTATCTATTAGCTCATCTGCCCTGGGTATAGGGCGAACATCAGTTTTGGTTACTTGATTGAGACCTCTGTAGTCAACACAAAACCTCATTTCTCTTTTAGGATTCTTACTGTGGGGTTTTGGGACAAGCACCACTGGGCTAGGCCATGGGCTTTCTGAAGGCTCAATCACTCCTAAGTCCAGCATCTTCTGTACCTCTTGTTTAATGCAATCTCTGACCTGGTCACGCTGCCTATAAATCTTACTTTTGACAAGTAAACGGTCTCCAGTATTGATTGTGTGCTCACACCAGGTAGTTGTACCTGGTATCAGTGAGAAGAGGTCAGAAAATTGGCCTAGGAGATTTATGCAGTTGTCCTTCTGCTTAGCAGTAAGGCAATCTGTAAGCACCACTCCCTCCACTAAGTCATCAGCTTCAGTGGTGGAGAAGTGCTCAGGGCGAGGGTCACTCTCTTCTTCATGTCCCTCATCAGTTGCCATGAGCAGGGTAAAGTCAGCCCTGTCATAGTAGGGTTTTAGGTGGTTGACATGGAGCACCCTAAAGGGACTCCTGGAAATGCCCAGGTCTAGCAAGTAGGTAACCTCACCCTTTTTCTCAACAATGAGATGGGGTCCACTCCATTTGTCTTGGAGTGCTCTTGGGGCCACAGGCTCCAATACCCACACCTTCTGTCCTGGGTGGTACTGGGTAAGGACAGCCTTCTGCTCATGCCATTGCTTTTGGAGCTCTTGGCTAGCCTGAAGGTTTTTACTGGCCCTTTTCATGTACTCAGCCATTCTGGATCTTAGGCGAAGTACATAGTCCGCAATGTCTTGCTTAGGAGCTTTTAAAGGTTGTTCTGAACCCTCCTTCACAAGTGCAAGGGGACCTCTCACAGGGTGCCCAAAGAGGAGTTAAAAGAGGCTAAAGCCCACTCCTTTTTGGGGTACCTCCCTGTAAGCTAAAAGGAGGCATGGCAACAGGACATCCCATCTCCTTCTGAGTTTTTCAGGGAGTCCCATAATCATACCTTTGAGAGTTTTATTAAACCTCTCAACCAGACCATTTGTTTGTGGATGATAAGGAGTAGAGAACTTATAAGTTACACCACACTCCTTCAACATAATGTTGAGGTATGCAGACATGAAGTTACTACCTCTGTCTGACACCACTTCCTTAGGAAAGCCCACCCTGGCAAAGATTCCCAGGAGAGCCTTTGCCACTGCAGGAGCTGTAGTGGTCCTTAAGGGAATTGCTTCAGGATACCTAGTGGCATTGTCCACTACCACCAGGATAAACCTATTGCCTGAAGCTGTTGGAGGGTCAAGGGGGCCAACTATGTCAACCTCTACCCTTTCAAAGGGCACTCCAACCACAGGAAGTGGAAATAAGGGGGCCTTTAGTGTGCCACCAGTCTTGCCTCTAGCTTGGCAGGTCACACAAGAGAGACAGAACTCTTTGGTGTCCTCTGACATATGAGGCCAGTGAAACAATGGAACAAGCCTGTCCCATGTTTTACCCTGGCCCAAATGCCCAGCCAAAGGAATGTCATGTGCCAAGGTAAGAAGAAACTCCCTGTACTGCAAAGGGATGACCAATCCCCTGGCAGCTCCAGGTTTTGGGTCCCTTGACTCAGTATACAGGAGGTTGTCTTCCCAATACACCTTGTGGCTATCACTGACATCCCCATTCTGCTGTTTGACAGCTTGCTGTCTCAAACCCTCGTTTGTGGGACAGGTCTGCTGTGCCACACTCAGCTCTTCCTTAGCAGGCCCCTCTGCACCCAAAAGCTGAGAAGTGTCTGCTGCCAGCTCCTCTGGTGTAGGTTCTGCACAGGGAGAGGCTTCCTCTTCCTCAAAAGGCGAATCTTCTGGAGAGGGAGGGATAGTGGGCAAGGATTTACCCTTATTACCCCTAGCTTTTGGGAGCACTTGGTCCATTGTTCCAGGATCCAAGTTTCCCTGTCCTTTTTGCTTTTTGGCTTGAACCCTTGTCAAAGCAAAAATATGCCCAGGAATGCGCAGCATTGCTGCGTGAGCCCCCAAATCCACTTCAGCCCAAGCTGATGTCTCCAATTCATTGCCTAGTAAGCAATGTACAGGTAATTCAGTGGCTACCACAACTTTCTTTGGACTAGTAACCCCCCCCCCCAGTTGACATTCACAACAGCCATGGGGTGGCTAAGTGTGCTCTTGTGAGCACCAGACACTTGGTACTGCTGACCAAGTAGGTATTGATGAGGGTGAACCAGTTTCTCAATCACCATAGTGTATCCCTGTAGGCCTCAACCTCAACACAGTTTATTAGGGGAAGTTGCTTGTACTTACCCATATTAAGGGGACAAGCAACCAAGGTGGCAAAGTCAATACCACCATCAGAGACTAAAACAGCCTCTGTGGTCTCCCTAACAAGACCAACCCCAAAATACACTACCAATGGTGGGCCCAGCTACACCCTTAGATTGGCTATTTGTAGTAGACTTCCCACCACCACTGCTATTTCTAAGGGCACTAGACGTTGCAGTTGGGATTATGGTAGTGGGAGCCTTGGTGTTTTTCTTTGGGCAAGTGGAATCACCTGCCCAATGGCCTTTACTTTTACATAAGTAACACCATGGATTCTTTTGATTGTGGGAAGAGGATTTAGACCCACCACCCCCAGAGGATTTTTGTGGGCCTGATGAAGACTCAGAATGTTTTTTATCTTTGTCCCCACCCTTGTCAGAAAACTTACCATTCTTCTTCTTACCATCCTTGTCACACCTGTATGAACTTTTCTGTTCACTCTTGTTCTGAGCCATTTGTCTGCCTTTATTCCCAATTCCTGGGGAGAGGTCAGATCTGAGTCTACCAAGTACTGGTGCAACAAATCAGACACACAATTGTTTAAAATATGCTCTCTCAGGATTAGATTATACACGCTTTCAAAGTCAGTCACCTTACTGCCATATAACCATCCCTTCAAGGCCTTCACTAAACAGTCTACAAAGTCTGTACAGTCTTGAGAGGACTCTTTTCTGGTATCTCTGAACTTTATCCTATATTGTTCAGTGGTTAAGACAAATCCATCCAAGAGTGCATCCTTCAAAACTTTGTAATTATTAGCATCACTTCCTCTGACAGTAAGGAGCCTATCCCTACCCTTACTAGTGAAAGATAGCTACAAGATAGCGGCCCACTGCCTCTGAAGGACCAACTGTACCATACAAGCCCTCTCGAGTGCAGCAAACCACTTTTTAATGTCATCCCCCTCCTTGTAAGGGGGGACTATCTTATGCAGGTTTCTGGAATCTTGTTCTCTTACAGGATTGCTATCAAAATCACTGCTGCTGCCACCATGGGGAACTAACCCCAACCTCTGCCTTTCCCTCTCTACATCTAAAGAGTCTCTGTCTAAGGCCAGCTGCTACTGTTTTAGCTTCAGCATTGCCTCTTCAGAACCTCAGCTTTCTGAGTTCCCTTTCCATAATGTTATCCTCGGGGTGGGAGGCTTGGGAATTCTGAGACACAGAAGAAATGTGGGAATTAGAAGAGTGTGACCTGTCTCTAACTGACTGGACTCTGGTATCCTGGCCTTTAGGAGTGAAAGGTGCCCTACTAATGTGTGACCCCCTCCCACTACTAGTGTCACTAGATGGTCTGATAGCTGGCAGGTCTTTGGATGAACCCTCCCCAGCATCCTCAGGGGACTCCTTTGAGTCTTGCTGGGTACCCCCCTCCTCTACCTCCTGGTCCTGGGATGGGCCAGGCTGGTTCTGGTCACTTTCTAGGAGAAGGCTAAGGAGAAGATCTTTGGTAGGGTTCTTACCTATGCTTAAACCTCTTTCTATGCAGACCCTCCTCAAACCTTTAAAGCTTAAACTACCCCAGGTTGCCTGGACAACTGTGGGAGTACGTTCTACTCCAGACATGATTGTTAGAAAGGGTTTAGGACAGAGAGAAAAAAGTTTAGAAACTTTTGGAGAAAAGAGAAAAACTTTTTCAAACTTTTCAAAACTTTTGAAATCTTTTATAAAACTTTTTAGAAAGTTTAGAGAAAGAAAGTTAAACTGTTCAGGTTAACTGTGTATATTCTGAAGTATTTGGTATATGTTTTTCTTATGAAAAGCGCCAATGACAAAGTGGTAAAGCAGTAACAAGTACTTATCCCGCCGCTGCACCACCAATGTAGGAGGCTGGCCTGACTTATAGTGGGTACCTGATGGTACTTACACCTTGTGCCAGGTCCAGTTATCACTTATTAGTAGATTAGTAGTGTTCCAGCAGCTTAGGCTGGTAGAGGTAGCTATTGCAGAGCAGCTTATGCTGAACTAGGAGACATGCAAAGCTCCTACTATACCACTTATATCATAGAGCACTACATCATAAGAACCACAATACTCAGAGTTACTAAAAATAAAGGTTCTTTATTTTAGTGACAATGTGCCAAAAATATCTCAGAGGATATACTCCCTTAGGAGGTAAGCAAAATACACAAAATAGACACACAAACCAAAAACAGGTAAGTAAACAGTTAGAAAAGTAGCGCAAACACTGTTGAATACAATAGGATGCAATAGGCCTAGGGGCAACACAAACCATATACTAAGAAAGTGGAATTCGAACCACGAATGGACCCCAGGCGTAGTGTAGTGTGTAGGGGATCACTGGGACTGTTAGAAAACACTAAGGGTGTGCAAGATACCCCACCCCAAGACCCTGAAAAGTAGAAGTAAAGTTACCCTACTTCCCCACAAACACACTAAAGTCATGATAGGAGATTCTGCAAAGACAACAACTGACTGAAAAGCACTGAAGATTGATTCCTGGACCTGAGGACATGCAAAGGAAAGGGACCAAGTTGTGAAAGTGTCCGGGGGGACAGGAGCCCACTAAACCCCGGATGAAGGTGCAAAATGGCTGCCTCTGGGTGGAAGAACGGAAGATGCCAGGAACTTCTTTGCACCGAAGATGTTCCACGTCGTGCTGGAGGATGCAGAGTTGTTTGCACACAGAAAGACTGCAAACAAGCCTTGCTAGCTGCAAAGGTTGCGGTTGAAGAAAATGGGTGCTGCCCGGGCCCAGGAAGGACCAGGAGGTCACCCCTTGGAGGAGGAGACAGAAGGGGTGCTCAGCAAGACAGAGAGCCCAGGTAAAAGCAGGCAGCACCCGCAGAAGCACTTGAACAGGTGTTCAAAAAATCTGAGCATGGTAGTCATCTCAACACTACAAAGGAGGGTCCCACGAAGCCAGTGGTCAACTCAGCAAGTTGAGCAATGCAGGATGGAGGGCTGGGGACCTGGGCTATGCTGTGCATGAAGGATTCCTTGCAAAAGTGCACAGAAGCCCTAGCAGCTGCAGTTCACGCAGTACACAGGATTACTGTCTGGCGTGGGGAGGCAAGGACTTACCTCCACCAAATATGGACAGAAGGACCTCTGGACTGTTGGGGTCACTTGGATCTAGCTCCTGTGTTCCAGGGACCACGCTCATCAAGATGAGAGGGGACCCAGAGGACCCGTGATGCAGACGTTTGGTGCCTGCGTAAGCAGGGGGAAGATTCCATTGACCTACAGGAGATTTCTTCTTGGCTTCCAGTGCAGGGTGAAGGCAGACAGCCATCAGAGCATGCACCACCAGGAAACAGTTGAGAAAGCCGGCAGGATTAGGCGCTACAATGTTGCTGGTAGTCGTCTTGCTACTTTGTTGCGGTTGTGCAGGCATCCTGGAGCAGTCAGCGGTTGATCCTTGGCAGAAGTCAAAGAGGGAGATGCAGAGGAACTCTGGTGAGCTTTTGCATTCATTATCTGAAGAGAAACCCACAGGAGAGACCCTAAATAGCCGTCAGAGGAGGATTGGCCACCTAACCAGGTAAGCTCCTATCAGGAGGGGTCTCTGATGTCATCTGCTGGCACTGGCCTCTCAGAGGCCTCCATTGTGCCCTCATACCTCTGCGATCAAGATGGCAGAGGTCTGGGACACACTGGAGGAGCTCTGGGCACCACCCCTGGGGTGGTGATGGACAGGGGAGAGGTCACTCCACCTTCCTTTGTCCAGTTTCGCTCCAGAGCAAGGGCTGGGGGATCCCTGAACTGGTGTAGACTGGTTTATGCAAGGAAGGCACCATCTGTGCCCTTCAAAGCATTCCCAGAGGCCAGGAGAGACTACTCCTCTCAGGCCCTTTACACCTATTTCCAAAGGGAGAGGGTGTAACACCCTCTCTCAGAGGAAATCCTTTGTCCTGCCTTCCTGGGACTGGGCTGCCCAGACCCCAGGAGGGCAGAAGCCTGTCTGTGGGTTGGCATCAGCGGTAGCTGCAGTGAAAACCTCAGAGAGCTAGTTTGGCAGTACCCACGGTCCATGGTGGAACCCCGGGGATGCATGGGATTGGCACCCCAATACCAGATTTGGCATGGGGGGACAATTCCATGATCTTAGACATGTTACATGGCCATGTTTGGAGTTACCATTGTGAAGCTACATATAGGTATTGACCTATATGTAGTTCACATGTGTAATGGTCCCCGCACTCACAAAGTCAGGGGAAATTGCCCTGAACTATGTTGGGGCACCTTGGCTAGTGCAAGGGTGCCCTCACACTTAGTAACTTTGCACCTAATCTTCACTAAGTGAGGGTTAGATATATAGGTGACATGAGTTACTTAAATGCAGTGTAAAATGGCTGTGAAATAACGTGGATGTTATTTCACTCAGGCTGCAGTTGCAGTCCTGTGTAAGAATTGTCTGAGCTCCCTATGGGTGGCAAAATAAATGCTGCAGCCCATAGGGATCTCCTGGAACCCCAATACCCTGGGTACCTAGGTACCGTATACTATGGAATTATAAGGGTGTTCCAGTGTGCCAATAAGAATTGGTGAAAATGGTCACTAGCCTGCAGTTACAATTTTAAAAGCAGAGAGAGCATAAGCACTGAGGTTCTGGTTAGCAGAGCCTCAGTGACACAGTTAGGCACCACACAGGGAACACATTTAGGCCACAAACTATGAGCACTGGGGTCCTGGCTAGTAGGAGCCCAGTGACACAGACGAAAACAAACTGACACACAAGTAAAAATGGGGATAACATGCCAGGCAAGATGGTACTTTCCTACAACCAGTGCCTTAGGGGACCTGAACTAGACTTTGATTTTATCCTATGCCTGACACCCTGAGAGTCTCCTTGGACTTTCCCTTGAGATACTGTAAGCTGTAATGGTGTACTCAAAAGCTGCTTGGGCACCAGAAGAAAGTTGAGAAATCTTATAAAATCTTTTCCTCCAGAGCTCCACTGGGGACCAGCGGCAAGAAGTATCCAGACAGTAGTAAACAACATTGGATTGAATTTCAGCTTAGCCCACTGAAGATTCCAAGCACTACCAAAAATTGACTAAGTCCCATTCTGCACTAAAACTTAAAAAATGTTCCGTAAGAAATCTCAAAATCTCTGGAACTCAAGAAAGTCCCTTTATGCATTGGCACATAGAAAAGATTTCAACATATTTGTCAAAAAAAAGTCACAAAGTGCCTTTCTTAAGTGAAACCTTTTCCAAACTTTGTAACTTCATTTTACCAGGAGCAATCTACTTGGTTTATCTGTCTCAGGCTCCAATGTTGTCAGCTCCAAATCACGCCTTAGTCACGTCCACCGCAACCATTGACTACCATTGGTGATTTGTGCTTTTTGGTCGTATTTTGACTTTCATCTTTAAACAGTCATATCTCCAGTTCCCTTTTTTGGATACTTGTCATTTTGGTGTCATTGTTCTCATTACATGTATACTTATGTTTATAAATTGGAGCAGGATTTTATTGTATTGTGTCTTTGAATTTCTTAAGGTTTTACACACTTTCCGTAAGTTAAGCCTGGCTACTCCGTGCCATACAAGTATTGAGCTCAGATGTAAATTACTGAAACCTCCAATGGCACTTGTAATACAGTGGACCAGATATCTGTCACATATGTGATGGAGTCACCCATTCACCAAACTTTAAATCAGGCCCTTAATTGTTTTTGGTGGGCTTCTATTCATGCCAAATAATACAGTCCTTTTCTGACATTGTTACATGAAGTAGAGGATCCAAGTTCTGGAGAGAAAGGCCTTTTCTGGGAACATACTTTTTTCCCCATTAGACCTATGACATTTTGACAGCATGTTTTTAGCCTTAATTGAGTAACCTGTAATAAAGCACAGGGTTCCCAGAGATGGAGACTGAGAGCAGAGACATTTCACTATCCCTGTTAAGATGTGGTTGTCTTTCAGTGGTAGAGTTTGAAAAGTTGAGTACAAAGAGAATCACGAGAAGACATGTCCATTTCATGAAGATTTGTTTAATAGTAATGGTAACAAGCAAATCGAAATTTTTTTTTTGTTGTGGTTGGTGTGGGTGATGCATTACATAAGAATATTTTCCATGCCAGGAAGGAAGGGCCATATGTACGAACACTATTTCCCATAGACACAGAATGGGTAAAAACCTTTGCTACATCTGGCCCAAAGTCTTATGGCTGAAGACTCTGGCCCATATTTATACTTTTTGACGCTAAACTGCGCTAACGCAGTTTAGCGTCAAAAAATTTAGCGCCGTCTAACGCCATTCTGAAGCACCATGCGGGCGCCGTATTTATGGAATGGCGTTAGCCGGCGCTAGCAGACCGGCGCTGCCTGGTGTGCGTGGAAAAAAACCACGTAGACCAGGCAGTGCCGGCGTAGGGGGAAAATGGCGTTAGGGCGTCTTCCAACCACAGGAAGTGGAATTAAGGGGGCCTTTAGTGTGCCACCAGTCTTGCCACTAGCTTGGCAGGTCACACAAGAGAGACAGAACTCTTTGGTGTCCTCTGACATATGAGGCCAGTGAAACAATGGAACAAGCCTGTCCCATGTTTTACCCTGGCCCAAATGCCCAGCCAAAGGAATGTCATGTGCCAAGGTAAGAAGAAACTCCCTGTACTGCAAAGGGATGACCAATCCCCTGGCAGCTCCAGGTTTTGGGTCCCTTGACTCAGTATACAGGAGGTTGTCTTCCCAATACACCTTGTGGCTATCACTGACATCCCCATTCTGCTGTTTGACAGCTTGCTGTCTCAAACCCTCGTTTGTGGGACAGGTCTGCTGTGCCACACTCAGCTCTTCCTTAGCAGGCCCCTCTGCACCCAAAAGCTGAGCAGTGTCTGCTGCCAGCTCCTCTGGTGTAGGTTCTGCACAGGGAGAGGCTTCCTCTTCCTCAAAAGGCGAATCTTCTGGAGAGGGAGGGATAGTGGGCAAGGATTTACCCTTATTACCCCTAGCTTTTGGGAGCACTTGGTCCATTGTTCCAGGATCCAAGTTTCCCTGTCCTTTTTGCTTTTTGGCTTGAATCCTTGTCAAAGCAAAAATATGCCCAGGAATGCGCAGCATTGCTGCGTGAGCCCCCAAATCCACTTCAGCCCAAGCTGATGTCTCCAATTCATTGCCTAGTAAGCAATGTACAGGTAATTCAGTGGCTACCACAACTTTCTTTGGACTAGTAACCCCCCCCCCCAGTTGACATTCACAACAGCCATGGGGTGGCTAAGTGTGCTCTTGTGAGCACCAGACACTTGGTACTGCTGACCAAGTAGGTATTGATGAGGGTGAACCAGTTTCTCAATCACCATAGTGTATCCCTGTAGGCCTCAACCTCAACACAGTTTATTAGGGGAAGTTGCTTGTACTTACCCATATTAAGGGGACAAGCAACCAAGGTGGCAAAGTCAATACCACCATCAGAGACTAAAACAGCCTCTGTGGTCTCCCTAACAAGACCAACCCCAAAATACACTACCAATGGTGGGCCCAGCTACACCCTTAGATTGGCTATTTGTAGTAGACTTCCCACCACCACTGCTATTTCTAAGGGCACTAGACGTTGCAGTTGGGATTATGGTAGTGGGAGCCTTGGTGTTTTTCTTTGGGCAAGTGGAATCACCTGCCCAATGGCCTTTACTTTTACATAAGTAACACCATGGATTCTTTTGATTGTGGGAAGAGGATTTAGACCCACCACCCCCAGAGGATTTTTGTGGGCCTGATGAAGACTCAGAATGTTTTTTATCTTTGTCCCCACCCTTGTCAGAAAACTTACCATTCTTCTTCTTACCATCCTTGTCACACCTGTATGAACTTTTCTGTTCACTCTTGTTCTGAGCCATTTGTCTGCCTTTATTCCCAATTCCTGGGGAGAGGTCAGATCTGAGTCTACCAAGTACTGGTGCAACAAATCAGACACACAATTGTTTAAAATATGCTCTCTCAGGATTAGATTATACACGCTTTCAAAGTCAGTCACCTTACTGCCATATAACCATCCCTTCAAGGCCTTCACTAAACAGTCTACAAAGTCTGTACAGTCTTGAGAGGACTCTTTTCTGGTATCTCTGAACTTTATCCTATATTGTTCAGTGGTTAAGACAAATCCATCCAAGAGTGCATCCTTCAAAACTTTGTAATTATTAGCATCACTTCCTCTGACAGTAAGGAGCCTATCCCTACCCTTACTAGTGAAAGATAGCTACAAGATAGCGGCCCACTGCCTCTGAAGGACCAACTGTACCATACAAGCCCTCTCAAGTGCAGCAAACCACTTTTTAATGTCATCCCCCTCCTTGTAAGGGGGGACTATCTTATGCAGGTTTCTGGAATCTTGTTCTCTTACAGGATTGCTATCAAAATCACTGCTGCTGCCACCATGGGGAACTAACCCCAACCTCTGCCTTTCCCTCTCTACATCTAAAGAGTCTCTGTCTAAGGCCAGCTGCTACTGTTTTAGCTTCAGCATTGCCTCTTCAGAACCTCAGCTTTCTGAGTTCCCTTTCCATAATGTTATCCTCGGGGTGGGAGGCTTGGGAATTTTGAGACACAGAAGAAATGTGGGAATTAGAAGAGTGTGACCTGTCTCTAACTGACTGGACTCTGGTATCCTGGCCTTTAGGAGTGAAAGGTGCCCTACTAATGTGTGACCCCCTCCCACTACTAGTGTCACTAGATGGTCTGATAGCTGGCAGGTCTTTGGATGAACCCTCCCCAGCATCCTCAGGGGACTCCTTTGAGTCTTGCTGGGTACCCCCCTCCTCTACCTCCTGGTCCTGGGATGGGCCAGGCTGGTTCTGGTCACTTTCTAGGAGAAGGCTAAGGAGAAGATCTTTGGTAGGGTTCTTACCTATGCTTAAACCTCTTTCTATGCAGACCCTCCTCAAACCTTTAAAGCTTAAACTACCCCAGGTTGCCTGGACAACTGTGGGAGTACGTTCTACTCCAGACATGATTGTTAGAAAGGGTTTAGGACAGAGAGAAAAAAGTTTAGAAACTTTTGGAGAAAAGAGAAAAACTTTTTCAAACTTTTCAAAACTTTTGAAATCTTTTATAAAACTTTTTAGAAAGTTTAGAGAAAGAAAGTTAAACTGTTCAGGTTAACTGTGTATATTCTGAAGTATTTGGTATATGTTTTTCTTATGAAAAGCACCAATGACAAAGTGGTAAAGCAGTAACAAGTACTTATCCCACCGCTGCACCACCAATGTAGGAGGCTGGCCTGACTTATAGTGGGTACCTGATGGTACTTACACCTTGTGCCAGGTCCAGTTATCACTTATTAGTAGATTAGTAGTGTTCCAGCAGCTTAGGCTGGTAGAGGTAGCTATTGCAGAGCAGCTTATGCTGAACTAGGAGACATGCAAAGCTCCTACTATACCACTTATATCATAGAGCACTACATCATAAGAACCACAATACTCAGAGTTACTAAAAATAAAGGTTCTTTATTTTAGTGACAATGTGCCAAAAATATCTCAGAGGATATACTCCCTTAGGAGGTAAGCAAAATACACAAAATAGACACACAAACCAAAAACAGGTAAGTAAACAGTTAGAAAAGTAGCGCAAACACTGTTGAATACAATAGGATGCAATAGGCCTAGGGGCAACACAAACCATATACTAAGAAAGTGGAATTCGAACCACGAATGGACCCCAGGCGTAGTGTAGTGTGTAGGGGATCACTGGGACTGTTAGAAAACACTAAGGGTGTGCAAGATACCCCACCCCAAGACCCTGAAAAGTAGAAGTAAAGTTACCCTACTTCCCCACAAACACACTAAAGTCATGATAGGAGATTCTGAAAAGACAACAACTGACTGAAAAGCACTGAAGATTGATTCCTGGACCTGAGGACATGCAAAGGAAAGGGACCAAGTTGTGAAAGTGTCCGGGGGGACAGGAGCCCACTAAACCCCGGATGAAGGTGCAAAATGGCTGCCTCTGGGTGGAAGAACGGAAGATGCCAGGAACTTCTTTGCACCGAAGATGTTCCACGTCGTGCTGGAGGATGCAGAGTTGTTTGCACACAGAAAGACTGCAAACAAGCCTTGCTAGCTGCAAAGGTTGCGGTTGAAGAAAATGGGTGCTGCCCGGGCCCAGGAAGGACCAGGAGGTCACCCCTTGGAGGAGGAGACAGAAGGGGTGCTCAGCAAGACAGAGAGCCCAGGTAAAAGCAGGCAGCACCCGCAGAAGCACTTGAACAGGTGTTCAAAAAATCTGAGCATGGTAGTCATCTCAACACTACAAAGGAGGGTCCCACGAAGCCAGTGGTCAACTCAGCAAGTTGAGCAATGCAGGATGGAGGGCTGGGGACCTGGGCTATGCTGTGCATGAAGGATTCCTTGCAAAAGTGCACAGAAGCCCTAGCAGCTGCAGTTCACGCAGTACACAGGATTACTGTCTGGCGTGGGGAGGCAAGGACTTACCTCCACCAAATATGGACAGAAGGACCTCTGGACTGTTGGGGTCACTTGGATCTAGCTCCTGTGTTCCAGGGACCACGCTCATCAAGATGAGAGGGGACCCAGAGGACCCGGGATGCAGACGTTTGGTGCCTGCGTAAGCAGGGGGAAGATTCCATTGACCTACAGGAGATTTCTTCTTGGCTTCCAGTGCAGGGTGAAGGCAGACAGCCATCAGAGCATGCACCACCAGGAAACAGTTGAGAAAGCCGGCAGGATTAGGCGCTACAATGTTGCTGGTAGTCGTCTTGCTACTTTGTTGCGGTTGTGCAGGCATCCTGGAGCAGTCAGCGGTTGATCCTTGGCAGAAGTCAAAGAGGGAGATGCAGAGGAACTCTGGTGAGCTTTTGCATTCATTATCTGAAGAGAAACCCACAGGAGAGACCCTAAATAGCCGTCAGAGGAGGATTGGCCACCTAACCAGGTAAGCTCCTATCAGGAGGGGTCTCTGATGTCATCTGCTGGCACTGGCCTCTCAGAGGCCTCCATTGTGCCCTCATACCTCTGCGATCAAGATGGCAGAGGTCTGGGACACACTGGAGGAGCTCTGGGCACCACCCCTGGGGTGGTGATGGACAGGGGAGAGGTCACTCCACCTTCCTTTGTCCAGTTTCGCTCCAGAGCAAGGGCTGGGGGATCCCTGAACTGGTGTAGACTGGTTTATGCAAGGAAGGCACCATCTGTGCCCTTCAAAGCATTCCCAGAGGCCAGGAGAGACTACTCCTCTCAGGCCCTTTACACCTATTTCCAAAGGGAGAGGGTGTAACACCCTCTCTCAGAGGAAATCCTTTGTCCTGCCTTCCTGGGACTGGGCTGCCCAGACCCCAGGAGGGCAGAAGCCTGTCTGTGGGTTGGCATCAGCGGTAGCTGCAGTGAAAACTTCAGAGAGCTAGTTTGGCAGTACCCACGGTCCATGGTGGAACCCCGGGGATGCATGGGATTGGCACCCCAATACCAGATTTGGCATGGGGGGACAATTCCATGATCTTAGACATGTTACATGGCCATGTTTGGAGTTACCATTGTGAAGCTACATATAGGTATTGACCCATATGTAGTTCACACGTGTAATGGTCCCCGCACTCACAAAGTCAGGGGAAATTGCCCTGAACTATGTTGGGGCACCTTGGCTAGTGCAAGGGTGCCCTCACACTTAGTAACTTTGCACCTAATCTTCACTAAGTGAGGGTTAGATATATAGGTGACATGAGTTACTTAAATGCAGTGTAAAATGGCTGTGAAATAACGTGAATGTTATTTCACTCAGGCTGCAGTTGCAGTCCTGTGTAAGAATTGTCTGAGCTCCCTATGGGTGGCAAAATAAATGCTGCAGCCCATAGGGATCTCCTGGAACCCCAATACCCTGGGTACCTAGGTACCGTATACTATGGAATTATAAGGGTGTTCCAGTGTGCCAATAAGAATTGGTGAAAATGGTCACTAGCCTGCAGTTACAATTTTAAAAGCAGAGAGAGCATAAGCACTGAGGTTCTGGTTAGCAGAGCCTCAGTGACACAGTTAGGCACCACACAGGGAACACATTTAGGCCACAAACTATGAGCACTGGGGTCCTGGCTAGTAGGAGCCCAGTGAGACAGACGAAAACAAACTGACACACAAGTAAAAATGGGGATAACATGCCAGGCAAGATGGTACTTTCCTACAACCAGTGCCTTAGGGGACCTGAACTAGACTTTGATTTTATCCTATGCCTGACACCCTGAGAGTCTCCTTGGACTTTCCCTTGAGATACTGTAAGCTGTAATGGTGTACTCAAAAGCTGCTTGGGCACCAGAAGAAAGTTGAGAAATCTTATAAAATCTTTTCCTCCAGAGCTCCACTGGGGACCAGCGGCAAGAAGTATCCAGACAGTAGTAAACAACATTGGATTGAATTTCAGCTTAGCCCACTGAAGATTCCAAGCACTACCAAAAATTGACTAAGTCCCATTCTGCACTAAAACTTAAAAAATGTTCCGTAAGAAATCTCAAAATCTCTGGAACTCAAGAAAGTCCCTTTATGCATTGGCACATAGAAAAGATTTCAACATATTTGTCAAAAAAAAGTCACAAAGTGCCTTTCTTAAGTGAAACCTTTTCCAAACTTTGTAACTTCATTTTACCAGGAGCAATCTACTTGGTTTATCTGTCTCAGGCTCCAATGTTGTCAGCTCCAAATCACGCCTTAGTCACATCCACCGCAACCATTGACTACCATTGATGATTTGTGCTTTTTGGTCGTATTTTGACTTTCATCTTTAAACAGTCATATCTCCAGTTCCCTTTTTTGGATACTTGTCATTTTGGTGTCATTGTTCTCATTACATGTATACTTATGTTTATAAATTGGAGCAGGATTTTATTGTATTGTGTCTTTGAATTTCTTAAGGTTTTACACACTTTCCGTAAGTTAAGCCTGGCTACTCCGTGCCATACAAGTATTGAGCTCAGATGTAAATTACTGAAACCTCCAATGGCACTTGTAATACAGTGGACCAGATATCTGTCACATATGTGATGGAGTCACCCATTCACCAAACTTTAAATCAGGCCCTTAATTGTTTTTGGTGGGCTTCTATTCATGCCAAATAATACAGTCCTTTTCTGACATTGTTACATGAAGTAGAGGATCCAAGTTCTGGAGAGAAAGGCTTTTTCTGGGAACATACTTTTTTCCCCATTAGAGCTATGACATTTTGACAGCATGTTTTTAGCCTTAATTGAGTAACCTGTAATAAAGCACAGGGTTCCCAGAGATGGAGACTGAGAGCAGAGACATTTCACTATCCCTGTTAAGATGTGGTTGTCTTTCAGTGGTAGAGTTTGAAAAGTTGAGTACAAAGAGAATCACGAGAAGACATGTCCATTTCATGAAGATTTGTTTAATAGTAATGGTAACAAGCAAATCGAATTTTTTTTTTTGTTGTGGTTGGTGTGGGTGATGCATTACATAAGAATATTTTCCATGCCAGGAAGGAAGGGCCGTATGTACGAACACTATTTCCTATAGACACAGAATGGGTAAAAACCTTTGCTACATCTGGCCCAAAGTCTTATGGCTGAAGACTCTGGCCCATATTTATACTTTTTGACGCTAAACTGCGCTAACGCAGTTTAGCGTCAAAAAATTTAGCGCCGTCTAACGCCATTCTGAAGCGCCATGCGGGCGCCGTATTTATGGAATGGCGTTAGCCGGCGCTAGCAGACCGGCGCTGTCTGGTGTGCGTGGAAAAAAACCACGTAGACCAGGCAGTGCCGGCGTAGGGGGAAAATGGCGTTAGGGCATCTTAAAATGGGGCAAGTCAGGTTGAGGCAAAAAAATCGCCTCAACCCGATTTGCGCCATTATTTTCGACGCCCAGACGCCATTTAAATGACTCCTGTCTTAGTAAAGACAGGAGTCATGCCCCCTTGCCCAATGGCCATGCCCAGGGGACTTATGTCCCCTGGGCATGGTCATTGGGCATAGTGGCATGTAGGGGGGCACAAATAAGGCCCCCCTATGCCACCCAAAAAAAATTAAAAAATATAAAAAATCATACTTACCTAAACTTACCTGAATGTCCCTGGGGTGGGTCCCTCCATCCTTGGGTGTCCTCCTGGGGTGGGCAGGGGTGGCAGGGGGGGTCCCTGGGGGCAGGGGAGGGCACCTGTGGGCTCATTTTGAGCCCACAGGCCCCTTAACGCCTACCCTGACCCAGGCGTTAAATAGTGGCGCAAATGCGGGGTTTTTTGACCCGCCACCTCCCGGGCGTGACTTTTGCCCGGGAGTATAAATACGACGCATTTGCGTCGCCGTCATTTTTTTAGACGGGAACGCCTTCCTTGCATCTCATTAACGCAAGGAAGGCGTTCACGCAAAAAAATGACGCTATTTGCCCATACTTTGGCGCTAGACGCGTCTAACGCCAAAGTATAAATATGGCGTTAGATTTGCGCCGAATTTGCGTCGAAAAAAACAACGCTAATTCGGCGCAAACGGAGTATAAATACGGGCCTCTGTGTCTGCGAAGTGGATGTTGAAGCTCCCCAGTGTGATCAGGCTGAGTACCTGGTGGAAAATTCCAGATTCGAGAGACATACTTCTGAGAGGAGAGTCTTGAGCTTTGCAGCACTGGCTGTCCTGAAAGGTGGCATGAGGGACACCTCAGGGTGGATGGTAACCTGCTTCATGGACGACCGCTGTCTGTCTTGAGTGCTGTGCTGGGCGTGGCCCATGTGGTCCCAGAGGAGTGAACAGACAATGGCTCCTGCTGTCCAGCTAAGAAAGGCAAGTGGGTCAGAGACCTCAGAGACAGCAAAGGTGGGGAGTTCATCAGCCTTGCCCACTCCACTCTGGAGGAGCGACAAGCAAGATGGTGCTGGGGCACTCTTCCTCCATTGGGGGATCCACCTTCTAAGACTTTCAAATAAATAAGACTGCTGACCATTTGAGGAGCTGGGCATGGGCCAGGCCTGCCAGGGGATCCAATCCGCAGCTGCAGAGTTAGCATCAAAAGCAGGGTAGATCAACCATTCTAATTATCCTACTGGAAGAGTCCTGCTCGTAACTCAATGGTGAGGCATAGCTGCCACTAGTTCTTCTGGGCATGACGCACCAACTGAGATGAGAGGGAACTATTGGGCTACCACCACTACTGCCCCTGCTGGTATCCCCTCACTCACCATTGGCAAACATGATTGTAGTCATCCTAAACTAACTTTCTACAAGGTGTGTCCCTTGAGGACAACCAGTGCAACTGCAGAAGAGGACCATCCACCTGAACAAGGCTAGCCTGAACCCACATGGGCATTAAAGCCTTATTCACTGATATCCGTAGCAGTCGCCCCACTATTGACTTCAAAGCAATATGTAAATCACCACATGGACAGAATGAGCAACAGACTTGATCAAGTACGGTGACAAGCTGGACCACCACAAGCAAAGGATGTCCAACACTAGAGATGGCCCTACGCCGTGAAATGAGCAACTCTTGGCGATGGCAAAGGTGCTTGACTTAATGAAAGCCAAAGTGAAGTTCTTGAGGCGCACCCCAGCAGAAAATACCTTAGAATCCTTTGGCTGCTGGAATCCATCACTATGAGTAAGGTTGAGGACTACATAGAAAACTAGCTTAAGAAGCTCTTCAAGGATCACTTGATTACTGTGTTCCTGGAGGAGCGTGTGCATCACTCCCAGGGGCTGTCAGCTCACCCCACCATCACACATCTATTGTATTTCCAGGATCAAGACAACATATTATGCCTAGCACTAGTTCAATATCAAGGTAATAAGATTTAAGCCTATCTGGACTTCATACCGGCAGTGTATACTGCTTGCAGGAAGATCCTCCCGGCCAAACGATTGCTGATAAAGGCTGCCTTGTCCTATGCCCTCATCTATCCAATCAAGCTCCAAGTCACTGTCATTGAAAACATGCACCTTTTTAATTATCCAAAGATAGTGCTGAAATTCTGCCACAAACACTACCACCGGCATATGAAAATACCCTGGCTGCTGCTGAAAACCCTCAAAGCCATCTTAATATCAATGACTAACTGCAGCCCAGGGCTAGAGGGGTTAGTTCCATTTGGTTGATGCTACAATTGTGCTACTACTACTGCATAGTTCACCCATAAAGAAGCCCCTCAAGATCCCCTGATGCACGTCTGTTGGCTTTACACACCTATCTCTCCTACCCACCCATCTCCACACTGAGCTGGGGTGACCACTCACCCCCCTCTGCCACCCCTGAGATGAATCCCAACTGACTGTTGGAGGACCCTTTTGGTACTCAGTTTTTTTGTGTGTTGGGTCTTCAACAGAAGGGCAAATCTTCAACAGGTTGGAGGTGTTGAAGTGGGACGGCGTGTGTTCTATTGTTCGACTGTGACAGTTACCAGAGCTGTGGCTGAGGTGTTAATATTGGATGCTTCATCGTCCCTTCAACCTGTGTGAATCTACATTTTGGAGGCTGCTGTCCATTTAACACTGGCGACAAGGGTGGGCTGTGCCTCAATACACCTCAATATGCTTTGGCTGGAGAAGGTATGAAGAATTAAACATTGCCAGGAAGGTATCTGGAGTTTGACTGTTGTCGTGGCGAGCCATGGAAGCTCACTGTTGCCACACAAAAGTTTGCTGAGAACTGACTGTGGTCTTACGGTTGACCAGACTGAGTACTACTCCATTAATATTAATGTGAGCCTGGACGCAATGAGGATCGCTAAGGGGTGACGGCAACATTTAATCATAAATTGGTAACCAGCACGTAGAAAAAGTGGGACTTTTGCAACAGTCATTGCAGCGCATGAAGGGGCACCGTGCAATGAGGAACTGCATGCACCTAGATCTTTACCTTCAGCAATGGTCTTTGCAGTGTCTGAAGAGGTGCCACTATGCCAGCTGGCGCATGCCTGATTACCTTCAGCAACAATCATTGCAGTGCATGAAGAGGCGTTGTGTGGCTAAGGAAAACACAGAACGCGAGCACTTAAGCAGTCTTAGTTTTTGAGCTGTTTCAGACAGTCGGTGGCAGCACAATATAAAGCAGTATGAAGCTGGAGAAGTCATGAAAGAGCATAAGAGCTTTAAAACAATGAAGTGAAAGGAAAAGTACTTAGGCCCATATTTATACTCGGTTTGCACTGAATTAGAATCATTTTTTTACACTAATTCAGCGCAAAACTAACTCCATAATTGCTTAGCGCCAATATTTAACGCCAGGGTATGGGCAGGCGTAAGGGGACCTGTAGGCATATTTCCATGGTCAGAGACCGTGGAAAGTGCCATGCTCTGGCCCCAGGGACACCGCCACCCACACCAGTGGGACACCACAGGATGGGGGACCCATCCCAGGTCAGTCCCTGTAAGTATTTAATTTTTTTAGTTTTTCCAGCTCGGGCCCTGACTTGGACCCTCCCTGCACGGCGCTCGCCCCAGTGGCCATGCCCAGGGGACATTTGGGGTGGTAGGCATGGCTCCTGTCTTTACTAAGACATGAGCCATGTCCATGGGGGTTGTGCACCAGAAAATGCATCTACACTTCTCAGAGGTATTTTTCTGCCTCTAAACATTGTAGCGCCATAATTTGGGGCACAAGCTCTGGTTTCCCCCTACACCTCCCTGCCCTGTTAGCCTTCTTTCCAAGGATGCTAGCAGGGCAATAACACCGGCTAGCGCCATTTCATAAATATGGCGCCCAGCCAGCGCCTTGGAATGGCGCTAGCCGGCACTATACTTTTCCATGGAAAACTGCGCTAATGTATAAATCTGGCCCCTACTGTGTCTGTGTGCTGTACACAGATTCGGCTAAATTTGAGAGACATGCTCACAGGAACTTCCATGTCCAATAAGTAGTTTACCTTTCCAGACAATACCATGGTTCACGAAGAGTTTGAGAACACAGTGCCATCTAGGGGTCATTAATGAGAACAGAAGTTTCAGGTACAGTTGGGTTTAGTCATCTTGGATAAATAAAAAGTTAACTGATAAGTGATACCCACACTTGTGGTGGAAACAGGACAATTTAGAGAGTGTGGTACCATAATGCTATTAATTCCATTACAAGTATATCACTTAACACAAGTAATTTTATTCTGTTACCTACACACTATTGTGAATCATTAAGTATTGATTGCAGCAAAGCAGAACACATGATGAAATGTTTACAAGACATTAAGAATGATACAGAGTGTAAGGAGTTCATACGACAAGTGAGAGAAGAAAAAAATCATCTGTGATGAATTGAAAAAAGAGTGATTCACATTTTAAGGGTCAGTGTTACATGTGGACAGGTATTTCACATGGTGAATAGTAAAGATTGCCCGGCAATGGAAGCAGTTTCCAATAAATGTGGAAAAGGGGCTATTTCATGGTGTGTTGCAGAAGTGGGAAGGTTGTTAGGAAATCTAACAAGCAAAATGTAATAGAGGAACGTGATGAAATTGTACTGCAGATGTCTGAACGTGGCACAAGTAACCCAAAACATTTGGTGAAAACAGAAGATCTTGATGTGGAAGTCATGTTCCACTCATGCTCTAGAATAATAATGATTTCAGAGGAGGTATTCAAAAAATTTTCAGAGAAGAGGTGAACTTACATAGGATGGATATATGACCAGGAGAGTATGGAGGACAACCAATAAAAATGGAAGAATATTTCCTTGGTAGAGCTGAATACAAGAATAGATACACAGGTCCTTATTATGAATCTGGCGATGCATGACCGCCAGTCTTGCGGCGATGGACCCACTGCCAACAGGCAGGCGGTGGAACCGCCACATTATGACCGTAGCGGAGCCTCCAGGGTCTGACCACCGACATCCCCAGACTGCCGCAAACTAGCAGTCTGGCAGTCCCGGTGGTTGTCATCCTCCAAGGCAGCGCTGCTTGCAGCGTCACCTTGGGTTCACGAGTCTCCATACCACCAGCCTTTCCATGGCAGTTTACACTGCCATGGAAAAGGTGGTGGAATAGGGGGGTTGGGGGGCCCCTGGGGACCCCTGCACAGCCCATGCACTTGGAGTGGGCAATGGAGGGGCCCCCATGCACAGCCCCATCGCTCATTCCACTGTCCATATTATGGGCAGTGGGATGCACGACGGAGGCACCCGCCGCACCGCCACATTGGCGCTAGCTCCAGTAAGAGCCGGCGTCAATGTTAAGGCCCTGTTCGCCACAAGGCCAGTGGGCGTAAACACTGTTTCCACCCACCGGCCATGCAGTGAACTCCTAATACAGCTAGCAGGGTTCAGGCTGCACAGGCGACCTGAAGGTGGGAAGAGTTTGGTGAGTGGCCTCTGGCACCCGCCAAACTCGTAATGAGTGTGTAAAGTCTATGGGCCTGATTTAGAGCTTGATGCTGGGGTTATTCCCATTCGTCAAAATATAAATCCCATTATATCCTATAAGGTTTATATGTTGGCGGACGGGATATCTGTCACCGTTGTGATGGAGTAACCTCTCCACCAAACTCTACATCAGGCCCTATGTGTCTGTTAAAGGTGACAACATCCTAGGATGGCCTATATAGAAGGATTTGGATGTATATCTTAATCCCAACACCAGTCAACACATTTTATTTCAGAATATTACCAGAACTGAAAACAATGTGTACATCTATGAGAAGCAATTCCCTGAGTGTGCATGGTGCATTGAAAGAAGAATTGGAGAAATTGTGGAAATTGGGGGTATTAGCGCCTGTTGAAGCAACTGAATGGTTGCCACAAATAGTAGTTGCAAGAAAGGCAGACAGCAAGATTCACCTGTGTATTGACCGTAGGGCTCTCAACAGAGAGTTTATTTTGTAGACAAATTTCAGTTGCCAAATATAACAGAGATGTTTGCAGTGGCAGCGGGGTGTACATTTTTCTCAACCCTGGATTTAACTTCAGTATGCTACCAAGTTTGTTTGCATTCTGATTCTTAAGAGCTTACAGCTTTTACCTCACCCATGGGGCATACAATTGTAAAATTATGCCATTTGGTCTTGCATTAGTGGTGGTAGTATTTCAGAGAGCAATGTTATCTACACTTTCTGGGATATCTGGAGTATTCCTCTACCAATATGATGTTTTGATATTTGCCAATTCAGAGTCAAAATATGAGGAGAGAATAAGGTAGGTCTTAAAGAAATTTAAAGCATACAGTTTAACTGTAAAAAGGAAAAAAACAGCCTACATTGTGCAGAAATAAATGATCTGGGCCATAAGATTACTTCTCAAGGGATGCAACCTAAAGCAGAGCTCGTCAACACTTTACTGCAGTTAGTAGCCCCAAAAAACAAGGACGAGTTGAGATCCTTTTTAGGGATGATTGAATTTTACAATAAATTCAAAAGTAAATTTGCAAGTCAAACGTTCCATATGAGAAAATTGCCAAAGAATTAAGTGAGTTTCAAGAGAGATGAAGATTGTAAGGTAGAATTTGAGGATGTGAAACATGCTTTGGCTGCTGCTATAAAATTGAAGGCATTCCCATCAGGCAAAAAAGTCACTTGAACAATGATGCCAGTTTGAAAGAATTGGCAGCAGCACTGTTGCAGGAAAATGATGAAGGAGTGTAGACAACTGCATTTGTCTCTAGGGTATCGAGAGAGGAGGAAGTTAATTGTTCTGTAATCAAGAAAGAGTCATTTGCTGTGTACAGGGCACTTAATAAATTTAACAAGATCATTTGGGGAACTGTGTTCAAGTTGAGAACTGTTCACAAGCCACCACAGGGAGGAGTTTACAAAGAAGAGCTTAGAAGCAATTTCGAGTAGGATTAGGACATGGGTCATTCATCTCCAGGAGTTTACATTTAATATTGAGCATATTCTGGGTGTGAGAAATTATGCAGCTGTTTGTCTGTCACTATTAGTTAATGACACAAGTGAAGAAATCGAAACTGGTGGTGACAATAGTGAGAAAATCACTTTACCTGAGGAATAAATGTGTATGATCACTAAGGGTTATATTGAAGAAAGAAATTAGAAACAAGGGTTAGATGCTGATCCAGGTTTAAGTAATGTACAAAAAATGCTAGTTGAAGGACAGGATGACAAAGAAAAGGATGGTGAACTGAATTGTCAACATTTGATGGATGTCTATTCATGGGTACAAGAATGAAACTTCCAGAACAAAACTAGAAGGAAACTGATTGACCTAGCACAAGAGGATCATTTTGGAATAACAAAAACCAAATCAAAGACTAAGGTTGACTTTTTTGGTGGCCAGGAATGGATGTGATGATAGAGAGGGTGGTAAGGGATTGTATTTCTTGTTTTACTAGTGACAAGGTGTTGTAGTTGCGCATTCACTTATGTATTGTCAATCTCTTGGTTGGATGTGGCAATGGATATTATTGGTCATTTGACTGAAGAAAGAAGTTCACCATATCTTTTAGTGTTGATTGACTTTTTTCAAGATGGCCAGAAATTAAATGTGTCTCAGATATCAGTTCAAACGTTTCTGTTAGGTTTCTGGTGGAAGTCTTTATAAGTGAAGGGCTCCCTAATAGCCTGCTAACTGACAATGGTATGCAATTTTGCTCCAAGGACATGAAGACATTTTTGGAACGTAATGGCATTTTACATAAGCTTTGCACCCTTTATCACCCAGAAACCAATGGTATGGCAGAAAGATTTAATAAAACATTTTAAGAAGGAATTCAGCTTAAAAAATCCAATGTGAAGGGTTGGAAGGAAAAGGTCTTAAGTTGTTCAGAAGTGAATCACCTTACTCTTCGTCAGTCCACAACTTTGACCTAATTTGAGCTAATAAAATGCAAGAAGACCAATTCAAGGTTAGTACCAGGGTACCAGATTGGTAGACATTAAACTGGGTGGCTGAGTTACAATAAAAGCTCCCATGGATAACAAGAGATGGTCAAAGTTTACTGAACCTATGAAGGGTATAAAGCTTTTTCACAATGCAGTCACGACTCAAGATGGTAGGATTTGGAACTTGCGAAGAGTGGTGAGACACTTCAGGCCAAGTCAGTATAATGAAAGTGAAATCTATCTACATAATTATATAGATTGGCTTCAGGCGAGTCCCAACATGTCTGACAACACTTCAACAACTTCTGTGGTTGAAGTGTTATTATCCAATCAGATCTCTGCACGAGATCGGGATGGGTCACGAATCCTTCACAATACTAGATAATCAAATATGGATTTTCTGTAATTTCCCTAAAACTACTGAACAGAATTACACCAAAACAGACAAGCTCACTTTCAGGACCAGGACCTACCTTTCTGTTCAGTAGTTTTTGCGCTATAGCTGTTCAAAATCCTGATGAAAAAAAGAATGGGGAAAAAGTGTTTTAGGATCCCGCTTTTTCACGGTCCCCTCTGGATGGATCACCCCAAAACTTACCAGGCAGCAGCTGACAGGTCAGGCACATTTTTTTGAAAAGTTTCGTGAAGATTCTTCAAGCAGCACCAAAGATATATATAGGCAAGTAAAAAACACTTTTTATATAGAAACTAGGTCCTAACTATAACTACTTAGTGCGACTGCCACTAGGATTTATATATATATATATATATATATATATATATATATATATATATATATATATATATATATATATATACTGTATATATATATATATACATATATATATATACATATATATATATATATATATATATCAGCACACAGTATCCAATAATATAGATATGCTTGGACATATTAAGGGTTGCTTTCAAGTGCTTTTACTGAAGCCTTTTCCCCAGTGCTTTTCGGTCCAGCCGGGCCTTGATCACGAGTAAAATAACAGTGCACCTACTCAACCATAAATAAGTGAACAACATGAAAAAAGGACATGCTTATACGAGTTCATAAATATCGAAGATGGACAAAAATACATACATCATTTGTAAATAGACACAAAAACGGGTGCCATCTTATTATATTTGCACATAGCTCATACTCATTATACTGTTGAAATCATGTCATTTCATTTCTCAACTTCAAAAATATCCTAGCATTACTCAACCTAAACGCTAATTATATTGCAGTAATTAAACCATTACTACATATTGTTGTAAAAAACTAGGTGCCTACTTGAGTTATCACCTCATATCACCACATATCTTAATACTCATGGTAATGCTGATATCCAGCCACTAACAGCCTGCTAAGTATCCTACCAATGCTGATTCCTGATGGTTAGTGTGTTGAATATAACGGAAACATAAATTCAATCCGCGCACAGGCAATGACACTTAATGATTTGCACTATGTTGTATTACCAGGCACATAATCATGCAGCCCCCAATCTCCTGGGGTACCCTTCATCTAAATACATATGATAATTATGTGCCAAAGTGGCTCACCAACACAACAAGGACCCCTAAATATCAGTACTGAAATGTGCACACCCACCTTTGCCCCTAAAAAATCAATCATGGTTGATAACATCAAATCAAAATCATACCACAGTGTATGTCTCGAATATGTCAACAAACATTCCCCATCACCTTGTGGAGACCTGTGAAACAAAATAAACAAAACAAATACACATATAAAACTGCTAAAACCACAGTTCAAATCTGTACATGCCTAATCATTATAAGCTAAACAGAAACATTAAGAAACTGCAACAGATGGGATGCCAGTTTCTCATCAGAGTTCAACCCTCTAGGTGCGACTGTATCTAAGTCTAGGATGTATGTAGACTCCAATTTACTTAGGGATCTCTCTCTATCATCACCCCGTACACTAGGGAAAATGGCATCAATCACAAAAAATCTCAAGCATTCAGTATTGCTAAAATGTACATTAGCAAAGTGCCGTGCCACAGGGTAATGTGCATTATTGTGCTTTATGGCCCTTAGGTGCTCCAAAATCCGCTTTTTTGCTTTGTGTACTGTACTCCCCACATACATCAAATTACATGGGCACACACAACAATAAACATAAAACTTAGGAACTCATTACAACCCTGGAGGTCGGTGTTAAAGCGGCGGTAATAGCGCCAAAAGGCCTGTCGGAATAAAAATGGGATTACGACCATGGCGGAAACCGCCAACATAGACAGCCACTATAACACTCCGACCGCCACTGCGGTAGCAACGAACAGCGCGGCGGACACTGCCAACAGACAGGCGGGAGACAATGTACCGCCCACCCTATCACAACACGCCTATCCGCCACCTTTTCCGGGGCGGAACCATATCGAATAAAAACACGGTGGAAACAGTAAACAGAAGGGAAAACACTCACCTCTCCACACCCCACGAGGAACCAGGACGCCATGGAGCCTGAATTGCAGATACTGCCGGCGATGGTCTTGTGGTTGTCACCGCCATCATTGGGGCTCCTGATAAAGGCAATGATGGCGGTGACAACCACGGTGAGTACTGCACCTACAACACAGGGGAGGGGGAGGGGAAGAGAGTGACACACACACGCAACACACAACACCCCCACCACCACCCTCACCCACAACACCATACACACAAATACATGCTGCAACAATACATATACACCCTACCACCCCCTGGAAGAACGCAAGGACAAAAGGAAATGATTTGAACAAATGTAATCATGGGAAATATCATTATCAAAATGCAAAATCCAGTATATACAATTATGGACATCAACTACACAAGTCCGGATAGTGCACCAATCATTGTCTGTAGACCACTGGGCCCAAAATGCATTCCAAACAGAGAGAACACTGGAGGTGCATCACATAGAAAATATACAGGCACCTCGGGGGCGGGCACCTCAGCCTGATGAATGCACGATGCCACTGCTCCACGAGGGGGCTCTATGCCCACAGTTTGGTCCTGGGGAGTGCAAAGCCGCAGTCTCTCAAGTCTCTCCAGTGGGTGGTTTGCCCACTGCATTATCCTGGGGTGAGTGCAAAGCCACAGACTCTCAAGTCTTTCCAGTGGCTGGTTTGCCCACTGCTGCATCCTGGGGAGTGCAAAGCCACAGTCTCTCAAGTCTCTCCAGTGGGTGGTTTGCCCACTGCTGCATCCTGGGGAGTGCAAATGCGCAGTCTCTCAAGTCTTTCCAGTGGCTGGTTTGCCCACTGCTGCATCCTTTCTGCACTGGTTCTGAAGGGGGCTTGGTGCCCAGAGTGCTTCATCCTGCCAAGGACTGAGGTAGTGGATGCCTTTCTCCACTGGTTCTGGAGGGGGCTTGGTGCCGAGAGTGCTTCATCCTGCCAAGGACTGAGGTAGTGGATGCCTTTCTCCACTGGTTCTGGAGGGGGGTTGGTGCCCAGAATGCTTCATCCTGCCAAGGACTGAGGTAGTGGATGCCTTTCTCCACTGGTTCTGGAGGGGGCTTGGTGCCCAGATTGCCTCATCCTGCCAAGGACTGAGGTAGTGGATGCCTTTCTGCACTGGTTCTGAAGGGGGCTTGGTGCCCAGAGTGCTTCATCCTGCCAAGGACTGAGATATTGGGTGTGATATTCCACTGGTTCTGGAGGGGGCTTGGTGCCCAGAGTGCTTCATCCTGCCAAGGACTGAGGTAGTGGATGCCTTTCTCCACTGGTTCTGGAGGGGGCTTGGTGCCGAGAGTGCTTCATCCTGCCAAGGACTGAGGTAGTGGATGCCTTTCTCCACTGGTTCTGGAGGGGGGTTGGTGCCCAGAATGCTTCATCCTGCCAAGGACTGAGGTAGTGGATGCCTTTCTCCACTGGTTCTGGAGGGGGCTTGGTGCCCAGATTGCCTCATCCTGCCAAGGACTGAGGTAGTGGATGCCTTTCTGCACTGGTTCTGAAGGGGGCTTGGTGCCCAGAGTGCTTCATCCTGCCAAGGACTGAGGTAGTGGATGCCTTTCTCCACTGGTCCTGGAGGGGGCTTGGTGCCCAGAGTGCTCCACGTGCAGTGTGGCTGGAAAAGTACACTCGCCTGGGTGTGTGTGCCACGAGATTGCCGCGGTACAGGTAGCATGATACGCCATGGAGGCAGAGGCATACCCTACATTGCTGCGGCTTCGCATTCCATATGCAGGTGACAACTGTGATGACAGTGATGCTTCATGGAAGCTGCCCAGGGTCCTGGAACTCACCACCAGCCTCGGACGAATGACCACTGGGGATGGTAGCCATGTTTGTGGTGGTGCCACTGTCTGAGGATGTTGCGGGGCCACTGGCGGTGCTTGCGGCGGTATCAGTCGTGGCGGTGCTTGCAGTGGGGTCTATGGCGGCGGTGTTGGCTGCGGGGTCTGTGGCGGCGGTGCGGGCTGCGGGGTCTGTGGCGGTGGTGCTGGCGGCGGGGTCTGTGGCGGCGGTGCTGGCTGCGGGGTCTGTGGTGGCGGTGGTGGCGGTGGTGGCGGTGCTGGCGGCGGGGTCTGTGGCGGTGCAGGTGGCAGTTGAGGTGTCGCTGTTCTCCTCGCCGTACAGGTTGGCGTCGATGTGGACAGAAGGTGTGACACTGGTCCCTCAGTCTGTGCCACCATGCCCTCTCCTGACCTGCCCTTCAGTTTTTGGCCCTTCCCCACCTTAGATGGTGGCGCAGCTGTCTTGCCACTATCCCCTTTCGTTTTCCCTGACCCCTTGGTGGCAGGTGTTTTCGGCTTCTCCCTCTGGGATGTGGGCACCTTTTTAACCTTGGCAGGTGGCGGAATGTCCTTGCACTCGCTCGGTTGCACACTGGCAGCCCTAATGGTTGACACACTCCATGACCCCGCAGTTGCTGACACCACTGTGCCTGGGGATGCGGTGGCTGAGGTGCTGGGCTGGGACCTGGAAAGCCTGGCCCTAGGGGAAGAACAGGGGGAGGGAGTTGTAGGGAAGAGGTCAATGTTAGCCAGGAAAAGTTTTTTAGACAGACTGGGACAGGTAGATGGAGGGGGTTTGGGAGTGGAGGTAGAGGTAGTGGTTGTAGGAAGTGCACGTCTGCTGAATTTGGGTGAAGGTGCATGGGCTGGAGGCTGTTGTGAGGTGGATGGCTGTTGGGTGGGTGTGTGCCTGAGTTTGTGTACTTTGGGAGGAGGGCTCACAGACACACTGGGAGAGGACACTGGGGATGTGTGAATGGTAGTGGGGGTGGTGATTGCACATGAGCAGTGTGTGGTGATGGGCGTGATGGTGATGGACGTTATGGCTGAGGATGTTGTGCATGCAGGTGTGAGTGGAGACGAGACTGGGAGGAAGGAGGGAGACATGGAGGTGGGGGACACAGTGGAGGAAGTGAATGTTGGGATGTGTGCATGGGTATGATGCTTGTGTGAGTGCCTGTGGCATGTGTGATGCTTATGTTTGCCTGAGCCACTCTTGTGTGTTTACGAGTGTGCATGCTGCTCTGATGATGTGCTTGGGATAGGCTGAGGTACAGGGGATTGGGTCTGGGTGGAGGAGGTTGGAGGGGGAGGCTGGACACAGGGACAATGGCTGCCATCAGTGCTGAGGCCAGAGCCTGAAATGCTCACTGTTGGCCTGCCTGGCCAGAATGAATACCCTCCTGGTATGCATTTGTTTGTTGCAAATGCCTCTCAACACCCTGGATGGCATTCATAATGGTAGGCTGCCCAACAGTGAGGGATCTCAGGAGGTCAATAGCCTCCTCACTGAAGGCAGCAGGGCTAACTGGGGCAGGGCCTGAGGTGCCTGGGGCGAAGGAGATCCCCAACCTCCTGGGTGAGCGGGCACGGGACACACACTGAGGGGCTGCTGGGAGGGCGGTGCTGGTAGTGGGGGTGGCGGCTGTACCTGTTGATGTGGGGGGCACAGAGGGGCCCGCCACCGCAAGGGAGCTCCCATCAGAGGAGGAGTCGCTGTCACTGGTCTCTGCTCCTGTCCCCGCCGTGGAGTTCCCCTCCCCCTCCATCCCACTGGTGGCTTCAGACTCGGTTGTTTCACCCTCCAGGGCCAAGTGAGATGCAGCTTCCTCCTGCTCCGGTGCCAATGCTTCTCCGCCTGATGATGCTATTGCACACAAGAACAGGGAGACCACAAAAAGGGTGGGGGGAAGACAGGAGAAAGACATGTTCACTGCATGCAACACCACTACCGTTGGCGGACACAACAGACACAGCAGCCCTCTGCACTACACCATGCACTTATAGCTCCTAGATTTTTCACATGCCCATGGGGTACAAGTCCTAAGCCCGATTGCTGCACACCTGGAAGTCACAGGATCCTGACTAGGTGTAGATGGCACTAACCACTAGTGGGGTTGGGGTGCCACAGAGCCTGCCTCACAAGGGACCTTGCCTATCAAGCTCGCCCTGGCCTAGGGGAACCCACTGCCCACCTCCCCCACCCAGACACCTCGTAATGCACGCAGAGTCAGCTGAATGAGAGTGTACTCACCCCCTTGTGGCTGCTGTGATGCCCTCAAGCGCCCATCCAACTCTGGATACATCACCGCCAGGACACGGAACATCAGGGGGGTCATGGTGCGATGGGCACCCCTCCCACGTTGGGAGGCCATCCCCAGCTGGGCCTCCGCCGTCTTCTTGCTCCAGTGGCGCAGGTCCTCCCATCTTTTACAGCAGTGGGTGCTCCATCTGTGGCGGACCCCCAGGGTCCGGACGTCCTAGGCGATGTCACGCCAAATAGCCTTCTTCTGGTTGGTGCTGACCTAGAGCAATAGCACAGGGGGAAAGGAAAATCTTTACCCGTCCGGACCGTCATACTCCTTGGCCCGCGTTCCCACCCTTGCCCTGATGCACATACACTCACCGTCTGCACATGCAGGCCTCAGCCCCCCCATTTATCTTCCATCCACACCACTTCAAACAGGCATTGCCCATGCAGCATGCTCACAGTGTACTCACCTGTTTGTCTGGAGGACCGTACAGTTGTGTGTACTGGGGGAGGACCCCATCCACTAGTTTCTCCAACTCCTTCAAAGGGAAGGAAGGGGCCCTTTCTCCAGACACATGAGCCATTGTCGCTTCCAGACACAGGTTACAGTACCACTTGCAGTGTAGGTCCTCTCCTGTTGAAGCTCAGGTATGAAGTGAGTGAACAGACAGAAAATGGTGGTCACGTCCGTGGCGGTGCATACCGTCACCGCCGGCATACATCATCATTGGCTCCTCGGACCCATAGGGTCCAATGTTAACCAATGCTGGATTGCGCTGCGGTCTTATACCACCCACAACGACGGTGTACAATGCCAGTGCAGTTACCTCATATCCCCTTGTCCCACCTTACAGGTCAGGCAGCCGCCATTTCACGGCACCACATGGCATTAATATTAACTGCGTCACACCAATGTAGGCCTTGAATACACACAGTTACAGGCACATTGCAGATTAATAAATGTGTGCAAATTATATTTTCTAATACCTCAGTGTTGGCTGACTCTCTGCTCGCTGTTCTCGTCCATAGGGCACGTCTGCTGGGGCAGGTGATGAGATGGCAGCATCCTCCGGTGTACAGACTGCTGGTGGACCTGTCGACAATGGAAGAGAGACACATAATAGTCACCTACAGACTTGATCGTGCAACAATCCATGAACTGTGTGCCCAGTTGCAGCCAGACCTGATGTCAGCTATCCGCCATCCCACAGTAATCCCCCCTCTAGTGCAGGTCCTGTCAGTACTCCATTTCCTGGCAAGTGGTTCCTTTCAAACAACAGTGGCCATTGCATCAGGGATGTCCCAGCCAATGTTCTCTAACGTGTTGTCCAGAGTGTTGTCTGGCCTGCTGAAACACATGCGCAGCTACATCGTGTTCCCTCAGGTGGAGGGTTTGCGCATGTGAAAGGTGACTTATATGCCCTGGGACATATCCCCAACATCATTGGTGCCATTGATGAGACACATGTGGCCTTGGTACCCCCCGCAGGAGTAAATAGGTGTACAGAAACTGGAAGATCTACCATTCTATGAATGTGCAGATGGTGTATTTGGCAGACCAGTACATCTCCCATGTGAATGCCAAATTTCCTGGCTCAGTGCATGACACTTACATTTTGAGGAATAGCAGCATCCCTTATGTGATGGAGCAACTCCAGAGGCACCGTGTGTGGCTAATAGGTGAGGACAAGGACCCTATACAGTATGAATAGGTGTCTGGGTATCGGGTTGTCCCTATTGGTTAGTGTGTGTCTAACAGTTGTCCCTCCATATTTGCAGGTGACTCTTGTTACCCCAACCTGTCATGGCTACTGTCCCCAGTGAGAAATCCCTGGACAAGGGCAGAGGAACGCTACAATGAAACACATGGGTGAACTAGGAGGGTGATTGAAAGCACCTTTGGCCTCCTCAAGGCCAGATTCCGGTGCCTCCATATGACAGGTGGTTCTCTCTACTACTCACCAAGGAAGGTGTGCCAGATCATCATGGCCTTCTGTATGCTGCACAACCTGGCTTTGCGACACCAGGTGCCTTTTCTGCAGGAGGATGGGCCAGCTGGTGGTCTTGTGGCAGCTGTGGAGCCTGTGGACAGTGAAGAAGAGGAGGCAGAAGAAGAGGATATCGACAACAGAAACAACATAATCATGCAATACTTCCAGTGGGACACAGGTAAGAATATGTCACTGCCTCCCATATCTCATACTATTTTTGGAGCTAGCATAAGTCTGTCATTTTCACTCAGTGTATGGACCCTGACCTGTCACTTTGCCTTTCCATTTCACAGATGTCGGTCCCCCTTTGTGCCCTCTGCTATATTTCCTCCAGCCCTACAGCTGTGTTACATCGGTATGTGCACAAGTAAATTGACATTGCTATATTCCATGATTATTGCAATTACACGTTTGTGAAAACACAGACTGAGTCCAGATTGTTTTGTGCTTGAAGTGTGTTTATTTCTGTGCAAATAAGTGGAGTGGGTTGTAAAATAGGCAGGGGGGATGGTGGAGGAATGTCCATGGCAGAGTCCAGTCTATTTGTTTCACAGGTGCATTGTTCAAAGGGGCATAGGAAGTGGAGCAATGGCAGTTGAAGGATGGACAGGGTGACAAAGTGGGACAGAAGTGTGACATTCAGGGCCATTTCCTGGCAGGGATCTTGGCAATGTTCTCTGTCTTGTTCCTGGATCTCAGGGACCGTTTGCAGTGTGGTTCTCCATCTGCAGGGGGTGGGGTGCTAGTGTTGTGTTCCTGTGGCGGTGCCTCCTGTCCACTAGCGCCAGCGGAGGTGGAGGGCTGTTCATCATCCAGGCTAGTGTCAGGGGCCCCTTGTTTTGCCACTGTGTCCCTCCTGGTGTTGACAAGGTCTTGTAGCACCCCTGCAATGGTGACCAGGGTGTTGTTTATGGACTTCAGGTCCTCCCTGATCCCCAGATAGTGTTCCTCCGGCAGCCGCTGGGTCTCCTGAAACTTGGCCAGTACCGTTGCCATCGTCTCTTGGGAATGATGGTAAGCTCCCATGATGTTGGAGAGGGCCTCGTGGAGAGTGGGTTCCCTGGGCCTGTCCTCCCCCATCACACAGCAGTCCTCCCAGTTTCCCTGTTTTCCTAAGCATCTGTCCCCTGAACCATGTGCCCACTGCCCCCAGGTCCCTGATTTTCTTGGGTTGGTAGGTTTTCCTGGGATCCCTGTAGTAGAAGACACACTGCTGATTGACGTGTCCTGGGGACACAGGGATGGGCACGCTGGGTAGGTGCTTTGCTGGTGTTTCCTGAGGGGGGAGGGTCTGTGGTGGCTTGTGACAATGTGTGGGGAACCGACTGTCCAGAGGTCCCTGATGGGCCGGGCTGGTCATCTTGATCCAGTTGTGCAGAGCTGCTGTCATCACTGTGGGTCTCTTCTATGGGGGGACAGGATATGTCTGGTACCTCCTGTCTGGTGACGTTGGGTTGGGTTGGGGTCCTGCAGGGGTGTAAAGGCATAATTATTGTATTTGTGTGTGCCATCGTGTGCAATGGGTGAGTGACCCTGTACTCCAGTGCTTGCATTCTTGTCTTGGTCCTTGTGTGATATTCGGTTTGGGGTCTGTGTGGGTATCTGTAGTGGACATGCTTTGGTGATGGGTGTCCATGCTTTGGTGTTGCATGCAGGGCTTGGTATTGGGATGGGTGGGTTGTGATAGTGGGGCATATGTGAGGTGTTGGAGTGATGGGGGTGAGGGTGAGGGTGGGAGTATGTGATGGCATGCAGGTAGGGAGGGGGATATAGTAGTAAAGCTTTGACTTACCAGAGTCCAGTCTTCCTGCTACTCCTGCGAGGCCCTCAGGATGCAGTACTGCCAAGACCTGCTCCTCCCATGTTTTTAGTTGTGGGGGAGGAGGTGGGGTCCAGTCCTCTGTACAGCAATCTGGTGTCTGGAGACCACGGAACGCACCTTCCCCCGTAGGTCGTTCCACCTCTTCCTGATGTCATCCCTTATTCTTGGATGCTGTCCCACTGTGTTGACCCTGTCTACGATTCTGCGCCATAGCTCCATCTTCCTTGCAATGGAGGTCTGCTGTACCTGTGATCCGAATTGCTGTGGCTCTACCCGGATGATTTCCTCCACCATGACCCTGAGCTCCTGCTCAGAGAACCTGGGGTGTTGCTAAGTTGCCATGATGTGGTGTGGGTGATGTGTGAAGTGGTGTGTGTTGGGATGTGTGAGGGGATGTGTTGTGTGTTGTTTGACGTGCGTGGATGTTGTGTAAGTGATGTTGTTGTGTGTCTGTGGATGCTGGTGTTGTTTATGGTGGTGTCCCTCTCTGGCGTGGTTTCAGAATTCTGGAAGTAAGGGTTTGTGGGTGATGTGGGTGTGTGTTTTATATTGGATTGGGTGTGTTGTGTGTATGTGTGTCAGGTGTGTGTATTTTGAATTGTCCAATGTGGTTGTGTTTTGTAAATGTGTGTGTATTTTTTGTGCAGTGGTGCGTACCACCAATGGAATACCGTGGTTGAAAGACCGCCGTATTGATTCATGGGTTGTGATAGTGTGGGCGTATTCCTGTTGCCGTGACGGTGTAGGTTTTGGTATCGCCAATTTATCACTGACCTTTGGTGTGGCGGACTTGTGTGGGTGTCTGGATTATGGCGGATTCCGAGCTGTGGGTCGTAATAGCTGTAGAGGAATTCCGCGGCCGCAGCAGTATGTTAGCGGTCTTCTGCACTGCGGTAAGCGGGATTTACCGCCAGGGTTGTAATGAGGGCCTTATTGTTACAAGGTGTCAATTTGCTAATTGAGAACACTCTCCTACTAGTTAGAACCACAAACTATCTTATATCATGACTGGTTTTAAAAGCTTTGCATTTGCCACAACAGGAGAAGCCCACCTTTCATTTTTTTATGAATGTCAGGGACAATATGATTCTTGCTAAGTACATCCCTTAAGGATTCACACATCCACACAGACACTCACATACCCACTCACAGATATAGTCTCACGACCCCTGTCACATCCACATAGACCCTCTAATACCCACTCTTACACCCAGTTACTCTCACACCCTTTCTCATACCCAGAGACACCTTCTCACACCTATTCTCACACCCAGAGAGACAGGCCTCGTGGCCAACTCCTGCCACACATGGTCAAAGGCCGTGCTTAGCGTGGGGTTGGATGGTTAAGGCGATTGGCTGGAGGGCCTGGCTACAAGCCAGGCCCTGCGGCAAACACCCGCACTGCATGGCCAAAGGCTGTGTGCAGCAGTGGTTGGATTAACGTATAGTAATGAAAATTACTTTTTGTTAAAAAAGCCGTAGAAAGTCACAAACCATAGGTTATGGGGACATTATAGTTAGGAAATAGAATTGAAAAACCATAGAAATTCACTTAAAAAACAAACATTAAAGGGATGTTATAGCAAGGTTCTGAATTTACCTGCACAAAATCAGAGAAATTCAGCAGTTATAGTTAGAGTTATTTTAAGTAACTATAACTTGTTGCCTAATGTAACTATAACTCGTGCCCTTGCTATGCACTGCCAATCACCCCAGATATTACAGCACTGATGACAACTTTTATAACATCAATAAAAATATTAATGAAACATTAGAAGTCAAAATATTGAAGAACAAACTGCATGGTGGGGATGCAAGTTATAGTTACCGTAGGCCACGAGCTATAGTTACTTGAAATACCTCTAACTATAACTTCTGAATTTCTCTGGTTTTGTGCCTATAACGTCCCTGTAACATTTGTTTTTTAAGTGAATATATATATATATATATATATATATAATTATTCGTACACATTTTTTTCCTTTGGAATACCCTCTTAATTGTTTGTTTTCGCTTAATCTTCTTTATGGTTAAAACTTTAATGTCTGATTAATCAATATGTAATGTTGCTCCATAGAAACATGTATATTGAATTTCTCTTCTGTCTGTTTGTGAAACTTTACACAAAAAAAGGTAGATGTGTGGCATCTCAGCTGATGTGACTGGTAATTGAACTATGACATTAGATTCCTGGCTTCCCAGGTTCTAGATTCAACTGATGTAAGCAGACTGTGCTGTGAATGTGACAGTTACAGGAGCTGTGGTTGAGATGTTAACATTACACACTTCGTCATTCCTTCAACCTGTGTGGATCTTCACTTTAGAAACTGCAGCCCATTTAACAGCCTGCATGCCAAAATAACTGGGAGTCCTTTGGGATCTTCCCATGCAACTAGATGCTTTGGAGCACTGGTTCCAGTGTTCAAACTTCAATTTGTCGCCACTGGCAAAATGTACTACCTAGCTCAGTTCCTCAGCTTGCTGTTGGAATAGGAAGAGACTGCTACATGTGAAACCTATTGCTTACATAAAGAAGCCATGATGCAATGCTTTGGTAAGTGAGACAAGGCAGGTAAAACCTTTGATGCTCAACCAAAAAAGACTCATATGTTACTGAGCTGCTGGGTGAAGGAGGTGTGACCTACAACTCTACATCACATATTGTGCTGAAAATGCTAGATTCTACCAATCTACTCTGAATGTACCCCAGACAGATTTACAAAGTAATTTGACTCCATACAGCTTCTCTGGCTAGAGACCATCCACTGACAGTATCAAAGTGTTCTTTTTGAAGCATACAAATAGTCCATGTCATACGCAGCCTGGCTGGTGCTTACAGCCTCCAGCCTTGATAGACTAACTCCACAATTCTATGAGGACTATGCTCAAATAATGGCCCACCTCTACTCATTTTGTACACAAAAGTTAGAAGCACTGGCTCCCTTATAATGATGCCCTCTCAGACACACGGTGGTCCCCTATTTTAGCTTTGTTTTCCATTTCACATTTTACACGTTTTAGCTGGATTGTTTTTAGCATGGCTTTTTAGCAGTGACATTTACACACTTCACTTGCATGATATTATTCTAGGAATATATTGTACAAGTTGCTTGTTTTATTTAGCCTTTTCTTGACATATAATCAGTACATTCTGTTCAAGGCTAGGCACAGTAAAGAATATCATAGTGCTTGCATTGCCAATTCAGGTGACAGCTTCTAACAATAAGACATAGCATTTCATCAGGGCTATGTTTCTGACACAGTGGCTTTTTATTATATAAGTGGTGCACTGACCCAGAAGGGGCTGATGGGCATTCAATCCATGACTGTCCTGAGATGGATTTTGTATTCTATTTGCAGCTCTGCTGGCACTAGCTTACCAGCTTCCTGAGAGGATTGACATCCACACTAAAGGCTGACACGGTTTACAGGTATGGATCTGAGGCTAATCCTTTAGATCAGGCAAAGACAGAAGGGTGCACTCACTGTGCTCTAAATATAGTCATAGGGTTAGGTAGAATCATCTAGAAATAATTTATCATGGTTGGCTTATTCATCCTCTTTACCACATTCGTAATGCTGATTACTTTACTTTGTTTCATCTGCCTAATTGTTGCAGCTCATTCTCGCTACGCAAGTTTACAATTGTTTCAATAAAAGTATTTCTCTTGTTTTAAGCCTGAGCATGCATTCATAATAACCCGAAAGGGTGAAATCTGTTTCCACAAGTTCCTGGTAAGTCAGAGCGTCATGTTCAGGTTGAAATAATCACCTTTCACCCCGGCAGGATTGAGGATGTACATGAGGCACTGTGAGCTAGCCATGAATTGGGTCAACAGCCTCAGGTGGTGTGGAAGGACTCAGGCCTCTACTTTCTGAAGTTCCGTCATCCTAATGTGCAGTCCTATTATTTTAGTAGGAACCCCTCCAACTGTACATGAGGTACTGATTATTACCATACTTCAGCACAACAAGCCATCAAACTTGTGTACTTCACATCGGCCCTTCCCAATGATATTCATATGCATAAAAAACTCCTAGCTAACTCCTTACAGACAGACTCATGACTCCTTCCCCTGCTTCCTAACATTATCCAACCTGATCAGTCGGGATTTCTTCCTATCCACTTGACCTCTCATGTTTTTTTTTATGCTGTTCACCTTGTTTCACAAAATACAGCCAGAGTTTCAGGCAGCGGCAATTTTCTAAGATGAAATGAGGGCCTTTGACTCACTAGAGTGGCCATATCTGTTTGCCCTGCGTTGTTGCTAGATCGGGCTCAGTCCATCTTTTCTTCAGTGGATCAGGCAGTTGCATCTACTGCCTACTGCATGACTCTATGTAAACAGTACAGCTTTTGTCCCATTCAAGATCAGCAGGTGCACCTGACAGGGATGTCCACTGTCCCTGAATTTGTATGCCATCACTATGGACCACTCCAAGCTAGAATGAGACAGCATACACTGAACATGGCTTAAACTACATGTCATGTCATTGAATGCAGATGATGTGACTCTACTTCAAGCAAACCTGAAGTCAACCTAGTGTCCATGTTGTGTGAATTAGTTAAATTCAGTGTTTCACATCAATTGGGCAATGTTACTGTTCCTCCCCTTGACTGCTGCATTAAACAAGTTTGCACTGGAGTTCCCCTTAAAGCAGTTCACTGCCTGCGATATGAGTCAGCAGAGATATTACATAGATATTGCAGTGAAATTACTGCAGTGTTGTTGAATGGCTAGAATTGAAATCCAAAATCGGCCTAGGCTACCCTTGTCCCACGCAGGTAGGATTGCTAGCATCTGGCCATTTGCAACAGCAAAAAAGCATTTGTAAATGTACAAAAGTCAAACTGTGATTCAGCATCTTGTTACCTAATGATGATTCGGGTTTCCTATTCAATATTAGGAAGGGGGATGTTTAAAGCGTCCCTTTCAAATACTGATTCGCAGTGGTATGTATTAAAGGTTTGGAACCCAATTCCAGTCACAAAACATTCATTTTTTACAGAGTATTGAAAAGTAGTGTAACCATTTGCAAATGTAAAGGCCTTCCCCTTTGAGAATTTTACAAATAATACTTTTAAAGAGCAGACAGTGGCCCCGCTGATAACAGCCTACTCTTAAAAAATTAAACTTTAAAGTTTAATTTTTCTTTTGAATGCATCCTTTTTCCCATTTAAGAGAAACATCTCAATTTCAAAGAAAACATTTACTTTATTAAAAAGCTGTCACAGAGACGGTTGTCTGCTGACCCCAGTAGGCCACCATCCCTGTGATTGCTGTAATTCCTTGTGAGTTACAAATTGCAACCTGCCTCATTAAAATTCTGTGGTAAGTCAATTTGCGACCCCACTAAGAATTCTTAAACTTCATTCTTTAGTAAATTAGGAATTGTGATTTCCAAATTGCGATTTGTTAAGAATTGCAATTTTGAAAGCAATATTTCTACTTTTTTAGTAATGACGCATGATTTTTGAGGATTTAAGACAAACAAGAAATTAGAAAAAGTACAGTCGTTCTATCCAGAAGTAATAGTTTGTGGTAGACTGGTACCTAGGTATGATTTCAAACTAACTGGGATGAAGCAGAGGTGCAATACATGAATAGGGTCACCCTGGCCAAAGCTTTTACCTTCTGACTTAATGCTTTTCCATTAAGTTAAAATGCTCCAGTGGAACACATTTATTCGGGAGCAGGTGAGGCTTACTCAAAGCTGTATATTTTGTTATCAAGTTCCAGATGAAAACACTGGTTTTGGCATCAAATTCTTGGAGAGGGACACAGCTGGATTTCCTATCGACCAGTGATGCATAATCACTGGGATGGGTTTGCCGTCTTGACCCAGTCAAAGGATTTACCTTGAGATGTATGAAGTTATTTAGAGTATGCTGGGTGGCTTGCTGTCCCTCCATGGAGAGGAGGTCAAAACCTCTATTGCACTTGTGGATGACACCCCATCAAGTACAGTGAAATTTGACTGCCTAGCAGAGATCTCTGTGACTTCAGAGGAGCCATCAACGAGGGGCTCATTTGAATGCAGTGTATGTTTGCTGAGACGCTTCCATGTTTCATGCAGCTGCTCAGCAAACTTTTGTGTTTTTTAGAAATGATCTCTCAAAGAGGGAGTTTCTTTTTGAAAAACAAACACTGAGGGCTCTGACATCCTGGGATTTTTTTCCCATGGTACCAGGGTCTTTTTTGTTTAATTCCTGGTAGGGACTCCAAGACATTTTTTTGGTGGTTCAGGACAGGAAAAAAAGCACAACGGAACATTTGCCGCAAATAGGGCCGATGATATGAGGTACTAACACTGACTACTAGATGTCCATGTGGCTGTCAGTCCAAAGATTGTGCCAGTTTATCCAGAAGGTGCATCACCAGCAGAAACATGATGGTTTACTTAACTCTGACTAGAGTTTGGCAGACAGGGTGTTGTAGGGCTCTTATCATGGGGACAACACTGCAGGTTTCCAGTGGCAGCCCCACCACATGTGGGGGACTGAGTCTTATCCCACACCATCTGGTTGCTGTCAGCCTAATCCTTTCTGTTAGTGAGCAGCACCTCACCCAAACCCAAAAGTAGTTGTGGTTTGCCTCATTCGTGACACTCTCTGACTTCTCAGGGGAGTTGTGGTGGAACAGATTGTTGTATTTTAGTTTTAGTACTACTAGTTTTAGTAGTATAGATAATATAAGGAAGTTCTATAGTAATAGGTTTATCCATGTAAAGGTTTACGTATAACACGTGTAGAAGTAGTATGTTCCCTTCTCCCCTTTCCCTTAGAATGGAACATTCTGACAGTTAGAGGGACAGGAGTTGACAGTAGAATGTTGAGAGAGCTATGAAGAGCAGGCTGTGTGGAGAGCTGTTGATGGAGCAGTGGAGATGGATAAATGAAGACTGGCACTGAAGAAATGGTGTGGCATCTTTATAACACAGATCTTACCCCTCTCTATCAGTTAGGCAAATCTCATGCATGGAAAAACAAACAGAAGCAGGATTTGGTTCAATACATTTATTGAAGCAACTGCATTATTTTGTTATAAAACAACACGCTGCCACAAACTAAGTTAGAGGGGACATTCCAGCCAGTCATCTTATACTGTACCATGTCGTTGCAGCTCTGCTGAAGTTGGTGCCATCTCTCCAACCACTCAGGAGGACCTCCAGCAAACCAACAGATAACCCCCTTCTCATTATCCAGATATGGGGGTGGGTCTTCCTTTCAAAGGCAAAATAAGGGCAGATTAGGGGTAACACTGCTATTGCTCTCATTTAGATTTTAGTAGTGCAAGTACGGATTTTAGATTCACTAGTGTGACTGAATGTTGGAATTTTCTATCGCCATATAATTTTATCAGAACCAACATCAGGCAACGCGAAGCCACTCAAAGCAACTTTGTGCAGACTGTGCAACAAAGACATAAGGTACAATCCCCAGGGGACCAAACTTGCTTCTGTACCATCCTGCCCTCCTTTGCGGATGGCCTGAACTTGTGACTTTGTCCTGGATACCCTCAGTTAGAGCTCTGTGCCTTTGACACTACTTTTCTCTAAATCTTTAAAATTGCATTTCTCCATTTCTACTGATTGGAATCTAGTCATTTTGTTGTCATTTTATTTATTTAATTTAAATCTATTTGTCTAAATTGGTGTGGGATTTTTCATTTTTTTTGTGAATGTTTTTGGTTCACCCTGACAAGGATTGTGGCTGGTGCTTGACAACTCCCTTAACCAATAACCCAATTTGTGATAGATAGATAGATAGATAGATAGATAGATAGATAGATAGATAGATAGATAGATTTAAACATTTAATGAAAATGTGCATGCATACCTGGCAGACGGGATGCAATTTTTTATTGTAACCTCATTGCTTCAGGAGGATAGTGAAAAACATTCATTTTCTAGGTCTAAATGGGCGGAAGTTCAGGACATTACCGTGCATCGCAGCTCTCTTTGTTGTTTCTCTTTAGCAGGAAAAAGCCTCTTCTGGCATATTCTCAGAGACATGCATTCAGTAATTGAGCAATCAGTCCATTTGAATAGAAAACAAACATAGCCTGCGGCTGGTTATTAGAGTTTGAATGCCTGTAAAGCCCACGAAATGACATTTGTGTATATTTTTAGACGATGCGATCAGATTTACCAAGCTCAGTTTCACTTAGCCTAAGTAGCGTATTGCATGCTTCAACACACAGAAGGTATTTTTAGTAATGAAAGATGACGGATATAAAGGCCATGTATAAAGCAAAACAGATAATCATAATGTTCATTTTGAGCCCACCAGTATCAGTTCTCAAAACACAATCAACACATCTACAAGATATACATCCACCCTCTATGCCTCCTTGCAAGTTTTTTTTTTAGAAGAACAAGTCTTTCAGAAACAAGGCCTACTTTTTCATAAACTAATTAATTACACTTTCATTTGGAGGAAAGCATTGTAACCAGAACTGCTTACCCTGAAAATCATTGTTAGTAGCCATTTCTATAGCGCGCTGCTTCCATTGGTATGGTCCATAATAGTTGTGGGCAAGCTACAGGTGAGTGCACCATAGGAAGAACCATGATAATAAATGCCCCGAGCTTGTGGGCATGAACTCGACACTGCCAGTCGTGCTTTCCGTGGTGGCTGGTGAAGTTAGAGAGTGGTGGGGCTGGATTTAATGGGTTAGAGGGCTAGAAAGCGGGCTGTTTGGGGTTCACGTTATAGGGCACAGCATTCTTGGAGCTCTCACTGTTCTCGACAGCACAAGGTTATTGAACAAAGAACGATGACTGATTTGGCTCACTTGTCATTTAAATCGATGACCTGCGTTTTTCACGTATGGTTCACCAACATCCTCATTAATTTGATCCCCTAACATTGAACCAAATACTGCTTGAAAGCTTCACCAGGCTGCCACACCCTTGGGGTGACCAAACACTTGTATCTCTCTTGACCATGCAAAATTCTGCCTATCAGCCCCTTGCGCTATCTCTCGCTTGCACGGACATACAACTGACAGTTTCCACTTGGCACTGAAAGTTTGGAATGGGCCCTGAGAGTCTGGGTGTTATCATTTCGAGGTGCTTTTCAGCTCCCTCTTTCTGATTCACACGCACTTCACGCTACATAAAAAGTGCACAAAAAAGTGAAATCAAAGCCTAAACAAAAAGAAAGACAAATAGATACCTGTACAAAGAGAAAACAGAAAACCTGGGTAAACTGCGGCTTCCTTGGTTAAATTGCATGATCTTATGCGAATATTGATTTTACCAAAACTCCCTTTTCCTCCTTATTGCATGTGAAAGGACTTTCAACATGACTTCAGAATACAAACTGCACACAAAGCTATTGCAATACTAATGTTGCTGTATAATATCCGAGGCAAGTACAGAGTTTGCACTACAATTGTCTTGCCTCCTAGTTCACTCATGGTTTATGTTAAGAACTATCACTTTCCATAAGTACTTCTCAGTTTAGCTGTCGCAGAAACCCAGATCCTGGAGGGTGGCAGCACTTACAGTCTTGTGGAAAGCTGACTGCCAACGAAGCAGCTCTCAAACTGACCGGAAGTATGCAGGGCCTGGCACACTGCACAGTTTGTTGTCTTGCTTACCAATAAAATAGCTCACTGGGTTAAGACCATGCCCTTCATCATAGTGCTCTCAGTTGTCATGTTTGAAATATGGTACACTAGTTTACACATTATTACTCACCTTTTTGAAGAAGAAAAACACTTGAGATAATTTAAGGCCCTGTCCCTTTGCTTGAACAAAAGAGCATGCAATCTCTTTTTCTGCAATGATGATTTAGGCTCCAGACTCGACCCGGTCATTGTGTTTTTTTTTGTTTTTTGGAGAAACTGAATGTTTTCTAAATAGCAATATAGCAACGATTTGGAACACATAGAGATGTGTTCCCCTCAGTACAATAAAATAACACAAGATAAGCTTTATAACACTTACCGTTACCGAAGACAAGTCACTAAATCACAGGTACTTGCATTCACTCTTACTGCGTTAGGAATGGGGAAATGGTGGGATCTATGCCTGTGAACAGCAGATGGCTGCCCTTATGCAGGGATGAAGATTCAGATGCCCAAAATCATGATGCTAGAAGGGTCACTGGCCTATAGTAAATACTGCTATAGACCACAATGGAAAAGAAGGGCTTTAAAGCAGTCAGCCTTGTGTCATGCGTCACAGTGTAGGAAATTGAATTCTCCCTGGATTGTATCTCATGCTTTAAAGCGAGGCATGGCAGGCAGCCTGGGACAGACAGCCCAGACATAAATGCATCAATTTGTTTAGAGATATGATTGTATTTCTAAAAAAATCGATCTATTTAATATTTTTTACATGAATGTGAAGGAATTTCAGAGGGGCGCAGCCTCTCAGCCCTAAAAGAGAAACCTCCCCTTTGCAGTGAAGAACAGTGAGCTGTTGAGACGCTGGCAAGTTTACAAGGATCCCTACAGGATCAATACCGGATGAATCCTTACTGGAAGTAGTTGTTCATTCTGGTGAGACAGAGACATTCACAAGAAGTGTATGTCTGGGCAAATTTTCAGATCACTATTTGGCAACTGGTAGGAGTTGTGGTGATGAACAGCAGTCGCATGCTGGTGGCAAACTATCACATTTATTTTGGAGGTAGACGACGTAAATAAATCATTGCAGGAGAAAATAGGGGCAGACAGAGTGAAAGGGACAGAAGATTCAGGGAAGAGGAAATCAGTCCTGAAAGAGTTAAGTGTACAAAAGTGGTTAATACCATGGGATATGTGCTGTGTTTGTGTCACAAAAGTGACTCAATGCAAAATATTTTTTCCCAATTTAAGCGCTGGAAAATCACTTCAAAGTAATGCATTACTTAGCACCAAGGGGGGGTTTCAATTAGTGGTGTATGGCAGTCCCATGAAACCACCCACGGTATTTGTGACCATATCCTGTTTACTAAATGAAGTAGACAGAGTTTTGTGCAAAAGATTGTGCCCATTTCAAATAGACGTTATCACAGAAAAATGCTTTTATTCCTCCTTTCTTTTCCGACCTTGCATGTGTGCTTCACTGTGCAGCACAAAAACAAAGTGGGAAACGTTTTAAAGTCCAATGAAGCATGGTGCTTTGCACTGGAAGACTATCCTTCCAGTACAAAACCTATACTAGACAGACACCCTTGTACTACGCTGCAAAGGTGTGTGTGCTCACTGCTACCTGATTGTGCACCAGTGATAAGGAGGGGAGAGGAAAGTTCATATCTCTGTAAATATGGCACTCCCCTGCTCTCTCCTTCTCACAGAGCTCAGTGCCGCATTTTTGGCTGTTGCACTGCGTGGAAATTTGGTACATGAACCACTATGGGCCTGATTCTAACTTTGGAGGACGGTGTTAAACCGTCCCAAAAGTGGCGGATATACCACCTACCGTATTACGAGTTCCATAGGATATAATGGACTCGTAATACGGTAGGTGGTATATCCGCCACTTTTGGGACGGTTTAACACCGTCCTCCAAAGTTAGAATCAGGCCCTATGTGTCTAAAGGCTTTGAACTTGTCAGAGGTGTTGATTTAGAGATTATGGATTGATGGCGAAGTATCTGTTTGAAACATGAAAATAGGTAAATAATGACACCCAGGGAGAAGATGAAGTCACTTAAGGAGGCAGTGTAGAGGAAGAAAGAGGTTCTAGCAAGGCAGAGTTTAGAGAGATGTCACCCATGCACCCGTGGTAGGGATGTGCATCCTCCTATGGCCTCACATGGCAAAAATTGATTAATCTATTTAAGACTTGGGCAAGGCAAGATACACCACTACTTTAGTTGTATTAGTAATAGAGGAAATCACATGGTTGTGTTCGTACAATATCATAAATCAACCCTTTATATAAATGTTTGGAATTATAGCTGTGGCTTGGGGTGAGCACCTGTGGGCTCTTTCCATTGGTGTTTGATCAAGGAAATGGGTCCACAGTTCCCCTAGCGCCTTCCCTGACTCAGGCGTTAAATAACGGCGCTAAGCAGGTTTAGCACCATTATTTAGGACCACCTCCCTCCTGTGCCACATTTTTGCACAGGAGGATTAATAAGGCGGTAGGGGCTTTGAGTAATTTTTTGAACGGGAACACCTACCTTGCATCTCCTTGATAAAAAGTGGTTTCACGCATCCAAGAAATGACTTTAACTCCAATATTTCAATGGTAGACCAGTCTAGCGTCAAAATAGAAATATGGAGGTAAGTTTGCGCTGAATTAGCATTAGAAAATTACGCTAATTCAGCACAAAGAAAGTATAAATATGCCTCTTACTGTCTTTATATTAACAATGCTAAAGTCACGTAATAGTACGAAAAACCAAATGATAACAACACAAAAATAACACAGGCTGTCCAAACCGTCTGAAGAATCTTAATCTAATAAGTGCAATCACCATTAAACACTCCAAAAGGATTATACAGAATAACAACACAATTATTTAAGAAATAGAAATAGATGCAATTAGTTGTGCAGTTGAATCAGTCATAATCTTTTAATAAACAAAAATTTAAATTGTTGAGTCAGACATCCTTGATACCAATTTCTAGCTTTAAAAGCACGTTTGGGTCTGGGTTTTGTCACATGCAAAAATCAAAATTAAATTAGGAAAACATCTAAACTATGACGATAACAAAATAAACAGTTGAATTTCCAAAGGGAAACCTGTAAAACGAAACAAATGCACATTGGTTATACCTCTCCTAAATGAGACAGCAGTTAGCAGAGTCCTCATCAGCAGAGCACAGGAAGAGCAGGTTTTCAGCGATCAGCATCAGTAACATGAAAGGACAACAGTTCAGTAGTGCTGGGCCTAAAGTATCTGAACTGTTAGAATCATAAGCATGACAGCGCTTCTTCTTCTCGTGGACTACTACACAAGAACTAAACTACGTCATCTGAAACTTTGCTTTCAGTTATTATAACAATGAAGTACAGAATGAATAGAGTGGAACAAGACAGTAGATTTTCACTGTGAGTTTTTCAATAAGACAGTTAATAAACAAAGTTTACAAAGGAATTAGTTTTAGTTTTAAGAGTTTGTAGAGCGCATGGCTACCAGAAGGCCTCCCAGCGCTAATACGGAAACAGAACACACTACACGGAGGCATCTCATGCTGTGAACAGAAGTCCTCAGATTCCTATGAAAGGAAGGTTCTTGGCTATTTTGATGGAGCTCCAAGGGGAGGGATTTCCAAAGATTTGAGGTTCTGTATGCTAAGGATTGGCCTCCCTATCTTACTTTCTTAATTCGTAGAACATTAACTATGGAAGCCGTTGAGGATCTGAGAGACCAATAAGGGATGTAAGGCATTGCAATCTGCTTAAGAAAGGCCGGACCCTTATTGTACAGCGCTCTGTGCAAAGTGCATAAAGCTTTGAAGTTGATCTGGTGTTCCACATGGAGCCAGTTGAGAGAGACTAAGGTGGGTTTTGTTTACATGTGTCTAGGGATATTCATGAGTAGGTGTGCAACGGAGGTCTGCACCACCTGCAGTCTCTTTAGTACATATCGAGGGGAACTCAAATAAAGGACATTCCCATAGTCCAAATGTGAAATTACAAGAGCCTGAGCAATAAATCATTTGGCTGGGAATAGAAGTATCTTAAAGACTTTTCTAAGAAGTCTTAATAGAGTGAACAAATGGCCACCAACTTTTTAGATTGATAGTCCATATAAGACGGGAGTCCAGCCAAAATCCCAAGGACTTTATATTGTCTTTTGGTGGAGGCAGGTCTTCCAGCCCTTTGGGGGCTGCGGCAGGAGATTTAACGAAGCCATAGTTACCCACAATCATTACTTCTGTTTTATCTTTGTTTATTTAAGTTTACAGCCGGCCATCCATCCAGCTACTCCTTGTAGGCAGGGTGTTAGATTAGGCTGATTCAAGTTGGAAATGGTTGAATATGATAAAATAGCTGTGTGTCTTAGGCATAGGAAACCAGTGACAGACCGCAAGGTTCTACAATCTCAGCCAATGGGGACATATAGATATTAAACAGGGTAGGGCTTAGAGAGGAGCCCTGAGGAACCCCACAGCTGAGAGGAAGCCGATTGGAAAAAAAGGAGCCATCAAGGACTTGGAAGGTCCTATCCCTTAAAAAAGAGGAGATCCATTTCAAGGCGCGTCCCTTGATGCCTCCATGAGAAATTCTTTGAAGCAGAATGTTGTGGTCTACGGTGTCAAAAGCAGTGCTTAAGTTCAAAAGAATAATGTCAGCACCTCCCCCTGAGTCCAGTCATCGTTGGACATCTTCGTCAACTGCCAGAAGGGCAGTCTCAGTGCTGTGTTGGGGTCTAAAGCCCATTTGAGTTTGGTGGAGGATCTTATGGTCTTCAAGAAAACCTTACAAGGGCCTATTGACATGTTTTTCAATCAAATTAGATGCTATCTATAGAAGAGAGATTGGCCTATAGTTATTCAATAGGGCTTCATCAACATGAGGCTTATTAAGTAAAGGCTCTATAATTGCATGTTTCCAATGTGATGGAATCTGGCCTGTTATTATATTCTCGTTGAGAACATTGATTAGGACAAGGGCAATGATATCTGGGCCCAATGCTAAAATGTGGAAAAGGGCAGGGTCAAGTGGAGATCCTGATTTTATAATGTGTAAAAGGTTGATTACTGAGACCTCTGTGAGTGGCGGAAAATCTAGTAGAGGATCTCTGGGGTTTAGGATCTAAGCCTGATCAGCAGAGTCTCCTTTCTGGGCGGTGTTGTCCAGGAAAGCTGATTAGATATCAAGGATGTTCTTTTGAAAGAAGCAGGCAAAATTGTTGCTATGCTACTTAGAGGCTTCAATGGGATCAATCCGAGAGGGTGCTTGGATAATTTCTTTAAATATTGAAAACATTTCTTTGGGAGAGTTGGAGGACTGTCCTATTTTGAAAGAATAATATGTTGTCTGTGTATCTTTAATTTCAATGTGAGAGCTTCTAATTGCTTTCCTATATTCAAGTTAAGGGGACATATCGTAAGTTTTCCTCCACTTTCTTTCTTCTTTTTTAGCAGCAACAGCTGAGGAGTGAACCATGGGGATGTCTTATGTCGTGTACCTCGGGTGATAGTTTTATCCGCTAAGCTTAAGGTGGGATTAAGGAGAATAGATCTAGTGTTCTCAAGGGTGGAGATCCATTCATTACAATTAAGCTTCGACTAGTGCCAACCAAAAAACGTATTTGCTTGCCGGCATGTAGCAGAAACAGAATTAGGAAGCCTGGCCTGATTAAGAAATGGTCGGACCATGAAAGAGGAAGGAGTGTCCGAGCTGATAGATCTGAAATGTTGCTAAACACGAGATGAATCGTGTGACCCTTAGTGTGTGTGTGGCCATTAATCAGCTGAATGAGACCTAGCGCTGCAGGGTCTATAAGCAGAGATTTGGCCGCAGCATTATTTGCCTCGTCCGCATACATTTTAAAATCCCAGAGAATGGTGAAGTTAGATTTACTACAAACTAAGTCAGCAACTAGTTCTGGGAGAGCTTGAATAAATCATAAGGGCCGGGAGGGCAGTAGATCAGTACTCTGGAAGGTGTGAATGTAGTGTTCACTGCTAGGGAGAAAGAAATGCTTTCACTGTCTGTAATTGGCAAAAGGTGAGAAAGACATTTAATGGAATCTTTATAAATAATGGCAACCCCCTGTGTGTACCCTATCCAACCGATTCATTAAATAACCGTGAGGCAGGGCCAGAGTGACTTCCGTGGAGGATTCCTCCCGGTGCCGCGTTTCTGTCAGAAAAAGAGCTTCTTAGGCATAGTCGCTCAGCAATAGATGGATATCTCTTTTATGGGTGGGGTAAAGATCAACAATTAACTATAAAGAACTTGCAAGCTAACCCCTTATGCTTCCTAAGAGGCTATAAGGGTCCATAAACAGTTATTACAGGTCCAGTGTGGATGGCAAGGATCGAGGGAATGCTGGCAGCGGTCCGAGATAGGGATTCTAAGTCACGGAGTTGGCTAGCTGAGAATGCTATTTTTTCTGGGCTGAAGTGGGCAGCGTCTCTGGCCTCTGGCCCGGGACAGGCATGGACGGGTGTAGACAGGCTTGCTTTTCGGCGCACCAGTGGCGCCCCCGCTGTGCACATCCGCTGCGCATGGTGACTCTTATATGTGGTCAGGAGAGCAGCAGGCGGTGCAGCTAAACCGCAGCCCAAACTTGAGGGTATTGATAGCACACAATGCCGGGGAAAAGATGGCAGGTAAAGTGTGTACCAAACAAGTGAGAGAGTGGCCCTACTGGCGCTAGTTAGCTGTTCTGGGGAGTAAAACAGGCTGAGAGACAGCACTGCACTGTACTCTAAACCACCAGATGACACTGAACACGGGCATCAGGTGGAATACAAACGATGGGAATAGGGAAACACAATTAATTGAAGACTGAGAACATACGGTTAAAAACAGATTCAACACATTTAAAACTGAATAAAAAATTGTTCTGAAGTAATAGTTCAGGGCAGAAGAATTTCTGTGAAGTCAGGATAACATCTCAAACACTGTACTGTGGAACAATACTAAAGCTTAGGCCTTTTACTAATGCTAATAAAAATAAGAATAAAACAGTTTTAACAGTAAAACCATGTTTAGAACATTATTCAATTAATCAAAAATAATTTCAAATCATAAGTTTTGCTAATCAATATTAACAGTACAAGTGGTTATGATTCATCAAAATGTGTTTTCAAACGTTATTTATTATTTCACATAGAACTTGTGGTGGCGGGCACCAGGTCAGCCACATTTTAAACATGCACATTTTATTTTTCTAACACACGTTTCTCTAATTAAGCTCTTTTAGTATATCATTTATACGCATTGTTTATTCATATTTTATTAATAATGTTTGCTCTCTAACAATAAACTGTGCAACTAATGACATCTATTGCTATTTCTCAAATAATTTTGTTGTTATTCTGTACAATCATCTTGGAGTATTTAATGGTGAATGCACTTATTAGATGAAGATTCTTCAGACGGCTTGGACAGCCTGTGTTATATCAGTACTGTTATCATTTGGTTTTGCATACTATTTATGTGACTGCCGCCCGCCAATGTTCCCCCTCAAAAGACTGCTGAGGGTATTTTGGGATTTGCCCTGGGCTGGCGGGCGGCCACCAAAAGGCCGCCCGCCAGCCCAGGGCAAATCGACCTTCCCACGAGGACGCCGGCTCCGAATGGAGCCGGCGTAGTGGGAAGGTGCGACGGGTGCAGTTGCACCCGTCGCGTATTTCAGTGTCTGCTAGGCAGACACTGAAATACTTTGTGGGGCCCTCTTACGGGGGCCCCTGCCGTGCCCATGCCATTGGCATGGGCACGGCAGGGGCCCCCAGGGGCCCCGCGGCACCCCCTACCGCCATCCTATTCCTGGCGGGCGAACCGCCAGGAACAGGATGGCGGTAGGGGGTGTCAGAATCCCCCATGGCGGCGCAGCAAGCTGCGCCGCCATGGGGGATTCTAAGGGCAGCGGTAAACCGGCGGGAGACCGCCGGTTTACCCTTTCTGACCGCGGCCAAACCGCCACGGTAAGAATGCCCTGCGGGGCACCGCCGAATGTTTAAACTTTACTGAATTGGTGTGGTGATTCATAGCCACATAGGCCATGATGAGTGTAAATTATTGACTCCTTATTACATTGCTATTGTTGTTTATGGCTATTGGTTCTTATTGTTTGATTTGATGATCTTATTACTCCTGTCTGAGTCAAAAGATTAGACAGAATCAGGCTGCTAGACTAATCTTTAACCAATCTAAATACTGGCACATCAATCCACTTTTATTAGATCTCCCTTAGCTTCCAGTGGAGCAGAGGTTTATATTTAATGTATGTTGCATCACTTTTAAGGCCCTCCATGACCTGGGCTCCCAATGTACTCAAACTAGAACCAGGGGTTATAATCCTGGTCAGTTACTCAGTTCCTCCTCAACCAACTTGCTGACTATGCAGAATTGTAAAAACAAAAGGACGGGTGGTATTAGGTTTTTGTTACTAGTTCCAACCATTTGGAAGTCTATCCCACTTGCCTTGCTACTGACTTTTAGAGGTTTAAGAGAGATTCAAAAACGTAATTATTTAACCTAGCCTTTCACTTGTAAACTAGTGAAGTAGTCCACTGCTTTTTTATTATTGCTACCTATTAGCATCAAGAAACCTTAGAGTATAAGTGTACTGTATACATAAAACTAATGTGACATATCAGAAGGACCTGGTGAGATTGGCCCCCTTTCACTTGAACTCCAAAGACAGAAAGATCTCCATAAATTATAAGCCTGATCTCCTTTGTGGCTCTCACAATATAAAAAAGGTGAAGAGGACATTCTTTTAAGGAATCCCAGCTGACCAGTGGCAACTGGAGCAGGGGTGTAGCTTGGTAAACAAGATTGGGGGAGTGTGAGCTTCAGAATCCCCAACAATCATGCTGGTGTACAATGTCAAAATACATTATATGACAAGCAGGGCACGTGAGAGGGATTCAAATGGAGGGAAAAGGGAGACGAATGTGAATAAGATGGGGTACTAAGTGAAGAAAACACAATGGGGGTCATTCAGACCCCGGCGGGCGGCGGGAGCCGCCCGCCTGGAGGGAACCGCCATATGGCCGCTCCGCGGTCGAAAGACCGCGGAGGCCATTCTGGCTTTCCCGCTGGGCTGGCGGGCGACCGCCAGCAGGCCGCCCGCCAGCCCAGCGGGAAACCCCTTCCCACGAGGAAGCCGGCTCCGAATGGAGCCGGCGGAGTGGGAAGGTGCGACAGGTGCAGTTGCACCTGTCGCGAATTCCAGTGTCTGCTGAGCAGACACTGGAATTCAAAGTGGGCCCTCTTACGGGGGCCCCTGCAGTGCCCATGCCATTGGTATGGGCACTGCAGGGGCCCCCAGGGGCCCCACGACACCCCTCACCGCCATCCTGTTCCTGGCTGTCGGAACCGCCAGGAACAGGATGGCAGTGAGGGGGTCGGAATCCCCCATAGCGGCGCAGCAAGCTGCGCCGCCATGGGGGATTCCCAGGGCAGTGGAAAACCGGCGGGAGACCGCCGGTTTTCCTGGTCTGACCGCGGCCAAACCGCCGCGGTCAGAATGCCCTGCGCGGCACCGCCAGCCTGTTGGCGGTGCTCCCGCATCCCCGGCCCCGGCGGTCCTTGACCGCCGGGGTCGGAATGAGCCCCAATATATTGTAAAATAACAAAAATGTTGAAGACTTTCAAAGAAGAGAGGGAGAGAGTATGTGTGCGTTTTCATCTGTGTGTATGTTAAAATTTCTCATGAACTCTGACAGACACCTCACCCTACTCGACTGAAATCATCTGTACCCAACTACTTTCCAGAAAATACAATTATTAGAGGGTGTAATGCCACAAACACCCCTCCTGAAGTTACACCCCAGAACTGGAGCTGGACTGAACTTTCTTCATACTCTCTGTCTGAGATCCTAAGAGTCTCAGAGGATTCTCCCTGAGGTCCTGCGGGCCTTGGAAGTGTACTCCCTCCCTTGTTTGGGCAACAAGAGAAGTTTTGGAACATTGTCAGAGGGTTTGCTCCAGAACTCCTTAGTTTCAGGGGGTTCAATTGTAAAAAGTAACTGACTGGTAGTTCTGTGATGTCACGTTGGATTTGAGGATTGTCCCCCATGAAGAAGAGTTGTTCCTCATAAAAACAACAAAGTTCCATTTCAGATTGGGGTATTTAAGCTTTTCTGAACTTCCCTCACTTCAAGATCAAGCAAGCCAATCTACTTTTTGCACCCAACCAAAGCTCCATCACAGTCATTCTCAAATCATGCTGACGTCCTAGTATATTATGACCATAAGCCACAATATTTGAAAATATTCATATCTACTGTTTCCCTTATGGGATTGTTGAGTTTTGGTGTCATTGTATTCAGTAAATTCTACTCTATTTTTATAAATTGGAGAGGAAGTTTTCTTGTCTTGTGTTTTCAACTTTGGAATTGTTTGGTATCTATAAATGTTTTGCTCATTTCCAATTAGTTAAGCCTGTCTCCTCTGTGAATTAGCTACCAGGGGTTGCACACATCTTGAAATCATTGAAACCTTTGACTAAACCCAACAGGATAGTGACTTTATTACTTGTGGTAGACAGCAGTTCACCCCAATTAATATATTTTTTTCTTACTACATTTTCTAATCCATAATGCCCTTGCAAACCTCAAACTTTGGTTACAATTATATAGTTTACTTATATTTCTGTGAGGAAAAGTAAAAGAGGCTGAGGGTATCCACAAAATTCCTACCATCCAGTCTTTCCATACTTCTTGCAGTAAAAATTGTACCTGAAATTTTTAGCTGGGCCTAGCAGCCTGACTGTAAGGACTCAGAATTTACAACATATAGGCCCTCAAGTAAATGGCAGTAAATGCAGCCTACCACCGTGCAGACGGCCAATAACATACCGTGACCGCTGCGGCATTCCGCTATGGGTATTATGACCCACACAGAGAAATCCCCACTATATAGACATCCACACAAGTCCGCCAGACCAAAGGTCAGTGATTAATTGGCGGTACCAAAACCCACACCGTTATGCCAACAGGAATACACCCACAGAATCAGGACCCACGAATCACTGCAGCGGTCTTTCAATCGCGGTAAACCATTGGCTGTACATACCACGGCGCTCAAAATACACACACACATACACACCTGACACACATACACACACCACACCCATACACCCAATCCAATATAAAACACACACCCACATTACCCACAACCCCTTACGACAAAAAATAATAATATTGCCAACAGAGAGAGAGACAAGCCATGAGCACCCACTCAATCTGAGCCACAGAACACCATCACCGCTACACCATTTATGCACCTCACACCACACACCCCAACACATCACCCCACACATCACCCCACACATACTCACACATACCACTCACACCACATCCATGGCACCCCAAAGACACCCCAGGTTTTCAGAGGAAGAGCTAAGGGTCATGGTGGAGGAAATCATCCGGGTAGAGGCACAGCTATTCGGATCACAGGTGCAGCAGACGTCCATTGCTAGGAAGATGGAGCTATGGTGGAGAATCGTGGACGGGGTCAAAGCCGTGGGACAGCACTACAAGAACAAGGGATGACATCAGTAAGAGGTGGAACGACCTACGGGGGAAGGTGCGTTCCGTGGTTGCAAAACACCAGGTAGCTGTACAGAGGACTGGCAGTGGACCCCCACCTCCTCCCCCACAACTAACAACATGGGAGGAGCAAGTCCTGGCGATCATGCATCCTGAGGGCCTTGCAGGAGTAGCAGGAGGACTGGACTCTGGTAAGTCAAATCTTTACTACTATATCCCCCACCCTACCTGCATGCCATCACAAACTCTAACCCCTACCCTAACCCCATCACTCCACCACCTCACATGTACCCCACTATCACAATCCATCCATCCCTGCATGCCACAACAATCCATGGACCCCCATCACAGACCTGCATGGACACCCATCACCACAGCATGCCCGTTAGAGAGAATCACCTAGCCCACAAAATCACCACGCACACAAGGCAAAGCTGACAGGGCAATCACAACTATACAGGGAAACACACCCACACACAAGATAGCACACGCAGATATAATAGCACTGCATTTGCAACACAACAGGACCCCTATCAACGTCACTGGAGAGGAGTTGCCAGCAACATCCAGTCCCCCCACAGAAGAGGCCCACAGTGATGACAGCAGCTCTACATGCTTGGATCACGATGACAAACCTGGCCCATCAGGGACCTCTGGACAGTCGGTTACCCTGCCACAGTCCCAACCCACCACAGAGCCTTCCCCCTCAGGAAACACCATCACAGCACCCACCCAGCGGCCCATGCCACTGTCCCCAGGACATGTCAATCAGCAGTGTGTCCACCACTACAGGGACCCCAGGAAACCCCACAAACCCAGAACGATAAGGGACCTGGGGTCAGTGGCATTGGGCACACGGTTCAGGGGACAGAGGCACAGGACAACAGGGAAGCTGGGAAGGCTGCTGTGCAACAGGGGGGGGGGACAGGTCCAGGGAACCAACTCTCCACGAGGCACTCACCAACATCCTGGGAGCATCCCACCATTCACAGGAGACGATGGACCAGATACTGGCCAAGTTGCAGGAGACCCAGAGGCGGCAGGAGGGACAGTACCTTGGGATCAAGGAGGACCTCAAACACATCTACACCATCCTGGTCACCATTGCAGGGGTGCTGGCTGACATGGCCAACACCATGAGGGAGGCAGTGGCACACCAACTGGCCCCTGACACTAGCCACACCGAAGAACAGCCCTTCACCTCCGCCAGCGCTAGTGGACAGGAGGCCCTGCCACAGGACCAACAGGCCACCAGAACCCAACCCCCTGCAGAAGGAGAACCACCCCACAAACGGTCCCTGTGATCCAGGCAGAAGCCAGAGGACATTGCCAAGACCCCGCCAGGAAATAAGACTCTCCTGTTTTCCAACCCTTCTGTCCCACTCAGTCACCCAGTCCACCTTGAACTGCCATTGCTTCCTTTCCTATGCCCTCTTGGACAATGCACTTGCAATACCAAGAGACTGAACTCTAACTGCACATTCCTCCACCATCACCACAGCCCATTGCACACACCCCTCTACTTATTAGCACTTAAATAAACACCCTTGGAACAAATACAAATCTGTAGTCTGTCAAATAATTCAAATATGTATTAGTACAACATTATGAAAACATTGCAAGTCATATGTACAGTTATATTTAAATTGGAATGATCTTTAGTCGGCAGCAGTAAACATACCAAAAGCCAGAGTGGGCCACAGAGATCTGAAAATAGAGATGCCAAAGGCTACAGTAAGTTGCCATAGACATAGGGAAATCAGGCTGCCATGTACAATGTCCAACAGAAAACTGAAAAGTTGAGTGAAGTTACAGTGTCTTACCTGTGTGTCACTGGAAGTACTGCTGTATAATATTACTTCTGTTGTCCACATCCTCTTCCTCTGCCTCCTCTTCCTCACTGTCCACAGGCTCCACCACTGCCACAAGTCTATCTCCAGGCTCATCCTCCTGCAGAAAAGGCACCTGGCGTCTCAAGGCCAGCTTGTGCAAAATGCAACATGCACCGATGATCTGGCACACCTTCTTGGGTGAGTAGTACAGGGATCCACCTGTCAGATGGAGGCACCGGAACCTGGCCTTCAGGAGGCCAAAGGTTCTTTCAAGTATCCTCCTTGTTCACCCATGTGCCTCATTGTAACGTTCCTCTGCCCTTGTCATGGCATTCCTCACTAGGGTCAGTAGCCATGAGAGGTTGGGGTAACCTGAGTCACCTGAAAACATTGAGGGACAACTGTTAGACACACACTAACCCTTAGTGACAACCCCATACCCAGACACCAACTTATACTGGGTGGGGACCTTGGGCTCACCTATTAGCCACACCCGGTGCCTCTGGAGTTGGCTCATCCCATATGGGATGCTGCTATTCCTCAAGCTAAATGCATCATGCACAGAGCCAGTATACTTGGCATTCACATGGGAGATGTACTGGTCCACCAAACACACCATCTTCACATTCATAGAGTGATAGCTTTTTCTATTCCTGAACACTTATTCATTTCTCTGGGGGGGGGGGTTCCAATGCTACATGTGCACCATCAATGGCACCAATGATGTTGGGGGTATGTCCCATGGCATAAAAGTCAGCTTTCACTGTGGCCAAATCATCCACCTGGGGGAATTCTATGTAGCTGCTCATGTGTTTCAGCAGAGCTGACAACACTCTGGTCAACACGTTGGAGAACATTGGCTGTGACATCCTTGATGCCATGGCAACGGTTGTTTGGAAGGAACCACTTTCCAGAAAATGAAGCACTGACAGGACCTGCACTAGAGGGGGGATAACTGTGGGCTGGCGGATAGCTGACATCAGGTCTGGCTCCAATTGGGCACACAGTTCTTGGATTGTGGCCCGATCAGGTCTGTATGTTAGGATAATGTGTCTGTCCTCCATTGTCGCAAGGTCTACCAGGGGTCTGTACACTGGAGGATGTCTCCATCTCATATTCATCCTCAGCGGTTGAAGCCTATAGAGGAAAACGGTGAGCAGAGGGTCATATTCACACATCAATTGAAATAATGATGCATCTTTTCCTTTACAGAACCAGTATATGAATCAGAGAGTCAGTTGCTGTGCCAATGTCTGCTGTGACGCAGTTAGGTGTCATGCACCCCTGAAATGGCAGCTGCCTGACCTGTGAGGAGGGACAAGTGGAAATTAGGTAATTCCTCTGGCATTGTGCGCCGTTGCGGTAGGCAGTCGACGACCGCCGCGCAAATTCGCATTAGTCATCATTAGGCCCTATGGGTTCCAGGAGCCAATGGTGATGTACGCCAGCGGTGACGGTACGCACCACCATGGAAGTGACCGCCATTTTCTATCTATTCACTCACTTGCTACCTGACCTTGAACAGGAAAGGACCTACACTGCAAGTGCTTCTGTGACCTGTGTCTGGAAGCGACAATGGCTTATGTGTCTGGGGAAAGGGACCCTGCCTTCACTGCAGAGGAGTTGGAGAAACTTATGGATGGAGTCCTACCCCAGTACATATTACTCTACGGTCCTCCAGACAAACTGGTGAGTACACACTGAGCATGATGCGTGGGCCATGAATGTATGGAGTACTCTGTGTATAAGCCACATGTGGGGGGGAAGAGGCGTTCTGGCCAGAGTGCTGCATGTATGGTGGTCAATGTATGTGAGTCAGGGGATGGGAGGGATATGGTGGGCCATGAGTGGGTCGGTCCGGATGGTTAACTAATTCCCTTTTCTGCTGTCTTTTTCATGCAGGTCAGCGCCCATCAGAAAAAGGGTATTTGGCGTGCCATCGCCAGGGAGGTGCGGACCCTGGGGGTCTTTCACAGACGGAGCACCTACTGCCACAAACGGTGCGAGGACCTGTGCCGCTGGGCAAGGAAGACGACGGAGGCCCAGCTGGGGCTGGCCTCCCAATGAGGAAGGAGTGCCTGTTGTACCCTGACCCCCCTGATGTTTCGCATCCTAGCGGTGGCCTATCCGGAGTTGGATGGGTGCTTGAGGGCATCACAGCAGCCACAAGGGGGTGAGTACAAATTCGGATTCATCATTTTGCGAGTGTTAAGGGTTGACCTGGGTGGGGATGTGGACTGTGGGTGCCCCTAGGCCAGGGCGAACATGGCAGAGTAGGTCCCTTATTGGGCAGGCTCTGATGCACTCCTACCCCAATAGTGTTAGTGGGCATTTACTACTGGACAGGGCCCTGTTTCTTTCAGGTGTGCAGCTGATGGCGTTAGTCACTGTACCCCATGGGTTAGTGACTAGTATTGTAACTGGTATTGCATGGCCTAGTGCATAGGGCTGTTCCCTGTGAGTTGTGTACGCCAACGATAGTGTTGTTGCTGGCATTGACCAAGTGTATCCTCTGTCTTCCCCCCCTTTATGTTTTGTCACCATGTCCTTGTGTGCATTAGCATCATCTGGCCGAGGAGCAGAGGCACCGTTGACGGAGGGAGCTGCATCCCACATGGGGCTGGAGGCCAAATCCACCGATGGTGAGGGCACCAGTGGGACACAGGGCGAGGGGAGCACAACGACAGGAGGCCACAGACAGCGACTCCTCTTACGATGGAAGCTCCCTGGTGGTGGCGGACAACTCTGTGCCACACCTAACAACAAGTACAGCCACCACCCCCCGACCAGCACCGCCCTCTCAGCAGCCCCTCAGCGTGTTTCCTGTGCCCGCTCACCCAGGAGGGTGGGCATCTCCTTCGCCCAAGGCACCTCAGGCCCTGCACCAGTCAGCCCTGCTGCCCTCAGTAAGGAGGCTATTGACCTCCTGATATCCCTCACTGTTGGTCAGTTAACCATTCTGAATGCCATCCAGGGTGTCGAGAGGCATTTGCAACAAACAAATGCATACCTGGAGGGCATTCACTCTTGCGTGGTGGCCCAACCCTGAGCATTTCAGGCTCTGGCCTCCTCCCTGATGGCAGCCATTGTCCCTGTCTCTAGCCTCCCCCTCCAACTTCCTCTACCCAGGCTCAATCCCCTCAACCCCAGCCTATCCCAGGCACACCTTCAGACCAGTATTCACCCAAATCAACACACAGAAGTGGCTCAGGCAAACACAGGCACCACACTTCATCTCACAGGCACTCACACAAGCACAATCCCCATGCAGACACACCAATATCCACTGCCTCCACTGTGTCCCCCTCCTCCTCCTCATCCACCTACCTCCCAGTAGTGTCTCCACTCACACCTACATGCACTACATCCTCATCCACTACCTCCATCACCAGCACGCCCATCACTACACACCCCTCCCTGTCAGTCACCACCCCCATATCCATGCACACTGTGTCCTCTCCCACTGTGTCTGTGACCCCTCCTCCCAAAGTACACAAACGCAAGCACCCACCCACCCAACAGCCATCCACCTCACAACAGAATCCAGCCCATGCACCTGCACCCAAACTCAGCAGACAGACACCTCCTACAACCACTCCCTCTTCCTCCGCTCCCAAACTTTCTCCCTCTCCCTGCCCCAGTGTCCATACGAAGCTTTTCCTGGAAAACATTGAACTCTTCCCTACCCCTCCCCCCCGTCCTTCCCCTCGGGCCAGGGTGGCCAAAACCCAGCCCGGGCACCTTAGCCACCAAGTCCAGGTCCGCTGCGGTTTCCTCAGCTATCAGAGGCTCAAAGGGGGCACCCGTCAGCCCAGCCAGTGTGCCACCAATCCCTGCCAGGGCCAAAACCATTCCGCCACCTGGCAAGGTGAAGAAGAGGACAGCATCCAGCAAGGGGAAGGAGCCACAACCACCCAGCAAGGCCACCTCAAAGACTCCAGCTGCCAGACTCAAGGTAACACCACCATCTGCCAAGGTGAGGAAGGGGCACAAGACACAAGGCAAGGCACTTCAGCCGTCCGAGGCTGCAGGTGAAGGCCTGGTGGCTACCAGCACAACTGCCACAACCGCCACCTGCACTGCAGGCAGGACTGCCAGCAGCCCCACCGCTAGCATTGCTGAAAGCACTGCTACCTGCACAGCCACCTGCACCGCTGCAAGCACCACTACTGTCAGCAGCAGCAGCCCCAGTGGGCAGCCGTCCAAGACTGCAGGAGAAGGGCTGGAGCCTCCCCCCACCACTGGCAGCACCGGCACCTGCACCGTGGCAAGCACCGCCACCTGCACCACCGCTAGCACCGCTGCAAGCACCGCCACCTGCACCACTGAAAGTAGTACCACTACCAGCAGCAGCAGCTCCAGTGGGCAGCCGTCCGAGGCTGCAGGAGAGGGGCTGGAGCCTCCCCCCACAACTGGCAGCACCGGCCCCTGCACCGCAGCCAGCACCGCCAACTGCACCGCCGCTAACGCCGCAGTAGGCACCGCTGCAAGCACCACCCCCTACACCACTGACAGTAGCACCACTACTAGCAGCAGCAGCCCCAGTGGACAGCCGTCCGAGGCTGCAGGAGAGGGGCTTGAGCCTCCCTCCACCACTGGCAGCACCCCCACCAGCACCGGTAATTCCACCAGTTTGCAGCCGTAGCCACCGCCAGATGGACTCTAGCCCTGCCTCCATGGATTATCATACATCCTGGTCCCTGCAAATCTTGTGCCACAGACACCTAGGTGAGGGACTGTGAACTGCCACACCCCAAGTGTTGCATCACTGGGCACAAAGCCCCCTCCAGAACCAGTGGAGATACACATCCACTCACACTATCCATGGCAGGATGAAGCACACTGGGCACAAAGCCCCCTCCAGAACCAGTGGAGAAAGGCATCCACTCACCCTATCCTTGGCAGGATGAAGCACACTGGGCACAAAGATCCCTCCAGAACCAGTGGAAGAAGCCATCCACTCACCCTATCCTTGGCAGGATGAGGCAGACTGGGCACAAAGCCCCCTCCAGAACCAGTGGAAGAAGGCATCCACTAGAGAGACTGTGTCTTTGCACTCCCCAGGAGCAAGCAGTGGGCAAACCACCCACTAAAGAAACTGTGGCTTTGCAGTCCCCAGGACCAAGCATTGGGCAAACCACTCACTAGAGAGACTGTGGCTGTGCACTCCCCAGGAGCAAGCAGTAGGCAAACCACCCACTAGAGAGACTGTGGTTTTGCACTCCCCAGGACCAAGCAGTGGGCAAACCACCCACTAGAGAGACTGTGGCTTTGCACTCCCCAGGACCAAGCAGTGGGCAAACCACCCACTAAAGCACCCACTAGAGAGACTGTGGCTTTGCACTCCCCAAATGGGCAAAGCACCCACTAGAGAGAATGTGGCCTTGCACTCCCCAGGACATCGCTGTGGGCATGGAGACACCTCAAGGAGCAGTGGCATTATTGCATCTTCCGGCTGAGCTGACCCCCCTTCCCCGTCCCCCTGAGGTGCCTGTGTGTTTTCAACCTGATGCCCCTACAGTGTTCTCTCCATATTTTAGGCAGGAGTCAAGTGTGGGCTTGACCTATGAGTTTTGGCCCAGTGGCTCACGGACATTTTGAGTGGAGAATGTACCGCCTTTTGTACATATTGTATATTTTTGTAAATACTGTTTTCCAAATTATAACGTATATCTGACTATTTCTAATATATCACTGATTTGACTCAATTCCTTTTGTCCTTGCGTTCTTCCAGAGGGTTACGGGGTGTAAATGTAATGTTGATGCATGTGTTTGTGTGTATGGTGTTGTGGGTGAGGTTGGGGGTGGGAGTGTTGCATGTTGCGTATGTGTGTCACTCTCTCCCCCCCTCCCCTGAGTACTAGGTGCAGTGGTCATCGCCACCGCCATTCGTACTCCTGGTAGATGAGAAGGTAGACCAGCATGGGCAGGGCGTGCAGCTCGGGCTCCATGGCGTCCTAGTGCTTCTTTGAATGTCGAGAGGTGAGTGGTTTCCCTTCTGTGTACTGTTTCTGTTGTGTTATTGATGGCGTTAGTACCGCCCCGGAAAATCTGACGGATGGGCAGGTTGTAATGGGGTGGGCAGTACATTGACTTTCGCCTGTCTGTTGGCGGTTACCGCCGCGGTGTTTGTTGCTACCGCCGTGGCAGTCGGACTGTTAAAGTGGCTGTATGTGTTGGCGGGTTCCGCCGTGGTTGTGATCCCATTTTTTTTACCGCCGGCCTGTTGGTGGTACTACCACCACTTTAACACTGACCTCTAGGGTTGTAATGAGGGCCATAGACTTCAAAGTTTTGGTGTGAAAAATTAATGTAGATAGCTGTGGAATTGGGCCAGGTCTCAGATGCTGGTCAGAGGACCCTGGCAAACCCAGAAACTTCTGGAAGCTATACCGTGAGGGGAGTCCAGAGTGTCAAGACTTGTGTGGTTCCAACTACATTTTCATACCCGTAATGCATGTAAGTAAAAGTTTACACAGATCACAGAAATCTGCACTTTATAACTTTAGCCAGAGCATTAACTCTCAGACAACTTAGATGGACCTTGCTCTTTGTGATTATGACATGCACTCAAACTATATACTAATCCACAAATGGGAAGGAGAATGTCCTTTCCAGCAGAACCAACCCGTAAATAAAAATAGAGTAGTCCATGAACGTTCACTGATGGTGCTGGGTGGAAGTCAGAATATTCACCCTAAAGCAATGTTGAGGTCTTCTTAACAAAACTATGTACAGAGTTACATTCCGCTGATAAGAGAGCCTGTCTTGGTTAAAATTAAAACAGAATTGAGAAAGATGAGTTATTGTACTAAAGGAGACTCTGAATTTAACTACAGCTCAGTTCAAACAAAAGTCTATGACTTTCCGTCATGATTCTGAAACTGCTGGACATCCTGGAAACACTTTAACCACACAATTCAAAGGAATTGTTGGTGGTCTATTCTATTTACAGACGTTTGGCATTATGTTAATACATGTTCTCTTTGTACTCAGATTAAAGGTTCACATATCATTCTTTGAAGTATTTTGAGACCATTATCTTTTCCTCCTAAGTCTTGGTATACAGTATCCATCGAATTTATTGTAGAACTAACCAGACGTGGAAACTGTACAGTGATTCTGATAGTGGTTGATCATTTGACAAGATGGGGCATTCCATTGCATCAGCTGGGTACCTTTCTTTAAAGAGTTAGCACCTATCTTTGCACATCATATTATTTGTTTTGTATGGAATACAAAATATTTTGTTAACTTGTAGGGGTTTTGAATTGTGTTTGAAATTCCGATGTCCATTGCATAAAGGATTGAATATTAAAGTTTTAATATCTACTAGCTATCATGTCCAAACATTCAAGCGATGATTGAATCAATAAACTGGACATTTTTAGGGAATTAGGTATCATTGAAGCAAGAGGTTTGAAGTAAGACATAGTGGTTAGAAGAATTTGCCTATTGCAGTGCTGAACCATTCTGCCACAGTGATGTCACCCTTCTTTTGTACATATGGACATCAGCCTTCAATGATGTGATTAGAGTTATACTCTTCTGATTCAGTGCCCTTGGTATAATACCATTTAATTGAGCCTCAAGAATGTCAACAGTAAGCACAAACTCATCAGAAAAGGCTAGTGTGTACTCTAATATCTATGCTGATAGAAAAAGTTTCCACCCAAATATTCTGAGGTGAGGTCTCACCAGGAATTTATAGTTAAATAAAGTTTCCATGGAGCGACATGCTTATTGATACATTTACCAATGAACTCAGTTTGAATCGTGTGACTATACAGTTAAAGAAGCCACAGTCCATGCAAGATCATGCTGTTTCATTTATCCTTGTTAAAACCATGTTTTGCAAAAACATGTCATGCTCGAACCCATACACCAATTCAAGTTAATTTCGAAAACGAATATAAAGCATATAATATTTGAAATGCGCATACTGTAAGAAGAAAATTCCTGTCCTTAATGGATTAGAAGAAGTTCAGCCATCAGGAGTGATCATGGGAACTGGCCTCAACTCTTCATTCTCATCTTCTGCTACATACTGTAAGATCAAAACATTAACCCAGCCGAGCGAGCATCCAAGCTGCAGAAGCCTTGTGTAAGTGGGTCAGTGAATGATTTCATTTATATTTTGTTTTCATGGTGAAAAACATCTTGATAATACGTTTTTTTCTGGATCACACTCCAATTATTTCATAAAGGTGTGATGTCTGCACAGATGAAAAGGAGTGAACTTTGATGTGCGCAGTTTTCTGACGCAACATGTTACAGAGTGGCGCATGGTGTCCTGACATGTGAGGATGCAGTTGCACCACTTTGTGTGCAAAGATCAGCACCCCATCTAGTAACAATGGATTGAGTAGCGGAACTAACAATGGATTGAGTAGCAGAACTACCTGTAATGCAAAATTGCTGTTTCTTTAGGTGCAATATCCAGTTGGGGCCATGCTTGCCTCGATTGCCCCTATGTGCCTCGAAATATACATGTCATATTTCAGCATGGCAAATCCTGATGTGTCCATTCCATTAGTGGAAAATAGAGTGTTTGTTGGGCCAGACTCAGAGAACGTGGCAGCCACGAACGTGGATACTATTGTTTCTGCTGCTACTGCAAGTGTACTTGCTGAACAGTTTTCCATTTCCAATTCATGTGCAAAAGCAATTGAGCAAATATATACAACAGATGCTTCTTTCTACTTAGAAAAGGAATGTGCTTCAAACACAAGTTACCAAGCATGAATGAGTAAATAAACACCATTCATTAAAAAAATACCAAATTGCATTTGAATTATAAAAGGAAAAATGTGCAAGTAACAAGGAGCACTAAGCACTTTGGAATGTGATGATTTGCTAATTTTCTCATGAAATGCAACACCGTTTCAAAGGTGAACTGTACTTGCAGGAGGTGATGGCCTAATAAACCTGTCAAACCATTTATTTTAAGAACAGTGTACATGAGGGGAAGGAGTGGATTCATTAAATGTAGAGCTGCAAGATACATTGGAGAATGAAGCTGAATCCTAAGCTGTTTCACATATTAAAATGAATTTATAGTTTTAAACTCCAACACTGCCGGTTCCAAGCCCAGCTCTTAAAGGAAGAGGGTTATGCTTGGGGCTAGCTACCCCATACAAAAAAATCCTAGTTACAGAAATATCAATCAAAAGACCAATAGACATCCCTGCCATGGGGAGAAGGGATTCTCCTTCATGGTGAGCTATGACACCTTGTGGTGAAAGCCAGAGATCCCTGGAAGCGACAAAGCCCATCCACCTGTTTTCAACCAAGACCATCACTACTGACATATGAAACGTGATGACCATGTATGAGACAGACAAGACAGCCCAAGTGACAGTGGAGATGAAAAAATACACCCTTGCCCTTCTTGGCATCAGTGAGACCAGATGGACACAGTCCGGACAGAACTAACTGGCTCCAGGTGGAATGCTGCTATAGCAACGGGCATCTGAAGCCGCTCTGATTATATGGGAAGCCCGCTGTCCCGAATCATGACAGTAGCCTTCTACACAAAGAAAAAGAGGATCAACATGAATGGTATCCAGTGCTATGCACCTACTAATGATAGCAAAGAAAGGGAAAATGAACAATTTTACAACAGACTCCAGTCCATCCTGGAGAAATGCCTTGAGAGAGACATCATCATACTGATGTTGGACCTCAATGCTAATACTAGAAGCACTGAGTACAAAGTAGTCATGGTCAGCCATGACCTTGGTGATATGAAGGAGAATGGTGAAAGGTTTGCAGTTCTCTGTGCCCTGAACAGTCTGGTGATAAGCAGGAGTGTATTCCCACACAAAAGAATACACAAGGCAATGTAGATTTCACCAAACCATTCAACGGAGAATACAGATAATAAGACCAACCTGCATTGCCAAGATGTTCAGGATGTCCTTGCAGGATATAAGAGGGATGAGAGGAGTGGATGTGGTGTCAGACCATAACTTTGTCATCACCAGGTTAAAGCTAAAGCTGAGGAAAGCTTGGATGGAACTAACAAACCAACACCAGTGATATACCAACAATCTTTTCAATAATGCACAGAAACAGATTGAATATTTAGACACCCTCAATATTTAGACACCCTCAGTAACAAGTTTCAAGTCCTGCAAGATCTAGAAGATGAGAGAGACCCAGTAGAAAGTCAATGGGAGGAATATCAAAGAAACAGTGACATCAACCTGACAGGATCTACTGGGTCCCAAGAAACATCAGCACAAATATCAACCGGACTCTCTTCAAAATCCAAGAGATACAGGTAAAAAAATGCTGCAGTCAAACCGAGCCAAACAAGAGCAAAAAAACTGAAAGCTTGAGGTGAATACACCAAATCCAACAATGAAGCAAATAGAAACTTAGGAGCAGACAAGCAAAGATTCATTAATTGTCTTGCCACAGAACCCCAGGAAGCAGCAAGCCATGGAAAATTAAAATAACTGTATGACATAACAAGGAAATTCTTCGGTAGATACAGCAAGCCAAAAAGACCTATTACAGACAAAGATGGGAAGACAATCATGGGTAATGAAGACTAACAATGAAGATGGGTGAAGCACTTTCAAGAACTGCAGAATGAGGCCGTGCCACATTCTCCACCAGACATAAAGCCAGCTAATAAGGATTTGCTACTGAATTGCAGAAGACCAACCAAGGAAGAAATAGGGCAAGCCATCAAACATCTGAGAAAGAGAGAAAGGGGAAGGCAGCAGGACCCAACAGCATTCCTTCAGAGGCACTTAGGGGAGATGTTAACACATCAGTAAACATGCTCTACCCATGGTTGGAAGGATCGGGGAAGAGGGAAAGGTGCCAATAGACTGGAAGGAGGGGCATCTCTTCAAGAACCCCAAGAAAGGTGCCCTGGGTAACTCTACAAACTACAGAAGGATAACACTTCTATCAATCCAAGGAAATGTGTTCAACAGAGTCAGTCAGTCATAACATCATCATTCAGCAGAAAGTCATAAAAATACATAAACATTTCCATATACATTCATAAAAATTATAAAATATAATTTGTTAAAATATTATAATACATTTAATTTACATGTCACACTCATAACATGCATAAAGTGCATATAAGCGGACCATTGGCTATAAGATCTTCAACAATGGTACTATAAGTTTTCACACAAAACTTAAATCACCCTTCACGTTCTCTGTTGTTACACAGTTTAGATACCAAAGAGTTTTATGTGCAGGCATATCCAAGCCACGGTAACTTCTCGAAATTGTCTAAAGCTAAACAATGAGAAATGCATGTCCTTCCCAATCCCACTTCTGGTGTCTGCCACATTTAACCCACAAAAGGGGTGGATCCACTCCTATCAAATCTTCTAGAAATCACAGGCCTAATTCTTTGTGACATATAAGATTGGCAGAGTTTTCGGCACAGCTAACAACTTGAGGGTGAATCCATTTTCAATGTGTTGTAAAGCATCTACTTTGCAAAATCAGCAACTCCTGCACCATCCAAGATGCACTTCAATTTATACAGATTTATTACCTCATCTATTGGGTTAAGTTTTTGTGCGAAAAGGAAAGTTATTTCAATGTTCCTACCCAGTTGTTGGGTTTTTACCAGCATAAGGGATTTACCAGATCAAGAAGAACTAAAACTCATCCCGAAATAATTGAAATCCCTTACCTTTCAAAGGGAATGTTCCCCCCATTTTAAAATGCTGCGTCTTGGTACCAGAGAGCCCACGTCATAATATATGACTTATAATAATGGCCTTTAATGTCTAAGTCCCCCCAAGAAATCCACAAAATATTTCAATAATCTCTGAAGGCCATAAGCCATGTGGGCCATTAGGAGAGCATCATATGCGTACAATAGAATTGGAATAGTCTGAGATCCCATTTTTTGGCAAATCCCTTCCTAGTTTAATCAGATGTTGGGTTATTGCATTTATATATAACAGAAAAGGAAAGGGGTTTAAAAGCAGCCCTGCCAGACTTCTCTTAAGGAACCTATTTGTGACAATATTTCACCATAGGGACCATAGCGTGTTGTTAACTTCAAATTATGATGTAAACACATTACTAAATTAAGCAGTTCTGAGCATTTCCTATAGTTTCTCATGATTAACTAGATGAAATGTGTTTGTTAAATCAATGAAAGCCATATGTAATGCCCCCTTTTTTTAATGTCTCATAATTACTTAGTATAAGATGGGGATCTAGCACTTGCTTGACCTATACCTTTACTTATACCTGGCCTGAACCCAAATTGTGCTATTGCTAGAATATTATTTTCTTCTTCTCAGGTCTCTAGTCCAGCCAGAGTTATCATCCACAGTAATTTTGCTGTTAAATCAGTAAGCAAAATTGGCTTGTAACATGCCAGTGATGATTTGTTTCCTTTTGTAACGATAGGGACTAAGACAGCCAATCCCCAGGACTCAGGGATAGAACCCATAATTGTGCTCCTTAGGGCATTTGTAATTACGAGGACCTCTAAAGGGATATTTGATCTAAACTAATCTACTGGGGCCTCGTCTGGTCCTGGCACTTTCCCTGGGGAGAATTGTTTAACCCCTTTGCTGCCAGGCCTTTTCCCCCTCCTGTACCAAGCCGAGTTTTTTTTAGGAAAATGGGAAAAAGGACTGCAGAAGAAAGCAGGTGTTTTTTTCTCTGAAAATTGCATCAAAAAAAGGTTTGCGGTACTAAAATCACCATCTTCCCAGCTTTCAAAAACCTACCAAACCTGTGCATTTTCAAAAATAGGACACCTAGGGGAATCAAGGATGGGGTGAATTGTGGGGCTCTCCCCAGGTTCTGTTTCCCCAAATCCTTTGAAAACCTCAAAAACATTTTTAAAAAACTTTTCCCTCACATTTCGGTGCTGCAAAGTTCTGGAATCCTACAGGAGCCACAAACGTCCTTCCCCCCAGCATTCCCCAAAGTCTCCCAATAAAAATGGTACCTCAGTCGTGTTAGTAGGCCTAGTCCCCGCGACAGGAAATGCCCCAAAAAACAAAGTGGGCACATCACATTTTCCCAAAGAAACCTGACCTCTTTTTTGCAAAGTGTCTAGCTATAGATTATGGCCTCTAGCTCAGCCAGCACCTAGGGAAATCTAGCAAACCTATACATTTTTTTAAATTAGACAACTAGGAGCATTCATAATGGGGTGACTTCTGGGGTTCTCACCACGTTCTGTTACCCAGAAACCTTTGCAAACCTCAAAATGTGGCAAAAAAACACTTGTTACTCACATTTCGGTGATTTAAAGTTTTGGCATCTGAGAGGAGCCACAGATTTCCTTTCATACAGCATTCCCCCAAGTCTCCCATTAAAAAAAGTACCTCACTTGTAGGGGTAGTCCTAGTGCCTGCAACAGGAAATGCCCCAAAACACAACATCGATACATCACATTTTTCTTATGAAAAGTGACATGTTTTTTGCAAAGTGCCTAGCTGTGGATTGTGGCCTCTAGCTCATCCGGCACCTAGAAAAACCTAGCAAACCTGGACAATTCTGAAAACTAGACACCTAGGGGAACCCAGGATGGAGTAACTTGTGGTGCTCCCACCAGATTCTGTTACCCAGAATCCTTAGCAGACCTCACAAGTTGGCAAAAAACACATTTTCCTCTCACTTCAGTACTGCAAAGTTCTGGAATTTGAGGGGAGCCACAAACTTCCTTCTACCCAGCATTTCCCCACATCTCCTGATAAAAATGGTACCTCAATTGTGTGGGTAGGCCTAGTGCCCGCAACAGGAAATGCCCCAAAACCCTAAGTGGACACATCAAAATTATCAATTACAAAACTACCTGTTTTTGCAGGGGAGGGACCTGCGTTTTTGGTCCTCAGCTCGGCAGCTTTCTAGTGAAACCTACCAAACCCAGAAATGTCTGAAAACTAGACACCCGAGGGAGTGCAGGAGGTGTGACTTGTGTGAATCCCCCAGTTTTTTTTCCCTCAGAATCATCAGCAAGCCTCTTATTTAGCTAAAACAATCACATTTCTGTGTGGGATCACCGCACCAGCACAAATTATCTACCACCCAACGTTCCCCTCAGTCTCCCGATAAAAATGATACCTCACTTGTGTAAGTGGGCTAAGTGCTTGAGACAGGGAAGAGCCAGAAATATGTTGAAATTAAGGGGGAACCAAAGCAGGTCACAAAGGGCAGTTTGGAAAAAAACGTTTTTAGGCTGACAAGTGGGGCAGAATTTTTATCGGCATAGATGCAACAATGATGAGTGGTAGGAATTTTGTGGATTCCTGCAGATTCCAGATGATTCCATCACAAAAATGTGAGGAAAATGTGTGATTTCAAGCAAAGTTGGAGGTTTGCAGGGCATTGTGGGTAAGAAAATGGTGCAGGGTGCATGTGAAGCACACCACCCTGGACTCACCCAGATGTTTAGTTTTCAGATGTGTCTAGGTCTCATAGATTTTCCTAGGTAGCAGCATCCCAAAGTCCAAATAGTGCGTCCCTCACCATTCCAGGTGGGACGATTTTGAGAGTTAGCCAAGTTCTCATGGCCCAAATGTAAAACCAGAACCCAAAATAATCTTGCTTGCAGTAGTGATAAGATCTTTTAGTGTGTATGGGGGAGAGCTAAAAGGCTGTTATCCCCTTCAGTTGGGGTGGGGGCATAACTGTGCCCATAATGGTTGGAAGCCACCACCCCACTATTTGTTTTTTAATTCCCTGGCTTCTTGCTCCCCCCCGGGGAGTGGATCGGGGGTAATTGCCCCGGCTGCCCACCAGTCGGCAAACCAACTTTGTCCCCATTTATTTGGGGTGGGGGTAGATGGACCTTACAAAAATAGGATAGTCTGTCCCCAAGGGGGGCAGAAACAGCCACCAGTAATGTGCCCCCATGGGGAGCAAACCTTGCCCAAGGGGTTGCCCCCCAAACAAAACACACACACTCCAATACCTGGTGCCTAAGTGTTTTCTGCCCCCCTTGGGGGCAGAGGGGCCTAATAGAAATAGGCTGATCTGACTCCAAGGGGGCCAGAAATGGCCTAAAATAAAATTGCCTCCCCAAGGGAGCGACCCTTGCCTAAGGGGTCGCTCCCCATCTGTAAAAAAAAAAAAAAAAAAAAACTGGTATCTAGTGGTTTCTGCCCCACTTGGGGGCAGACTGGCCTTATAAAAGTAGGCTGATCTGCCCTCTAGGGGGAAGAAAATTGCCCACAGGGGAGCAACCCTAGCCTAAGGGGCCACACCCATTGCGTGAAATTGGTGCAAAAAAAATCCCTTGTGTCTAGTTGTTGCTGCCCCCCTTGGGGACAGATTGGCCTAATGAAAATAGGCCGATCTGCCCCCAAGGGGGGCAGAAATGGCCTAAAATAAATTTGCCCCCCAGGGGAGAGACCCTTGCCTAAGAGGTCGCTCCCCACCTTTAAAAATTTTTAAAAACAATTATTCCAGGTGCATAGTGTCGTCTGACCCCCAGGGGCAGATCAGCCTAATTAAAATAGGCAGAAAAGGCATTACAAAATAAAAAGCCCCTAAGGGGAGCGATCCTTGTCCAAGGGGTCCCTCCCCTTCATTGTTTACATACAAGTAAACAAACTCCCTGGTGTCTAGTGGGCATTTCTACAGCACAACCACTTTACAACCATGCTGCAGAAATGCTCAGAGAGACAAGAAAGGAAATGAAAAGCCTTTCCTTTCCTTTAATGCCTCTCTGACCTCTCCAAGTTCTCAGATCGGAAGAGAAATAGAAGAATTTCTTTCACGATCATGGTGAAAGCTGATGGGGGCGACCTCTGATGAGGTCAGCGCGCGATTGTGCGCTGACGTCATCTGACGTCACGGGGGGTCAGGGGAGTTGGGGGTGGAAGGAGAAGCGATTCCCCTTCCATCCCTGCCCAGGGGAGTGGGGTGGGAGGCCCTCGGGGGAAGCGAGGGCCAAAGCCAGGATGTAATGGTTACATCTGTGGCGCCCCAGGGCTGCGCCAGCGGACGTAACCATTTCATCCTTGGTGCCGAAGGGGAAAGTGGCTAGGACTGCTTCACATAAAAGTATGGGAAAAGTAATCTCCTGAGGCTTAAATACTATTTCCAATAGCCTGCTATGGTTGTTACGGCACTGTGTTCAGTAGTCATTGGTTTGTAAAATGTTTGACCCATTCCTCCTCCGAAATCAAATATTGCACCTTTGGGCCGTCTTGATCAGAGAAGAAGGGGTGATTTATAACCTAACAAAACCTGCTGCTATCCCTTGAGGTTGCAGCATATATTAAATTCTTCCAAGCTCTAATATTAATCACTTTTTTCCTTTCTTCGAAGATGTTCTTGTAGATTAGTGCCTGGTGTCTTTGATATCAGATTGGGATCGCTGATTTGACTATAAAGCATATTTCAGTTTCTATGAGCGGCAGTGCTGGCCTTGTTAAACCATCGATGTAGAGAACTCTTGTGACATTGACGTGCATAGACGTGCAAACTTCCTTAATATAGTTGAATGATTCAGACTATCTGCTAAGCAAGCCTTTATGTATTTAATGTTTCCTTTAATTATCCTTTGAATAAAGCCTATGGGCTAAACTTTATCCTACTTTACTCACAACCTTTTGTTCTTTCAATATGTTGGTTTACAGCCATTCTCCTCAAAAGCTCTTTTCAAACGACGTTCTAGCGTGATTATTAATGGCTTGTGATTGCTCATACATTTTGTGACCAATTTCAAATCTAAAATAAGTGATGTGACTTCTGCCAATAATAGTATAAAACTGATGGTACTTCCTGGGGCACTTCCTGTGAATGTGGGAATAGATATTGGAGTAAATTGGCAGATTCCTGAAGAGATATTGCAGTGAAATTTAAGCCATATTTTGCTATTAAGGTGTTCAAACCAACCCCCAACCTCAGTGTTTGTCTAGTTACACCCTCTTCCATGAAGCCGCATATGTGTCTATCTTCCACCTGACAAGATAAGATATTAAAATCCTCTACCCACAGTAACACAGGCTATTGAAATACAAATTGACATTTTCCAGAAAGTCCAATTCATCAATTCTATCATGCACATGGTGGTTAAAAACATTAAACATCATCAAAATGTCGGGCTCCCTTGCACAGGCTATTAAGGAGACCAGATAGTGTAGTGAGGACGAGGACCATTTTTGAGGTAATTGTACAGAGGGACATTTGGTGGACATAAGGTTGCTAAGCCACCCCTCGCTCTTCCAGCTACAGCAATGAGGGCAGGTTGGAATAGGGCATTACAACCATGTATTCAGAAGGGCTCAGTGATCCATACATCCTGAATATATATTATATTACAAGAGGTCACAAAGCCTATCCAGTCCGCATTTTTTAACTTTGACCTCACCCGCTATATTCCATACATGGTCAGCCCTTTCTGGCACATCTCACCTGCCACATTTGAACCAGGCAATAATAGGGACAGAGCAGGAGATATTCGCTGATCCTGGATTGATAAAGACATTTTGGGTTTAGCCTCTGAACCATTTCCTGAGGATTTAGTCTCAGTATCTGAGAAGAGTCAATCAATCATGACAAGGTCAATCGGTAGTTTGAATCGGATTGATGCAGGTTTATTTGGTTGTTGCTGAACAGATGCTGGCTTATAGAAAAAAAAACAGTTGCTGAGAACAACCTCCCTTCTGATAGCTTGTTAAATAATTCAAATGTTGCAGCAGAAATTGTACAAGGCTGGGTTCTCTGAAATTGACCAAAATGCAGTCTCCCAACAATGTTTTCTTTAATGGCCCAGCTTATTACTCTCTGAGCATACAGACTTTTATTGTTCAGGTTGCCTGAGAGCCCAGTTTTTTAAGAGAACCAAGACGCAGAAGTTCTTCTGTGCCTTCAGGTTTCTCTGGGAGTATCGGTGAAACATTTTCTAATATTACCACATGTGTGCCTACTAAAGTATCTCCTTGATTAGCACCCCTTGATCTCAGCTTCCATGCAGGTTTTTACTCCGGCCTTTGATAGTTCACGGGAGTGCCAGTCTGCTGCATTTCACCTCCTGCTGGGGTATCCTCCAGGCCTTGATGGTTATGAGAAGACCAGTCTGCTGCATTAAACCTTCCAGAGCCATGCTCACATTTTGGTTTCCTGGATTAATTATGAATGAGCCCCTAGATTGCACTCTTAATTCTGCTTCCTGGTTAATAAGAACCACTATCACGGCTTCATGGCACAGTTACCAAGTGCTACCACCAGCTCCAATTTAATTAGGGATGGAATCTTTCTTTCCATTTTTGTGCAAAAGTTATTTAATAAAGCATCCATTTTGGCAAGAAAATCACCACAAATGTTTTATCCCTGTAGTCATATGGTTTTATATTGTAGTGGGATTTCAACATTGCGTTGAGGGCCTGCTGAGTGACCTATTTTATTGCTCTTTTGCCCAACAGATGATTTTATTTTACTCTTAGCCTCCCTACTCTTTTTTCAGTGGAGGAGGACCTGTTAGCAAAGAGGCCTCTCCCATTATGTGTCCTTCCGTATAGTCCTCAGAATGAACCTCAGCTCATTGCCTTGTGTTTTGTGGCGAGGAGCTGTTGGCCAGCTGTATGGTGTCATGCCAGCTCATCAAAGAGATGTTATTTGAGCCTCTCACCCTTTTTATTAGTCACAATTGGCTCTGAAGGATGCTTTGTGCCAGTTTTTGTACTGCATCTATTCTTTATTCAACCTGTTCTAATTATGTCATAAGAACCCTCATGACCATAGATAAGTAGTTTGTAATCATTGACTGGGAGGGCGGATTGGCACTGGTGATACCCAGTGGGGGGCCATTTTCCTTTTCCCCATTTTAATTGTGATTTTAAATAAGCCTTACTTTCTTCAGTGTTAATTGGGAACTCTTCCATGAATTCTACCCAAAGGCAGGCCTCGGTTCAAGAGTGGTGGCTCGGGCCTCTTCCAGCCAATAATGGGCAAAGACAGGCATGCTCTTGGGTGTGGGCAACCGTGTTATGTATCACTTGTAGGCAACAGGTGCAGTTGTTCAAATAACTGCCTCCTTAGGCCCTGGAGGAGAATGGTAGTTGTAGTCTCAATATGTAGCCTTTCCCCAGCCTTCCGTCCCGCACTGCGGTGACGGCGAACGTGCTTTGTAGCTCTTGCAGGCAACCAATGCAGGTGGTTCCAGTGACCGCTTCGTGGGGCCATCGAGCAGAATGGTAATTGTAGTCTGAATATGCAGCCTTTCCCCAGCCTCACGTTCAACAGATTCATCCTGAACAGAATAAAGAAACAATTTGACGCTCAGTTGTGAGACCAGCAATCTGGCTTCTGCAAACATAAATCATGCACGGACCAGATTGTAACATTGCGCATTATCATTGAGCAGTCGATGGAATGGAACTCCCCCTTCTTTGTCAAATTCATCAACAATGTGAAGGCATTTGACAGTGTGGACAGACTGACCCTTTGAAAACTCCTCCACCACTATGTTGTGCGAGATAAACTTGTTAGAATCATCTGGACTCATATGAGGGAATGACCTGCAAGATAGTCCATGGAGAACAACACATGGAACACTCTCAAGTGAGGACCGTAGTCCTTTAGGGTTGTTTTCTCACCTTTTCTTTTCCTGCTGGCCATAAACTGGATCATGAAGACATCTACACCAAAAAGAAGTAGTTGGATCCAGTGGACACCTTGGGCACAGCTCAGTGATCTGGACCTTGCAGATGATTCGGCTCTACTCTTCCTTACCTATCCGACTGACAATGTGGCAGCCACATCAACACAACTTGGGTTTACCATCCACAGGGGAAAAAAACCAAGATCCTCCAGGCTGACATGGCCATCACAACTGTAGTCACTCTTGCAGGCAATGAACTGGGAGAGGTTGAGGCCTTGCCATAGACAAGCAGGGTGGCACAGATACTTATGTCAAGGCAAGCTTCGGCAAAGCAGGGGCTGCCTTACTTCAGCTAAAGAAAATCTGGAGCTCACATGACCTAACACTGCAAACCAAGATTAGGCTTTGCAGAAACCTGAAGGACAACAGTGACCACCACCAACAAAGTTTACACATTCATCAACACTTGTTTGAGCAAAATCCTCCAAATCTGCGGGTCAAACACCATCAATAACCTATTGCAGCAGACTTTCCAACTCCCTGCTCACAAAGAAATCATGAAAAGAAGCTAGGGCAGGGTAGGTCAAACCATCAGCAAGCTCACATCAAACACCACCAGTCAAACCCTGACCTGGAATTCTCAAGGGAAAAGGAAAAGAGGAAGGCCAAGAAACACCTGGCATCAAGGCCTTGAGGCTGACTGAAAGAAGATGGGTTACATTTGAAGTCAGAATGAAAGAAAAGCCCAGGGCAGAGATAGCGGGAGAGTCTTGGTTGGTTGCCTATAACCCTATAAATAAAATAGTGCTTCTAAAAGAAGTAGTGATTTGTGTGGTTTTGAGCACAACCTGTAAAACTCTTGTTTTTCTGCTTTTGGGCTTTTTATTTTTGCCTCTAATGCAGAGACTTCTGAATGAAATTTCACTCACTCTAATCTCTATGAAAATTACCTTTGAGATGCAACCTCCAGTGCACACCTTTTAGTATAGAATGAGTTGCCCTTAGACATCTGTGACAAGAGGTTCTGGTAGATTCTGGGCAAAACATATAACATGGCTGCACACACCAGATGTTGTGCCCCATTCCAGGAAGGCACGGTAATTAGTAATCCTTCATGGGTGATCCGAATAGTCAGTGTGACTAAAGTCATCGCACACCAGATGCTGTTCTTCCTTCCAGAGTTCTGAGGATTTGGCAACTCTTTGTACTGTCTGGGACAGCTCCAGTCTTCGTGCCCCAGAAGTTGTGTCCCCATCTGGGAGGTGTGGAATTTCTTGAACATTTGTATCTTGGAGCACCTGGCTTGGTTGGGCGCCACTGTGAATTGCATGTGTCCCAAACTGACCCTCCCTCTGTACATTACAAAACAAGGCACACACCAAAGGGCCCAGTGCGGAGACCCATGAGTAAGCATCCTGTGTGGTGATCAGATCCCCATTTGTCGACTATTGTCTTAACAACCGTTATCACTTTCTCCCCCACCACCTTTGCCCCATGATCCTGAATAGATGTAATTCCGGTTGCGAGTGGCCTAGTATCAAGGAAAAGGGTGTTTTCATACCAAGTTTATGAAGGACAGCGTAATAAGAACTGGTCTGAGGGTGGAAGTAGGTTTAGACCGAGAAGGGGGTCTACTAGCGAAATTACTACTAGCCTGCCTGATATGCGTGGCATCACATAGCAGTGCAGAGTGACCAAGTCGGAGTGATTGCAATTGACTACACCACCCGGTGGACTGTTATACATGTTGTTTCTTTGTCAGAGGACTATCACGGTTGACTTTGGGTTTTACCTGTGCAGCCTAGGCTGCAAAGCTATTTAAAAGTGCTGCTGTTCTCTGCATGTACACATTGCTGCTATCATTGTGAACCGGGGTGCACCATATAACTGTGTGATACTAAATTGGGGTAATCACTAGGTTGGGTCTTGTGCTGACAACATTTTGGCACCACATGAGGGTGTGGGAAGGAAAAGTATTATTTTCCTAACACGTACCTACTGCTAATGTTGTTTTAACAAAATTGGGCCTAGCAATATTTCTGAATGTGATTTATGCCCAGATTTACCTGATGTTCATGTTGTGTTAACTAATGTGTGTTGTTGGAAATGGGGTTTCTAGTTGGCAGTGGTTTGCACCCTGCTCAAGTAGGGACCCTCACTCTAGTTAGGGTAAGAGAGTCACACAGCTAAGATAACCCCTGCTCACCCCATTGGTAGCTTGGCACAAGCAGTCAGGCTTATCTCAGAGGCAAGGTGTAAAGTATCAGTACACACACACACACACACATAGTAACCTAGTGAAAACACGACAAAAGTACTCCACACCAGTTTTGAAAAATAGCAAATACTTACCTTAGCAAAACAAGATCAAACCAACAAAAACCCAACATACACAAGCAAAAATACGAATTTTCAAAGATAAAATCTTAGTATACCAGTTAGAAACATAATAGCTCCAACTGGGACTACACAACATCTTGACCTTTAGAAAGTGGACATTTCTCTACCTAAAACGCTTTTTGTGCCTTTTAATTTGACTTGTGGGGTCTGTGCATTCCCCAGCAACAGCTATAAAACGTAGGCATACAATTGGGATGAAGACCTCTGCCATTGGTCGACCTGGCTGGATAGATTGGAGGGAGAGGTTGTGACACTTGGGCCCATATTTATACTTTTTGACGCAAAACTGCGCCAACGCAGTTTTGCGTCAAAAAAATTAGCGCCGGCTAATGCCATTCTGAAGCGCCATGCGGGCGCCGTATTTATTCAATGACGTTAGCCGGCGTTAGCCGCCGGAGCTGTCTGGTGTGCGTTAAAAAAAACGACGTACACCAGGCTGCGCCGGCGTAGGGGGAAAATGGCGTATGGCCGTCCAGAAATGGTGCAAGTCAGGCTGAGGCAAAAAAATCGTCACAACCCGATTTGCACCATTTCTTTACGACGCCCATCCCCCATTGAAATGACTCCTGTCTTAGCAGTCATGCCCCCTTGCCCAATGGCCATGCCCAGGGGACTTCTGTCCCCTGGGCATGGTCATTGGGCATAGTGGCATGTAGGGGGGCACAAATCAGGCCCCCCTATGCCACAAAAAAAAAATATATATATACTTACCTGGACTTACCTTAATGTCCCTGGGGTGGGTCCCTCCATCCTTGGGTGTCCTCCTGGGGTGGGCAAGGGTGGCAGGGGGTGTCCCTGGGGGCAGGGGAGGGCACCTCTGGGCTCATTCTGAGCCCACAGGTCCCTTAACGCCTGCCCTGACCCAGGCGCTAAAATCCGGCGCAAATGCGGGTTTTTTAGACCCGCCCACTCCCGGGCGTCATTTTTGCCCGGGAGTTTAAATACGACGCATATGCATTGCAGTCATTTTTTAAGACGGGAACTCCTACCTTGCATATCATTAACACAAGGAAGGTGTTCACGCAAAAAAATGACGCTAACTCCATGAACTTTGGCGCTAGACGCGTCTAACGCCAAAGTATAAATATGGAGTTAGTTTTGCGTCGAATTTGCGTCGAAAAAAACTACGCAAATTCGCGCAAACGGAGTATAAATATGCCCCTTGGCCTCTCAGCCAGATCATGGTCCCAACTAAAGATTAAGATCTGCATTTCACAGCCCCATGGCAGACAGGACTGAAATTTAGGAGAGACATCTGCGGTTTAAAGGGGAACCCTCTGAACGTCCCACAACTTAAAAGGAACGCTACAGTATATACTTTGGTGCCACACTGCAGCAAAGTAGGGATACACTTGCAGGAATGAGGTGCAAACTGGCAGAAGAATCTGTTGTGCACAAGGAATTATTATTGCCCTAGGAAGGGACCGCGCACCTTTCCTGCATCATGGCTGGGCTAGGCAAACTGGTTGTTGCTGTATGGCACTCCGAAGTGTGCTCTCCAGGGGCTTGTTGGCTTCCCCCTGTTCTTTTGTGGGGTGTCAGGGACATCGAAGACCTCCTCTGAGGGACCTACACCTTCTACATGTGTCATCTGGAGAGCGGTGCCCTCTCAACTACCTACATCGTCTGCTGGACATCACCTGGTAGAAGCAGTGTGGGCGTGGAACTGAGTATTGTGCCTGTAGCCCATATTTGCCTGGTGCTGAGCTTTCAAAGCACTGCCTGCTTTCAATGAGTGTGACCCTTCATCATGGAGCTATGACTCGCATAAGTGTCTTGTTGGAAGTGAGCACATTCACTGGTTGTGGGACCCCAAATGACCTGCCTTTGTCAAGCATGCCATATTTCTCTTGTGCAACACCTGACTGCATACTTATTGTGTGCAGTGTCTGATTCACAGGCTGTGACCCTTGGAGATGAGGATGTACCCAGAGCAATGTCAGATTCTACCTCGTTCTGCACCGCTGAACTTGTGCCTCTGTGTTTGTGACCAGAAGTGTCTGATGTGGCTCAAGTCATCACGCACAAGACGTTGTGCCTCATTCCAGGGAGGTACGGCATTAGTAACTTTCTGTGTTTGTTCAGATTTGTCTGGTACGGCGCAAGTTATCAGGCACCAGACATTGAGCCTCATTCCAGTGAGGTACGGGATTGGAATTCTTCATGTGTTTCCAGAATTGTCTGGTGTGACTCAAATCATCATACCCCAGACATTGTGCCTCATTCCAGGGAAGTGCAGAATTGGTCACCTTGCATGTGCAAACAGAACTGCCTAGTAGTCTGAGAGAAAAAGCAGTTGTAATATTCAGCCCACTACCTGTTCAAAGTAACACTGAGGTAGTCTACTGTGTGAAGTACAAAGCCTACTTAGGCGTGATGACATCTTTGATGTATATAAGTAAGGTGTTTTCCTGTCAGAAGGGCTATGTTGATAGGTTTATCCACAGGTTTGCAAGTTGCATGAGTCAAGCTACACAGGTGGGCTTGAAGCCATGTTTCCTTTGTCAGCTTACTAGATGGGTCAAAATGCGCTGCAGCCCATGGGTGACATTTAACTTCTCCATTGTATTGATGTATTTCCTCTAACATGTGCTTTGAGTTTACTGGGAAGTTAATTATACCAATTAGGAGTTGGCCAATTTTGCAATGTTTTAAGGGTTAGAACAGATATACTGGGAACTGGATTGCAGTGTCCAAGTGTGTGGAATTAAAAAAACACAGCAACCTCAGAGCACATAAAATGGGGGTTACCCTGCAGAAAGAGGCCCTTTTTCTCAAGCATTTACAAAGATATGGTACTACTTCTGTCATCCGCTGTGCTCTCACACTTTAGGTTGCCATGTGCCACACTCACACACCTCCCACCTTAGTGTGTGCCCAAGGGTGTGTGCATGATGTTTGCATTCGTAATTAGGGGCACAGTTCTAGTATAAAATGTTATGCTTAGATATAGTTCAAAATGTTTCTAACTTTGTGTGTTGTACAGTCCGTGCAACTCCAAAGTTAGGAACGTTTTGAGAAAAGAAAACTTTACATAAATGTAATGCTTACCTCAAGGAGGCTTACGATATTTGGGCAAAGCCTTTTCTATCTTTTTGAGTAAATAGGCCTTTCCTTCAAAAACCATAGGAGGTCTTCGGGGAAATTCATATGTTCCACCTATGGGAAACCACATTGATGCATTCTCACACAAATCAAGATTTGCAATGGAAAGTAAATCTCCATTCAAGACTTTGAGCCAATTTGGGTCACTTTTAGTGCCATTGTACTGGCACAAAGCCTTGATAAATCTGGCCCCTAGTTCCTGGTAGGAGAGTTCACAGTAGGGAAAATTCAGTGTGATCCAGTGCAGTTGGAGGAGTGGTAGGTGTTTTTCCACTGGGTAGGATTTGGGGCACCCAAAGAGGCATCAGGAGAAAGGGTTTTCCTTTCCCACGGTGTCTCTTTGGAATGCATTTCAGCTGACCTATTGTGGATTGGGCTGCGCTCAGGCTGCAGGAATGCCCACTAGACACCTGTAATGTTAGTTTTGGCTAAATAGTTGTTTTGGGGAGTGACCCCTTAGGAAAGGGTCGCTCCCCTTCAGGGGGGTAAATGTTTTGGCTGATTCTGCTCCTTTTCATGGCAGATGTGCCATATATTATCAGGCCCATCACTAGACCACCAGGTATTTATTTAATTAGCAATTTTGTTGTTTTGGGGAGTGTCCCCGTGGGCAAGGGTCGCTCCCCTTTTGTGGATGAATGTTTTGCCCATTTTTGACCCCTTTGGGGGCAGATCTACCATGTATTAATAGGTCCATCTGCCCCCCAGGAAAGTTTCTGTGTATGAGAACTGGAGTTTGGCTGATGGTCTGTGTTTACTGGAGTTTGGCTGGTTGTGTGTGTACTGGCATTCAGCTGGTGGTGTGTGTGGACTGGCACTTGACTGGCGGTGTGTGGACTGGTACATGGTACTGTTTTATTTCTTCATTTAATTCTAGTGCAAAGCTTTTGATTTCCTTTCCTGTGAAACCTTCTTGTGGGGTTCAGCACTGGCAGATCTGCAGTTTGTGTAGCTGCATATATTTTGTAAGAAAAAAAAATTGTACTGTTTACTTCAAATGAGTATCATTGCCGTGCATGAATAAGTTCTTTCTAAGAGGTGTAATAATAACAGCATATTTAGCTTCTGTTTTATTGTGTGTGAAATTCTCCTTAGATTTGTGCACAATGTTTATTGTGCTGTTTGTGTTTAATTTTCTTTTGTAGTGGGATATCTTTGGAGCTTGATGTGTCTGTGCAGAATAGGTGCAGGTGATCCTGAGTCTCGCTGTCTCTGGCAAGTGAGTGGTATTGTATTTGAGTATATAGGGTTTTGTGTTCTTTGTACTTTTTCCTTCCAGGCTACTATATGCCATTAGTTTTACTTTCTGTTTGATGAAGGCACACTTTGTTTATTACTTATATTATACAGTGTTGGTTATAGTTGACTTATTTGTCAAGTTACTTTTATTAATAAGGATTATGGCTAGCCATAGATTACTGTTCAGCAGTTTGTTGGTATGCTTTTCAAATCTCCCTCTGACCATGATTATGAGACTGGCTCTGCATGTGAACCTGAGCAGGATGTGCATGATTCTGTCCGAGAGGGATCAACTGATGATGAAGCCACTCTCAGTGTAGAGAAAGTGCCTCTTTTAGAGGAGGGCACTGATGTGGCAATAGTGCAGCAAGAGTCATCTGGATTGCATCCTGGGACTGAACGGCTTCCCATTGGAAATGCTGAACTCTGGGTTGCCCCAAACAATATGCAGCCGGCATTGCCTACCTTTACTGGTGTTGGAGGGTGTGGAGTGAATACTAAAAATATTTTGCCTATACATTTTTTCAATTGTTTTGCACAATGTATTTTTAGATGAGATTGTTGACCAGATTAATTTGTATGTTGAAGAGTGTTTGAGGGGCAACAGTGTCAGACTTAAACCCTGCTGTAGAGCTACCCGGTGGATTCCCACAAATATGGATGAGTTGAAGAAGTTCTTGGGTTTAAGTATGTTGATGGGTTTGACAAAGAGGCAATCAGCATCTCTATATTGGTCTACCAATCCCTTGATGGCAACGGCTATATTTCCTGCAACCATGAGTAGTGATCGGTATTTGCTTCTGCTACGGATGCTGCATTTTGTTGGTAATGCTTTAGCATAGGCACGAGGTCACCCTGATTGTGCCCATCTTTTTAAGATTATGCCTGTCCTTAATCACATTGTGAATTGATTTTCAGAGATCTATGTTCCGGGGAAAGAAATAGCTGTGGATGAGTCTTTGGTACTGTTCAAGGGCTGTTTGGTTTTTAAGCAGTACATTCCTAGCAAGAGGGTACATTATGGAATTAAGATGTATATGCTGTCTGACAGTAGTACAAGATATGTCTATAATTTCAGAGTGTACACTGGTAGGAATTCCACTATTGATCCTGATGGTTGTCCATCTACTTTCTGAGTTGGTGAAAAAATGGGAACTTAGTAGAGAACTTTTGAACAAAGGTCACCATTTATACATAGATAACTTCTACACTGGTCTGCAATTGCTCAGGGATTTGTTCAAAATTGACATATCAGTCATACCCTGCACACATGCAGTTGTCAGAACATTACACAGGTTACTAGTATTCTGCAACAATAAGCAGTAGTCAGGTAAAGATAGAGGTTACTGGTATTCTGCAACACAAGCAGTAGTCAGGTTGTCATTATCACTAAAAATGCACAGGTCAGGATAAACATATCACCAGAAATGCCAAAACACCACCATCAAGGCATTTAAGAAGAAACATTTCCATGTGATTTACCTCATAATAAACCTGTTGTCATGAATGCCAAGATATCATTATGGGCGCAAATAGAGCAAACCTTCTCCTATTGCTCATGTCCTAAACCAAAACATGACTGGACCATTTCCATAAGGCATAGGCATAATAGACACACTCTCCTGTTAGAATCTCCAATGCTGGGAACAGGAGCACCCGCGCTCCTACACCTGGGATTATGGTAGGAACTCAAGGCTAGATAGGCACGGGACCTTTGTTGAGGTTTTTCTCTCCGTCATGCCGACCATCATGCAGTTAGCCCCAACAAAGTGCCCCTTCAGTGTGGTACTAGTGGCGTCCCCGAAAAGTATGCCCAGACATGGGGCATGGCACCTCAATTTCCGTTTGGCTGCCACGGAGTGATACAGGGGCCAATGACCACAAACCCATGATGTGTCTGCCTCCTCCCAGCATTGCCCGAACGCGGCTCTGCCCACTAGGCAGGCTATGTATACATTCGATTTTTGCCGCTGCCCCTTTTTGAGTGAGGGCGCTCACCTCCCTGGACTCATGGGGGTAGGCTCCCACCCCTCCACATTGGGGAAAACTTTGCTTGTGGCATAGTCCGCTCGAACTGCGAAGGTTACCGAAAATACCTTGTTTATAAAAAACTTGAGAGAGGACAGTGCAGTGCCTTGCGTAGTGCTGAACTTCTAGCTGTGAAATTTTCAAACAGGAGAGATGTTTACATGCTGACTACTATTCATGATAGAAGTACTTCACTGTGACTGTTTGTGGTCACGTTGCTAAACTGTGCAAACCTCTGTGCATTTTAGACTTCAATAAGCACAGGGGTGGTGAAGATAGAGTAGATTAGATATTGAAACCTTATACTGCTGTTTGTAAGGCTTACATTTAGTATAAGAAATTAGCTATTCATTTTTTAAATCTAGCAACCTTCAAAGCTTTTGTTGTCTTCATCATTGTTCTCCAGAGTCAAATATGACATTTGTTCAGTTTCAGTAGTCTGTGATGGGCAGCCTTGTTGTAGTGAAACAGGCAAGTGTCCTAGAGTTAGAGTGGTGGAGGATGTGGCTAGATTGAAAGATCACCACTTTGCTGTTTACATTCCTCCCACTCCCAAAAAAACAATCCCTGTAGGACATGTAGATTCTCTCTTCCAAAGAGGCGTGGAAGAAGAGTTATATGTACTGCCCTGACTGTCCTTCTGAACCTGGGCTATGTGTGTCCACATGTTTAAATTGTACCACACTCAACAGAGTTATTGGGAGCAACCATGAGCATACAGGTGAACTGACTGGTCTGTATCATTTTATATTTTTTGTTCAGATTTCATGGTTGGCATTAGTGTGGTGTATTTAGTTAGAGCTGTTGTGTTTGAAGTCATAGGGGGTCATTCTGACCCTGGCGGTCCGAGACCGCCAGGGCTATAATGACTGAAAGCACCGCCAACAGGCTGGTGGTGCTTTCTTCCCTATTCTGACCGCGGCGGTAAAGCCGCGGTCGCACCGCCGGGGCCAGCGGTTTTCCACCGTTTCTGCCCCGGCGGTGATAATCCGCCATGGCAGCGCTGCAAGCAGCGCTGCCCTGGGGATTATGACCCCCTTACCGCCAGCCTGTTTCTGGCGGTTTTCACCGCCAGGAAGAGGCTGGCGGTAAGGGGTGTCCTGGGGCCCCCGGGTGCCCCTGCACTGCCCATGCCATTGGCATGGGCAGTGCAGGGGCCCCCTAACAGGGCACCGGCAAGCTTTTCACTGTCTGCATAGCAGACAGTGAAAAGCGCGATGGGTGCAACTGCATCCGTCGCACGGCCGCAACACCGCCGGCTCCATTCGGAGCCGGCTCCTGTGTTGCAGCCTAATTCCCGCCGGCCCAGCGGGAATGTCAGAATGGGGGCCGCGTGAGTGCGGCCACATGGCGGTTTCCGCCCGGCGGGCGGCGGTAGCCGCCCGCCAAGGTCGGAATGACCCCCATAGTTTTGAATCTACTTCCAATTGGTTTGTGTTTTCTTTTTTGTTAAAAAAAAGATGTGATAGCTGTGTGTGTGGAATGGCAGTTGACTGGCAGTGTGCGTGAAATGGCGCTTAACTGGCAGTGTGCATGGACTAGCGCTTGAGTGGCAGTACACACGGACTGGTGGTGTGCTGATGACAGTGCGTGGAGCTGGCACTTGGCTGGCTGTGGGTGTGAGGTGGAATTTGGCTGGCAATGCGGGAGTAGTGACTTGCTGCTAGTCACTACACACACTACTAGCCAAAAGCCAGTGCACACACTCTTTCAGCCACCAGTGGTTATGATTGCTGTGTCAGTCATGTGAGCATATAAACATGATGGGCCCTTGAATGGCGCTGTCTGTTGATGTGAATGTTGTAATGTGCCTCATGCCAAATCCAACCAGTATGTGCAGTAATACTTTTCTTTTCTGTCTTTCTCTGACAGGGTAGACATTGTCTTTACATTGTCCGTTGATGTGAGTGTTGAAATGTGCTGGGCCCATGGTTGGTAGTCTGAATGGTCTTGTGTGTGTCACAAATGAAAGGTATATAAATGGCCTCCAAAGCGGTTGGTTTCTTGACATGGCTTCACAGCAGTCGAGCTGTGAGTCATTAGTTCAGTATTTTAACCTTTCAATTATTAAAAGTGTATTTCATTTTTTGGAAATCGCTTTTTAATAAAATGTTAAATTTTGGACCCTCACTCACCCTCATGCCAAATCCAACCCTTATGTGTGTGTGTGCTTGAGGAATAGATGGCTGTGCAGTGATATTTGCCTTTTATGTCTTTTTTCTGTCAGGGTGTACATTGTCTCTAGGGAACCTACCAACTCTAGATGTTTTCATAGACTAGACATCCAGGGGAGGCCAAGGTGGTGTGCCTTTTCGGGATCCCAACAAGTTTTCTTACCCACAATGTCCAGCAAACCTCAAAATGTGACTAAAATCACACATTTCTCTTGCATTTCTGTGCCATACTGTTCCAGAATCAGAAGAAAACCAAAAAACGTCTACCACCCAGCATTTCTCCACTTGTCTCACTAAAAATGCTGCCCCACTTGTGTGGCTTGGTCTAGTGCCTGCAACAGGAACTGATCAAACTGACATCAATGGGAGTCCTCCCAAAGGGACCCTCCTTGACCTTAATTTGAGTTGTTCTGCTGCAGGCACTAGGCCCAGCCACACAAATGAGGTACCTTTGTTATTGGGAGGCTTGGAGGATTGCCGAGTGGAAAGAAGTTTGTGCAGACTCATCACAGAAATGTCAGGAGAATGTGTTTTTTTAATCAACTTTTGAGGTTTGCAAGGGATTCTCGGTAACAAAATGTGGCAAGGGTGACATACGTCAGCCCACCTTGAATAACCCCAGATGTCTAGTTTTCAAAAATGTACAGGATGGCTAAGTTTGCCTAGGTGTCACCTGAGCTAGTTTCGAAACTCTAGAGCTACCCACGTTGGAAAAAGAGGGTCAGGTTTGGATGGAAAAATGTGCTGCGTCCATTTTCCCAATTTAGGCTGTTTCCTGTCACAGGCAGGAGTTCTACTCACAAAAGTGAGGTATCATTTTTATCTGGAGACTTGGAGGAATGTCGGTTGGAAATAAGTCTGTGGCTTCCCAGGGATTCTAGAACTTTCCATCAAAAAAATAGGTGGAAAAGGTGTTTTTAGTCAAAGTTTAAGGTCTACAAGGGATTGTTGGTAACAAAACGTGGTGAGAGCCATGCAAGTCAGCCCACCCTAGAAATCCCTAGGTGTCTAGTTTTGAAATGTGTACAGGTTGGCTAGGTTTCCCTAGATGTCAGCTGAGCTACTGTCCAAACTCTATAGCTACCCACATTGGAAAAAGAGGGTCAGTTTTGGGTGATAAAATGTTGCATCCATGTTGCGCTTTGGGCCGTTTCCTGTCGCGGGTACAAGGTCTACCCACACAATTAAGGTACCATTTTTATTGGGATACTTATGGGAGTATAGTACATTTTTTAGTAGTAATTGGATTTCACTGCATTTGTGCCTTTCAAATGTAAACTAGTACATAGAAAGATGAGATTTTGAAAAATACCCTCCAAATCAATTGCTAGTTTGGGTACCCACAAATTCAGAAATGTAGAAATAACTACTGCTTCTAAACTCCATATCTTGGCCCATTTAAAAAATATTTTCATTTTCTTTATACCCATTTTTCACTCTGCCTATTTTGCTACAAGAATTGGTCTATACACAGTACGCAATGAAAACCCATTGTGCGGTGCAGCTCAGTTGTTTGCTCTGGGTACCCTGGGTTCTTAGAGAACTTACAAACCCTATATATCCCCACAACCAGAAGAGTCCAGCAGACGTAATGGTATATTGCTTTTGTCAATCTGCCATAGTGACAAAAGGTTACAGATGAAAATATTGTCACAAATGCCCATTATTTCCTACTCATTTTTTCTTATTTCTTTATTTCAACCGTACTATTCCTGAACAAAACCTTGCAGGATCTACACACTCCTTACTGAATTCAGAATTGTGTCAATTTTAAAAATATTTATAGCTTTTCTGGATCACCCATAGCTTTCACACTGGTTTCTACCACAAACTGGTAGAAGGTTGAGGGCACAAAAAATATGGAAAATAGGCTACCGACTGGAAAAATGCCAAAACTGTGCTACAAAATTAAGTTTTTTGATTCAGCTCTGCATGTTCCTGAAGGCTGTTAAGATGGTGACTTTATTACAGTAAACTGTTCATGGATGCCATTTTTAGGAGAAAAAAAATCAGACACTTTTACCTAGAGCATTTTCCCCTATTTATTTTCCAAAAACACATAATTTTGCTATACTTTGCCTATTTTCTTGGTCCCCTCCAGAAAACTCCTGCAATCCTGGGTATCTTTAGAATACTCATGATGTTGGAAAAAAGGACACAAATTTGGCATGGGTACCTAATCTAGAAAAGAAGTCATGGAGCCCTAAGCAAAACTACAGTCAAAAAAGGGCTCAGCATTGTGGGGGAAGGCCCAGCAGCGAAGGGGTTCATTCACAACTCTCATTAGCACTTGGTACATTTTAAACTGAGAAGATACAATATCTGAGATCTATTCCTGCGTTCATGCAGTGAGTCCTCAAAATTACATTTCAGTTGTGAAAAATGACCTGTTGGGAAGTACCCAACAGTTCAGTCATGCTTACATTAGGAGTCCTTACATTAATATTTTGTGTAGCCCAAATCACTGAGGCTATTCACTGACAAAATCTATAAGGTGTTTTATGTGAGAACACAACCTACAGTATATAAAACAAAAAAAGTTAAAGTTTGAACAGAATGTAGTTAAAATTGGGATAGTGGTTAACTGAGGTGTGAGCCGCAGTCAAGCAGCAACCACAATCCTAGTGAGGGTAAATATCAGAAAACGGGTCTCTGTTTGACAAAGGTATGCACCCTGCCAAAGTAGAAATCACAATACTAGTCAGGGTAACTCAGATACACACCCTAAATAATTCTGTACTCACCCTCTGGTAGCTTGGCACAGAGCAGGCAGACTTATCTTAATAGACAATGTATAAAGTATTTGTGCAACACTTCAAACAGTAACACAATGAAAACATCAAGAAAAGACTCCACACCAGGTTAGAAGAATAGATTATATTTTTATAAACAAAACAAAATGACCAAAATAACAAAAATCCAATACGTAGAAGTCAAGATATGATTTTTTAAAGAATAAACTTAGTTGTAATGCTTAGAAGCATAAAGCGACAACCGGGGCTTTCTGGTCATGCCAGACTAGGTTAAATCTGAAAAGTAAGGTTGTCAGAACAAGGCTGGTGCACGATCTAGGGCCCACCCCAGCTAAGTTACCTGCGCGCCCATTATTACCATTGTGTGCCAAACCATCTTGTGGGAAAGCTCATGAAGCTGCCTGCAAAGCCAACTGGTGGTCTCATTGCTCGTTTTCGTATTAAACTGTTTTATTACCTTATATCTGATGGTATTGTTTGGCATGTCTTGCATTTTTAGACAAATGTTTGTTGGTCTATATAGTTGTGTGCTAGAGTTGTGCTGCTTCATTCTCTATTGCTTCTGCAGTAGTCTGTAGGAGACTACAATTCCCAGCTGGCTGTACAGCCACCATCTTGGGTGTGGCCGTTTGGGTGTGGCACCTAGTATAAAACTAGCCCCGCCCAACAACCGATGCTTGCTATCTTTTTCCAGATTTGAAGGTCAGCTGATTCCTGTGCCGATTTTGTTCTCCTCTGCAAGGCTCTGGCTTAGAAGAGCCATCTCCTCTTCGCCTCCAGTATTATCGCGGCTGCGATAAAAAAGCGTCTTCTGTCTTCCTGGACGTTTCCACCTCTTCAGCGGAGCGCGTGTGGGAATTAGGAAGTTGTTTCCTAGTGCGCGCAATCACAGAACAGGTTGTGTTCTGTACGGTAAGGCCATCTATCGCTAATGCACATGGAGTGTTAATGTTTTAATCCGAACTAACATACGCGCAAAGTCCATTTCACTTGGTGTTCTAGAATATTGCAGAGCAAACGGCCACTAACCATTAATGCACCATTTCTTGAGTTGCTTGATATTTTGGGTATTGCTGTGGAGTGTATATTGGTTTACGAATCTTTGACTCACATATAAATCACAAGTGTGAATGATGGTATAATTTGTATGAAAGCGAGTGCAGTGAACTCATTTGGAAATTGCGCCACAAATCTTGTGATTGAAATAGAATCGGCAGCAGAAATTACAAGAGTTTGGATTCTTTAATGAGGACAACTCATATTTGTCCATAGGAAAAGAAGTTTTTGAAAAGAGGTAAATTAATTCCGCTCTGGGATATTTATATATACATGTCTTCTAGAATTGCTATGAATGAATAGTAAGAATATTCAGAGTTGTACAATTATTTTTTCTTACAGGTCTCCTTCCCTGCTCACCCCATCCCACACCCTTCCCCTCATCAGATCACTCCATGAATCTCGCTATAAGAGCATTCAGATTTGGAGGTATCTGGAGGTGGGCCCTGTTGAGCTTCATACAGACCCCGAGAAAGTGTTGCTCCACCTGACAAAGGCCGACCATGATGGTGCAGGTCGGATACAGGGACCAGCCTTCGCCCACTGAAACACTATCTTGGTTTGGAGAGGCAGTAATGTTGAGAACAAGATGCGAGGAGCAAAGGAGGTGAGGCATTGATGTCGATCCCAAGGATGTAGGTGATGCATCAACTCCGAACTCTGTAAAGTCAAAGGTGATTCAGGAACGGAGATGATGCATCACACAGTCAGCAATGCGGTGGTCTGGATACGTGCAGCAGAAGCAGCGATGTGCCAGCATCAACGGCAATGTAGTGTTCTTCATCCTCGCAAAAGTAGTGAAGTGTCAACATCGATGGAGATACACCAGTTCCATTTGGCACAATGGCATCAGTACGCAGGTTCTGGCCGTTGCAGCACTTTTAAATTCCACTTCTAGGGGCCCAGAACCGGATTGCCTCCAGGGCAAGACTTTCAGCAAACAAAGTCCAGATGCTGGAGGTGATGAGTGGGAAGTCTTTTGTGTCCCTGAGACTTCAGAAGAACAGGAGGCAAGCAGGTAAGCCCTTGGAGTCACTCTAGGTTCAAGTGAGATGGGTCCAGTCCTTCCTCAGCAGGCAGGACAAAGGCCTGCAGGCAGCAGGGCAGCACAGCAGAAAAGCAGTTATTTTACAGAAGCAGCCGAGAGTGGCAGTCCTTGTAGCAGTACAGCAGTCCGTACTGGTAGAGCTCTTCACTAATCTAGCAGTGTACTGAGTTGTTAGGCTGGGAGGTCCGGTACTTATACCCAGTTGTGCCTTTGAAGAGATGGGGTTACTTTAAATAAGAGCTTTGAAATGAACAGAGGTCCTCTCTTCCTGCCATTGCTCCACACTCATTACACAGGGTTAAGTAGTCCTTTGTGTGGGGCCTGGACACAGCCTATTCAGGTGTAAGTGTGAGACTGTGGCCAGCAACTCTCTCCCATCCTGCCCGGGGTGGCCGATCAGAAGTTCCTTTTTGTGTGACTGTCTAAAGGGAATGGACAAATCCAGCTGTCACCCATCTCATACATGCATTGGAGACAGGTTGCAGGCACACATGGCTAACAGCAGGAAAATGTCAACATTCTAAAAGTGCAACTTTCAAAACAGTATCAATAAATGCACCTTTAGGGTTAAAGAGGTTTTATCATTACAATTCCATAGGTACTAAACATGACAGGTCTACCCCTTTCCAATCAGGAATTACAGCTTATTAAATGTAATAAGGAATCCCCACTGTGATCATATGGGAGGAGTAGACCTCACAGTAGTGAAAAACGAATTTGAGAGCTTTTCACTATAAGGGCATGTAAACCTTAACTGTATATGCCCTGCCTTTTAATTACATAACACCCTTCCATATGGGACACTTTGGGCCTACAATGTGGGTGGCCTATATGCTATAAAAGGGGAGTTAAAGGCTTGGCAAGAGGGTGTAAATGCCAAGGCGACATGGCAGTGTAGCACTGCATGCATGCTGCAATGGCAGGCTTTGGACATGTTTGAAAGTGGTACTTAAGTGGGTGGCCCAAGCAGTGCTGCAGGTCCCCCGATTAGCATTTAATTTACAGGCCCTGAGCACATGTAGTGCACTTTACAAGGGGCGTATAAGTAAATTAAATATGCCAATTAGCTACATACCAATCAAACCATGTTTTAGGGAGATAGCACAAGTACTCTAACATTGGTTAGCAGTGGTAAAGTGCTGAGTCCTATAGTCAACAAAACAAATTCAGCAAAAAGTGGATAGTAAAAGGTAAGAAGTTTGGGGATGACCCTGCAGAAGGGGTGGCCATTTCCAACAGTAAGCCTAAAGCAAACCCTAAAGAAACATGTGTTCAAACCCCCTGGTAGCTTGGCACAGAGCAGTCAGGTGTCCCTCCCTTCAAAAAAACAATCCTGCTTACAACGTAGGCACCCTTGACCATGAAGCAAGGGTGTCTGCATTGGCGTTAGGCAGCACATTGTGCGCCAGCCCTGGAAAAAGCCAGGAATGCACTGAACAAAGTTAAATATAGCGTATTCCTGCCCTTTCACTATCATGGAGCACAGCAAGCTGCATGATTTAATGATAAATATGCCCCAAAGAGTCCACCATGGAGATGCAGTCTGTTGAGCTCAGGGAATGCCTGCCAGGAATAAATGTGTATTGCATATTCTCGTACTTGGGAAAAGCAAGTGCAAACCACCATTAGAAAAATAACCTCAGTCAAAAAGGAAAGCTAAAATGGAGGCTAAATGTAAGCCCTTGGACAAAGGCTTTGTTTGGAAGCATGGATGTCATTTAGGTGTCGCCAGGGGTCACAACTGTGACCCCTGGCTTGCCCCTTGTGACCCAGGGCAAGTCCTTTGTGACCCATAGTCTCGGAGGGGTGGGGCAAGACCAGTGTCTGGAATAGAGCGGCAACTGACAATAGCTCCTCCTTATGGATGTCCGTTGGGACATCATTCTCCTTGTTTTGTGAACGTGTGTGTATGTGAAAGTGAAGGTCAAAGGGTGTGTGATGTCACTTCCACTACCCCGGGAAATTTCATAAACTTAAGGTAGCACCAAAATCTAACACCACCCCCCAGGTGTCCTCATTTTTTGCTTTTTCTCTGCGTGCAAACAATCATTTGAAAAAGACGCTTTGACACTGGTGTGTGTGCTGCATTGTGCAGCACACACAGAAGTGCCAAAGCGCCATTAGTGATTAGTGATTGTTTATGTGCAGGAAAGGACACCTTCCCGAACATAAACAATCACACCACTCAACACAGACATCCTTGCACGATGGTGCGAGAATGCCTGCATTGCCACTGGCAGCTAAATTTAGCGCCAGCGCAGGGGAAACTCAGGGGTGTGCCGTATGCACTTAATTACGGCGCATCCCTGCGTTTCTAAAGTGACGCAGTGTGGCACTGCCAATTTTGGCACAGCACCGCGCTGCGTCACTTTTTCTTAAATCTGGCCCTAGATTTTAATATATTCTACTTCAGAAATGGGGCTCTTTGAAAAAGCATTCAGCATTTGCTGCAATGAGTTTGGATCCTCAGCTCCTTCTTTAAACAATGTGAATGTCGTTCTGTGATTTTTTTGCCTCTATACTTAATTGTAAAATACAAATTTACAGTACCATTGCCAAATATTAAGGGCGTGTCAGCGTAATTGTTTTTACACTAATGTGGCGTTAAAAGGCCAAAAACGCTGTGCCATTATTACAAAGTGGCACAATGCATGCATTGCGCCACTTTGAAACCCTTTGCGCTATATTATGCCTGCGCCAGGCATAATGTATGCAAAGCGGGTATTTCCCCACTAGGGGGCTGATAAATGGTGCAAGGAAATCTAACAGACTTCCGTACATAATTTATTTTGTTACTTTTAACGCCTGCTCAGAACAGGCGTTAAAAGCAGACATGCAAATAAATACAATGGGCTCCTATGTACTCTGTCGGAGTAGCACCAAAATGTTGGCACTATTCCTGCAGAGTACATCAATACCATAAAAAACAATGACACTATTGCCCCCTACCCTGTGCCATGGTGCACCATATTTTAAATACGGTGCACACATAGTGGCGGTAGGGGGTGCACTAAAGTGTGCAAGAAAAGTGGTGCTGCGCTGTGTGAGGCACCACTTTTCTTAAATATGCCCCTAGGTCTTTTTAAATTAAAAAAGGCATTAGGGACAATTTGGTATTTTCAGGTGGGCTCTTAGAATTCGAGTTGAAGATAATCCAATTTTAGAGCATACTATTTATTTATCACTATCTCAGTGTACCGTATTTTCAGACTGCTTAAAGCTAATTTATTACAAAGGATTGATCTTATTCAGCATAGTTTTAAAAACAATACAATTTTAGTGTGAGAAAAAACACACATACAATTTGACATTTTAACAAGAATGTAAACCATATGGCATTAGTAACAAAGCTTTGCTTTTGCACTCTTTCATCAGACAAAGGGAATATTTTTTTCTTACTAATCAAATTAATTTTGAAATGTTTTTTGCAGCTATAGAATTTTACTGGATAGAATCGACTGAAAATGTTGATATTTTCATGAATCTTTGTTACCTGAGGATATCATTCAGCCCTCGTTATGTCTTCCTAGCATACATTACTGGCCAGAGGGGAAGTTACCGCCCACAAGCGTCCACAGACCATTCCAGTCCCCTAAAAGATGTATTTTCATCCCAAAATTGCAATGTCAAGATGAGAAGAAATTTAAATGAGGCCCTGTACCAGCATATCATGTGACTCAGCTTTTTAAATTTGAAAGGCAGAAAACACGCTTTCATAGCATTCATGGCTGTGATCCCAGGGGCAAAATAAAGAAACGTAGGGGCATATTTACAAGCCCCTTGTGCCATTTTGCGCCACCCTACCTTCGTTGTTTTTAAGCCAAGGTGGCATTAAGGAGGTCTTTTTCCCTGGCCATGATTATAAAGTGGTGCAATGCATGCATTGTGGCACTTTCTATACTTCTACGTCACGTTATGCCTGCGTCAGGCATAATATATGCAAGGGGGCGTTCTGAAGCAGGGAGGCCTAAATAAAATGGTGCGGTGAAATTTACAAAAGGTAATTTTGTTGTGTTATTTTTAATGCCTACTTAGAGCAGGCATTAAAATGACGCACCCATATTAACCTATGGGCCTCCCTGTGCTTCGCTGCACTAGCATCAACATTTTTGAAGATAGTGCAGCAATGCGCTACAATAGCATAAAAAATGCTGACACTTTTGTGCTAATGGCCGCCATGGTTCACCATATTATAAATGAGGTGCAACCATGGTGTCATTAGGTGGCGGTAGGGGGACGCAAGGAAAGTGGCGCATGGGGACTAATGCGCCACTTTCTTATAAATCTGCCCCTTGGTATCAAAATATACCATGATGGCCGACATGATTGTGCTTTTATGTATTTCCTCTTGCTTTGGGCACAAACGTCCAGCTCCTATTATGTCTCAAAATGGCATGCATCTTAATAGACTCAGTTCAGAAAACTGACTATCACACACTGCAATACGCATGCATGAATTAAAAATGCAACAATCATAAATTAATAACTAAAGACTGCACTGACTGTGCTCTTGCCTTAGGGAAAGATCAATACTCCCTACTGACCACGTGTACCCATACAAAGGCTTCCAATCGTTTTCAATTCAGATGCCCCATAAATCCAAATTGACGGTGATCACCAATACACTCTTGATGTATGTTTACCTCGTTTCTCTGGATTTGCTTCTCATGTCATGGTAACATATGTGAATATTTGTGTCAGACCAAGGCCTTGCCCTGAGCATCACATGCCCAAGTAGGTGGGGCTCCTTACCACTTGCCAATTCACTGCTAAGCATGTGCTCCCATGCTAGAACCAGCATCTCCTGTGCATCAGTGGTTCCCCCAGCAGATTCACCCACCACTGCTCCATTAAAGCCCAGATCATGTCAAGAACCAGGGACATCCATGACACTCTTTAAGCCTGGATAGCTAACTGTAGTAATATTGACCGAAATAAAAAAATAGCTCATGCTCAGTCAGGGCCTAGGCCCTGCCTCGGTTAGATGAAGAGGCAAAACAGGAGGTTTTTGAGGTGAAAGTTCAGAGGGAGATTGTTTTCTAATTAGTCATAATGAGATCATTTTAGTACAGATAAGTGATTAAAAGGATAACAATATTTTACACTCCCTAATAATATTACAGTGATACACATGGAAAATTAAAGCAAACAGTATATCTAATATTTCAACAACTTAAAGCAATGGACCAACATCATGTCACGTGTGATAGTGGACATGATGACGGATTAAAAAAATATAAGCAGCTCCAACTGATACATAAAAAGAGGAAAGTGTGTGAAAGTGTAAGACAAATTAACTCATACTTTGTGCAACAGGAATCGCAGATTAAAGAATGTCAGAAGATGCTAGCATAAATAATTAGAATTCTTCTACAGCTAACAGATGATGGGCCCACAAGTAAAGGTAAACGTCAGAAACTTGCAAGTCCTCGGAATGAGCGTTTATGTGTATTGAACACGTATAGATACAAGACAGACGGTGAAAGTAAAACATAGTTTTAGTTGTTGCGAAATTAATAACTCATTTGAGTTCTGCTTATGAATAAAATAGGATATCAATATTTATTTGGCAAACAAAAACTCATCAAAGAGAACGTGGCATTAATCATGTCAATCAACAGAGTAGCTCATGTGTAAATGTCATGCTGTGATCTGGGGATGAAGACTTGTTGAGTGTGTACATTAATGTATTGTGAAACGTGCACAGCTGGCTGTCTCAGTTCGTTTACTTTTACTAGGGAAAGCTCTGAATACTGCTGCATCGATTTGTTATGTTCGTCTTTGCCTTTGTGTAGCTTGCAAAGCTTTCAGATTTATTTTCGCTTTTGCCTAAGCGAGGTTTTCCACACACTTACCAGTATAGTTCAGGTGGTTTCACACAACTTGTGAGGGAAAGGGCAGTCTGGTGTTCTGTGTACTGTAATGTACAGGGCACTACCACAGAGCCTGTGCTAAGAGGTTTTTGCTCCTTGTATTTTTTTGTGTAATAGGCCTTGCATAGGGTCTGGTGCATGGCAACGTGTTTCAACAAAGTCAGACGAAAGCTGTGCACAGCTCTATTGGGTGGGGTGGGACTTTCAGCTGATCTAGCTGTAGGCAAACAATGCACTCAGAGTCTGTTGTGCACAACCAAAAGACATGGTTTGCGAGTGGGGGCGTGGGTGGTCAGGGCCCTGCATTGGACGGGCCCTGCTGACGGTGCTTAGCAGGTTTGATGAGACACGGTCCGGAGTTGGGCCACCATAGTACACACCTAGGGCCAGGATTCCATTGCCTGTGGTCTGAGGATTTCCAATCATGCTATTTGCTGCTCAATATGTAAACACTATACAAGGCTTTCACATTAAATGCCAATGTATCGGTATCAGAAAGGCATTGCCCATGTGCAGCGTAGCAAATTGCAAGCCTTCCGACTTGATCCAGTATACAGTGCTTTTTAATCTGCCTACAACCATTTTTGTATGACTAGATTTTATGTCATTCTAAAGACATATATATTTATTGTTAAGTTATCCTAGGAAGAGTTCATACAGCAGCGCAGTATTTATTAACTACCTGTACTTGAAGCTATTCATGTAATTAAGCTCCTATAACACACACCAAATGCATTTCATCTTAATTTTCCCTCAGGCGGAAAACAACAATCTAAATCAGTCATAAAATCAGCTGCAATTAACTGGATATTTCGAGCTGCAATAACTCTAAATGAAGTGTATAATGTAGTCGACACCTCTTTCCCAGGAAGTTCACGCACAACGGAAGCTTGGGCAAAGTGTGAACGATTAATCTGATTCCAAAGATCTGAGATGGCCTCCATCATTTATGTCCTAATACATTTTCTCGTTTCTAGCTGGCAGTGAGGATGTTCTGTGAAAGAAGAGCAGCATGTCAAATGGCTGGGTTAAGAGCAACCCTCTTAGGGCTTCTTGTACCTGTTGCTCTATCCCGTTAACTATCGGTGAAGAGGCCGACATGCGAACTAGTATTTCCAGATGTTAAGGCACACAGAGGGTCATTCCAACTTTGGCGGGCGGCGGAGGCCGCCCGCCAAAGTTCCCCCGTCGAAAGACCACGGGGTCATTTCGACTTTCCCGCAGGGCCGGCGGGCGACCGCCAAAAGGGCGCCCGCCGGCCCAGCGGGAAAGACCCTGCAACAATGAAGCCGGCTCCGAATGGAGCCGGCGGAGTTGCAGGGGTGTGACGGGTGCAGTAGCACCCATCGCGATTTTCACTGTCTGCAAAGCAGACAGTGAAAATCCTAATGGGGCCCTGTTAGGGGGCCCCTGCACTGCCCATGCCTGTGGCATGGGCAGTGCAGGGGCCCCCAGGGGCCCCACGACACCCGTTCCCGCCCAATCCTGGTTCTGGTGGTGAAAACCGCCAGAAACAGGCTGGCGGGAAGGGGGTCGGAATCCCCATGGCGGCGCTGCAAGCAGCGCAGCCATGGAGGATTCCCTGGGCCAGGGGAAAACCGGCGGGAAACCGCTGGTTCCCCTTTTCTGACCGCGGCTTTACCACCGCGGTCAGAATAGCCCAGGAAGCACCGCCAGCCTGTTGGCGCTGCTTCCACTGCCCTCCGCCCTGGCGGTCAGAGACCGCCAGGGTTGGAATGAGGGCCACAGTGTGCTTAATTGTCTTTAAAATATTTACGGATGGCAATCTTATATTCCACCACCTTTTTTTTGGGGGGGGGGAGAGGTTAAATCTAAAGAAAATATGTTAGAGCACACAAAGAGTATATTATGTGGTGGGAAGGAAACAGCAAAACCTACTTCAAAACCTGCTTACAAAGAAGAATCTTCCACAAATCTGATTGTGGGCAAAACTTCACCAATAAAAATATATATATGATGGAAATGTTGCCTTAAACCATGGGCATTGAAATTGTATGACTTTTAAGGCTGCTGCGTTTTATATATACTTATGGATTTGCCACACAATTCATCATCAGTTGCAAAATCTGCACATTTCAGCAAAAACAAAAAAAAAATTCTAACTCAAACAGATCAAAGGTTACTAAAAATACAGCATCATGTGTTTGAGCACGGAGGAAGACCCTTCACAAAGCTTGTCCAATCACTTTTTTGTTGCTTAATTCAGTAGTTGGACTCAAAGAGAGACTAATGATGTGAAGCCTTTCCAGAGATAGGGGGTTATTACAACTTTGGAGGAGGTGTTAATCCGTCCCAAAAGTGACGGTAAAGTGACGGATATACCACCAGCTGTATTACGAGTTCCATAGGATATAATGGACTCGTAATACGGCTGGTGGTATATCCGTCACTTTACCGTCACTTTTGGGACAGATTAACACCTCCTCCAAAGTTGTATTAACCCCCATAGTGTTAACATGTGTCAAAATAGCAAAATAATGATGAAATATTAACAGAAAATGTGCCACTTTACGCTGCCTAGTTTGCCTCTTTTTGTCACATAATTTAGTCAACCCAGCTGTTTAATTTGGTCCTCCCTTGTTGCATAATTCCAGTGGCTCTGTCTTAGGTGAAGATATTCTAAAGAGCACATGGCTTGGTATCCGAAAAAGGCACATATTCTGCTCTGGAGTATGTTGTTTCCCTCAATGTTTGAAAAATACACCAAACTCCTTTTGAATGGATAGTTTGCACACCTTGTATAATTCATACAGAGTTCACCTGCCGACTTGTTTTGTCATCCACCTGTATTGCAAGATCAACAGTTGAGACTGACAATGATACCTGTTAGAAATGGGGTCTTTGGTTGGCAGTCAGGTTACCCCCTGTCCAAGCAAGGACCCTCACTCTAGTCAGGGTAAAAGAGAATCACCCTCAGCTAACCCCTGCTTACCCCCTTGGTAGCTTGGCACGAGCAGTAGGCTTAACTTCAGAGTGCCAGGTGTAAAGTATTTGAACCAACACACACAGTAACTTAATGAAAACACTAAAAAATTACATAACACAGGTTTAGAAAAATAGGGAATATTTATCTAAACAAAACAAGACCAAAACAACAAAAATCCACAATACACAAATCATCATTAAATATGCAAAAAGATTCATCATGTAATTTTAAACACACACTAACACTGTTAGCGTGAAAATGTACCCTGGGTGCATCAAAAATAACCCCGCATGGGCAAGTGTGCGTCAAAACGGGCTTGCAATGCGTCGATTTCACGAGCGAGCGAGACCTTGCATCATTTCTCCTTTCTTCAGGTCAGGCGCGTCGTTTCTTCTCTCAGCAGTAGAGCAATGCATCATTCCAGTCAGCACTCTCAGGTCTGGGCAGGCCTTGCATTGTTTTTACACGCCCAACAGTGTTTGCGTCGGAAATGCAGCTGCACGATGATCTGAAAACCACGCAGCGCAGGTTGCGATCTCACCAGCCTCCGTCAGCGATTCTGCACGTCGTCTCTCCAGCTCCGTGCGTCGATTCTTCAGTCACATTACAGACAAGCATCGATGTTAAGCCGCGAAGCTGGCGGCGGGTCGACTTCCCAACCGCAGATCAGAGTTGCTTTGACCTTCTCCCCGCACGGCATTCTGTGTGTGGATTTCTTCCTCTTAGGCTGCCAGCTTCTCCTTTCAGGGTCACAGGAACTGGATGGGCACCATAGGGCAGAGCAGGAGTCTCTCCAGAGACTCCAGGTGCTGGCAGAGAGAAGTCTTTACTGTCCCTGAGACTTCAAACAACATGAGACAAGCGCTAAATCAAGTCCTTGTAGATCTTCACAAGATGGAAGGCACACACAGTCCAGTCCTTTCCCTCTTACTCTGGCAGAAGCAACAACTGCAGAATAGTTCCACAAAGCGCAGTCACAGACAGGGCAGCTTTTCTCCCTCAGCTCTTCAGCTCTTTTCCAGGCAGAGGTTCCTCTTGATTTCCAGAAGAGTTTTAAAGTCTGTGGTTTTGGGTGCCCTTCTTATACCCATTTTCTCCTTTGAAGTAGTCCTACTTCAAAGCAAAGTCTCTCTTGATTGTGAAATCCTGCCTTGCCCAGGCCAGGCCCCAGACACTCACCAGGGGGTTAGAGACTGCATTGTATGAGGGCAAGCATAGCCCTTTCAGGTGTGAGTGACCACTCCTCCCCTCCCTCCTAGCACAGATGGCTCATCAGGAAATGCAGACTACACCCCAGCTCCCTTTGTGTCACTGTCTAGTGTGAGGTGCAACCAGCCCAACTGTCAAACTGGCCCAGACCGGGAATCCACAAACAGCAGAGTCACAGAAATGGTATAAGCAAGAAAATGCTCACTTTCTAAAAGTGGCATTTTCAAACACACAGGGGCATATTTATACTCTGTTTGCGCCGGAATTGCGTCATTTTTTTTGACGCAATTCCGACGCAAAACTAACTCCATATTTATACTTTGGCGTTAGACGCGTCTAGCGCCAAAGTCCATGGAGTTTGCGTCATTTTTTAGCGTGGACACCTACTTTGCGTTAATGATATGCAAGGTAGGCGTTCCCGTCTAAAAAATTGACTCCGAGGCATGTGCGCCGTATTTACACTCCCGGGCAAAACTCACGCCCGGGAGTGGGCGGGTCAAAAAAAATGACGTCCAGCCGCTTTTGCGCCGTTTTTTAGCACCTGGACAAGGCAGGCGTTAAGGGACCTGTGGGCTCGGAAGGAGCCCAGAAGTGCCCTCCCATGCCCCCAGGGACACCCCCTGCCACCCTTGCCCACCCCAGGAGGACACCCAAGGATGGAGGGACCCATCCCAGGGACATTAAGGTAAGTTCAGGTAAGTATGATTATTATTTTTTTTTGTGGCATAGGGGGGCCTGATTTGTGCCCCCCTACATGCCACTGTGCCCAATGACCATGCCCAGGGGACAGAAGTCCCCTGGGCATGGCCATTGGGCAAGGGGGCATGACTCCTGTCTTTGCTAAGACAGGAGTCATTTCAATGGGGGTTGGGAGTCGAACAAAATGGCGCAAATCGGGTTGAGGCGAAAAATTTGCCTCAGCCTGACTTGCCCCATTTTTTGGCGCCCAAGCTCCATATTCCCCTACGCCGGCGCTGCCTGGTGTACGTCATTTTTTTTCACGCACACCAGGCAGCGCCGGCGGCTAACGCCGGCTAACGTCATTGAATAAATACGGCGCCCGCATGGTGCTTCAGAATGGCGTTAGCCGGTGCTAATTTTTTGGACGCAAAACTGCGTTAGCGCAGTTTTGCGTCAAAAAGTATAAATATGGCCCACAGTCTCTATATCAACTCTACTAAAAGATGTAATATTTAGATTGTGAGCTCAGAGACCCCAAATTCCACATGTCTATCCGCTCCCTAAAGGGAATCTACACTTTAATCATATTTAAAGGTAGCCCCCATGTTAACCTATGAGAGGGACAGACATTGCAACAGTGAAAAACGAATTTAGCAATATTTCACTGTTAGGACATATAAAACACATTACTATGGCCCTCATTCAGATATTGGCCATTCTGGCTTTCCCGCTGGGCCGGCGGGCGCCCGCCAAAGGAGCGCCCGCCGGCCCAGCAGGAAAGGCCCTGCAACAATGAAGCCGGCTCCAAATGGAGCCGGCGGAGTTGCAGGGGTGCGACGGGTGCAGTTGCACCCGTCGCGATTTTCACTGTCTGCAATGCAGACAGTTTAAATCTTTATGGGGCCCTGTTCCCACCATCCTGTTCCTGGTGGTAAAAACCGCAAGGAACAGGATGGCGGGAAGGGGGTTGGAATCCCCATGGCGGCGCTGCAAGCAGCGCCGCCATGGAGGATTCCCCCAGCCGGGGGAAATCTGGCGGAAAACCGCCGGACCCGGCTGGGCGACCGCGGCTTCACAGCCGCGGTCGGAATACACAATGAAGCACCGCCAGCCTGTTGGCGGTGCTTCAGCCGGCCTCCACCCTGGTGGTCATAGACCGCCAGGGTCAGAATGAGGCCCTATATGTCCTACCTTAACCATATCTGCACCCTGCCCTTGGGAATACCTAGGGCCTACCTTAGGGGTGCCTTACATGTAAGAAAAGGGAAGGTTTAGGCCTGGCAAGTGGGTACACTTTTCAAGTCTAATTTACAGTGATAACTGCACACACAGGCACTGCAGTGGCAGGTCTGAGACATGATTACAGAGCTACTTATGTGGGTGGCACAACCAGTGCTGCAGGCCCACTAGTAGCATTTGATTTAAAGGCCCTGGCACCTCTAGTGCACTTTAATAGGGACTTACTAGTAAAACAAATATGCCAATCATGGAAAAACCGAACAACCATACAATTTACACAGAGAGCATATGCACTTTAGCACTGGTTATCAGTGGTAAACTGCTCAGAGTTCAAAAGACAACAGCAACAGATCTGAAAAAATAGGAGGCAGGAGGCAAAAATATTGGGAATGACCCTGCATAAACTCAAAAGTCTAACAACACCCTTGAGTCACATTTCATTCTCTGAACGCAAAAACCAGTTTTTTCCACTTAGTGCTTAATTTGTAAAAGAAAGAGTCCATGGACCAACGTTTTTCTCAGAAGCCTACAGCTGGTGCTGCTGAATGCTTTGGTTGCCTATAGCATGGCTGTTTAGTTTAGATTTCACCTCATGTCTCTGTTATCTAACACCAAACACTCTCTGCTATTTTTCTCTCACTCTTGCAGATCCTTTTACATCTTTACTTCCTCCCTTTTTCACTGTTTCCCCATGTTTTTATTATTCTTTCTTTACCTCTGTACTGCCTTTTACTCAGTATTTGGCAGGACCACGGCCGGCCTTAGTGCTGGTAGCGCCCTGTGTGACAATGTCTTTTGGCACCCCCCATTGACCACCTCTGCCATGGATTCTTTCACTACCTCCCTTTAACAGAGCCCCTCAAAACTTCGATCTTTTGCCTGGCAGAACATTAATCATCAGGGTTATCTTGACATTTTTATTGTTGCCTGAAAATTGCTGGAGGCAAAGAACACTGCGCAGGTGCTTTTAAAATCATACTATACTTGCAAACAAGGAGCCCCCACCTGAAGTCAGCACCCGATGCGATGCCACCGATCGCACCACCCTAGACCCGTCCCTGAGCAGGACCACTGGAAATTCACAGTTCTGCAGCCAGATCATTTTAGCGCACAGTTATGGAATTTCTGCATTTGCCATATAGTCCATAATCTGGTGCATAATCTGCAGATTTTAGCAAACAAATGTCTCTAGCTCACACGAAACAAAAATTACTGAAAACGTTACAACGTGTTCCCGTGCAGTGGATGGTCCTTCGCAAAAGTGGACAGGTCATCTTTCATTTGCTTATTACTATATTTGGTTATTAAACTGGTACTAATACGGTGAAATCTGAATAAAAATGACACAAAAATGAATTAATACCGTCACAAACTGTGCCGCATTACGCTGCATAATTTGCATTTTCTTTCAACATAATTTAGTCAGCCCTGCCACATAATTGAATCCTCCCTTGCCACATAATTCCAGTGACCCTGGTTATCAGTCAAAGTCTGATGATGAAAAAAGTCCGGGTGCCCAGTAATGGGTTGTGGTGGTGCTGGTGGGCCCAACCTGAAACCAGAGGCTTATGTTGAGCACTGCAGTCACTGCAACCACTCGCACGGTCTGGTGCTTTTTGTTCAGAGAAGGATAGTGCCAGATAGGGAGGGGCCATACACACGTTCCACGAAACAAATAGGCACGAGCTATGAAACAGGACTGGAAGGGAAGACAATGGTACATACTCATAAGTAGACACTTCAAAGGCTGTCTGTCTGTTTTGCAATGTAAAAGAGCCTTTATTGCTGCTCTCTGCTTTTTTGCTGATCTTGTGTTTTTCGTCGCCGACTCTTCTAATCTTTGACCAAACAATCTTACTTCAGCAAAGTAAATCTCTTTCAGGATACTCTAGTTTGGGTCTCCGGGTTTTATTTGACGATAACATATGTTCTGGGAGTGTACTTATGATTTTCTTCCACAGAACTCATTGCACTAAAACACTTGATGACGATGAATGCTAACAGAAAAACCCAGGACTGAAAACATGGTTTCTTGACAACATGGAACTAGGGGGCCACCTAGTGTTCGCATGTAAAAATTCATACGAGTAAATTCTCATTTATACTCAGTATTATCAACTTAAGGCTTGGAATATGACGCTTTGCCATTGCAGTTCTGGACTTGTACTCTGGGGATCCAGTTTTCCCCAATGAACATTATTGCCACTACGTGCTTAGGTTACCCCTTAGAAACACAATTGTGCATGGGCAATTAGTTTTTTTCACAAATGATGCAGTGTTGCTAGGCATCCAACTACCAGGCCACCTGCATTAAAAATACATAAGAAGAAATGTATACTTACCCTTGCCACGCTACTGTTTGAGAAAAGTAAATACATACTAAATAATTCTATTTTATTTCTTCCAACATGTGGTAAATTACACTGACCAAGTCCTCTCACTGCAGTGATGGTAGAACTTGAGCGACAACTGAATATGCAATCAGGTGTGTGAATGTAAACTGGATATTTCAGTGTCTTCAGTGCCTGCCCATCTGCTTTTAAACAAACCCTTGAGTTCACGAGTACACCCAAGATTAGAGTTGCTTAACATCAAGGGACAGATTTACTATTATTTGATAGCAAATAAAGGTGCTTTGCTGCCTTGCCTCAAAAAGAGTGAGCTAAACAGTGTCTTATCTGCTAAGGAATGGCATTGTTACTCTCTCCTCCTGCGCTGGCACTCTTTAATCATTCTTGCTCCATGCATTCACCTTTGCAGTACAGTGCACGTGTATGAGCATGATATCTAGCATAGGTTTTGTACCGGGAGGGTAGCATTCCAGTACAAACTATTATGCTTAAACGTAGCTTAAAACATTTCAAAATTTGTATCTTTGCTGTACTATGAAAGTTTGCAGAAATTAAAACTTTTCTCGACCAATATGCCTGCCTCATCGATTCGTAAACCTTTGATGCAAAGTCCTGTCTACTTTATTAGCAAATAGGGCTTCACATCAAACACCATGGGTAGTTGCATGGGAATGACCATATCTCATCTATGGTTTGCCTTAGTGATGCAGCACAGAGTGCTACTTTGCATTACTTTAGGGCAACACTCCAGCACGAAATACATTTTCTGCTGGAAAGTGAGGGCCTGATATAGAATTTGGTGGATGCATATGGACTGTCAAAAACAGCTGTTCAACTGTCCGCTGCAATGGAGGCCTGTCTACATTGTTTAGAGTTTGGGAGTTTGACAGATGATAATATGTATTTTACTTACTTGATGGTGGTATATGTTAAGATGGTGGACTGACCAATGGAAAACCATAACTCCATCAGCGCAGTGGCGGTCGGCAGCTTTAGGAGGGAGGGGGGGAGGCGGGGTACACACACGCACACACGCACACACTCATTCTTTCACACACAGACACGCACGGACCCACGCACATCAATTAACAACACTCATACCATTCAAACATGCACAAAAGCACCAAACATTCATTTTAAAGGATCGCACACACTCATTCTTTCACACACACACCCACGCATGTCCATTAACACTCATAACACTTAAACATGCACGCGCGCACCAAACATTCAATTTAAAACTTCACACACATATACACACACACACTTACCTTCAGCCTCCAGGTCCCAGTAGGGTTGGGACTGCTGCCTTTCCTCATTGGCTGACCTTAGGTCAGCCAACGAGGGAAGGCAGCAGTCCCAGCCTCGTCACAGAGTGGGATAGGGTCAGTGAGCCTGCTGACTCCACCCCACTCTGTGACGAAGTGTCACTGATTGACACTCGCCCTAGGCACTTCAGGGCTTAAACCTGAAGCACCCAGGGAGAGTGTCAATGGGTGACGCTCTCCTCGTCACCCAGGGGAGGGCCTCGAGGCACCTTTGCTGAGCCGAGGAGGTCACGCCCATAGGAGCTGTGACCTCCTCAGCCCAGAAAAGTTCAGCTCAGACAGCCAGGAGTGTGCGCAAATCACGCATGTCTGCACCTGGCTGCCTGAGCTGAACATGAAGAGTGTCTGTCAGGCTGACCTTTGTTCAGCCTGACAGACACTCTTCATGAGGGGCAAAAGGTAGGGGGGCATGGCCCCTCCGCCCTAAAGGACCGGCCACCACTGCATCAGCGTTATAAAACATATCATTTCTGTCCTTAGAAACATAGGGGGTGATTCTAACCCTGGCGGTCGGTGATAAAGCGGCGGCCAACCCGCCAACAGGCCGGCGGTCCAAAAAATGGAATTCTGACCCTGGCGGGAACCGCCAACACAGCCCGCCACTTTAACACTCCGACCGCCACGGCGGGATAAACAAACAGCGCGGCGGTCACCGCCAACAGACATGCAGCAGACAATGAATGTACCGCCCACACTATCACAACTCACCAATCCGCCACCTTTTCCGGGGCGGGAGCACCGCCGATAAAAACACGGCGGAAACAGACTACGAACGGGAAAACGCTCACCTCTACGCACTCCACGAGGAAGGAGGACAGCATGGAACCCGAATTAAACATACTACCTGCTCTCGTCTACCTGCTCATCTACCACGAGTACGAACGGCGGCACAGACGACAACGGTGAGTACCGCACCTACGACACAGGGGAGGGGGGAGGAGGAAAGGTTACGGCACACACATATGCGAACCCCACCCCCCCAAACTATGTACACACCAATGCAGAGCAACAAGTCACAGTGACACCACCCAGACCCCCGCTGAAAAATGCAAAGACATAATTAAATTGTGAATCAAAATTTATGTAAAAATAGCCTCTGATAAGTCATGGTCAAATAGCAATAAAAATTTAAATAATTCAATTCAATATTTAGTGCAATCGATAAACCGAGGCAATTAGTCCTGCACATTTAATGAAATTCCAAGTGTCCGTGGGCCAAAGTGTATCAACACAAGGGCAAAGCCCACACAGGAGACCTGAGTCTTTGGAGAGAACACTGCAGGGGCATCTGATGACAAAACTACAGGCACCTCAGGGGGAAGGGAAGGGGGGGGCACCACAGCCACATGAGTCCACGACGCCAGATCCACGAAGGGGCCACCATGCCCACTGTGCCATCCTGGGGAGTGCAAAGCCACAGTCTCTCAAGTCTCTACAGTGGGTGGGTTGCCCACTGTGCCATCCTGGGGAGTGCAAAGCCACAGTCCATCAGGTGGATAACAGTCACCACTGGTCAAGGAGGAGGCATGGTGGGCACAGTGAACCGTGAACAGTAGCTCGACACAGATCCGGCACTGTCATTGTGCCAGTGGTGCTTGAGACGGCGGGGCCCAGCGGAGCGGTGCTTGACAGGAAGGGCCCAGCGGAGAGGTGCTTGACAGGAAGGGCCCAGCGGAGCGGTGCTTGAGACGGCGGGGCCCAGCGGAGCGGTGCTTGACAGGAAGGGCCCAGCGGAGCGGTGCTTGAGACGGCGGGGCCCAGCGGAGCGGTGCTTGACAGGAAGGGCCCAGCGGAGCGGTGCTTGAGACGGCGGGGCCCAGCAGAGCGGTGCTTGAGACGGCGGGGCCCAGCGGAGCGGTGCTTGAGACGGCGGGGCCCAGCGGAGCGGTGCTTGACAGGAAGGGCCCAGCGGAGCGGTGCTTGACAGGAAGGGCCCAGCGGAGCGGTGCTTGAGACGGCGGGGCCCTGTTCAGCGGTGCTCTTCTGCACGGCGGGGCCCTGTTCAGCGGTGCTCTTCTGCACGGCGGGGCCCTGTTCAGCGGTGCTCTTCTGCACGGCGGGGCCCTGTTCAGCGGTGCTCTTCTGCACGGCGGGGCCCTGTTCAGCGGTGCTTGTCCAGTAATTCAAGGGAGCCAGACCTGGCCTGGACTCCCTGCTCAGTCACCCTCCGACCGTGCAGTTGCTGGACCCTTCAGTGACTGAGTCCTGGGCCCTTTGGTGTCCTCCCTTACAGCCGGGATGGGGCTTGTGGGTCCCTCCTGCTCCGTGCTCCTGCTGGCTGACTTCTCCGCCATGCTGCCCTTTCGCTCCTTAGAAGAGGCTCTCTGGCCCTTGCCTCCCCTGGATGTTGTGGCAGATGAAGTGGCCGAACTTTGGTCCTTGGGGGCAGCCGTGGCACTCCTCTCACGGCGGCCCTTGAGTTTCCGGGTCCTCTTGCCTGGGGGGGGGCTGGCTGTCCCCTTGCTGCTGATGGAAGTGGCACTGCTGCCAAAGGGTGGGCTCCAGAACCCATGCACCACAGTGACACTCGAAGCTGGGCTGGTGGTGGCTGAGGTGCTCTTGGGACTCTTAGCAGATGGAGGGGGTGGGTCAGGGGAGGGAAAGAGGTCAAGATTAGAGAGGTAAAAAAAGTTAAGACCAAGGTAAAGGGTGGGAGTAGTGGTGATGGGAGTGGAGGAAGAGGATGTGGTTGTAGGAGAGTCAGGTGTGCTGTCTTTGGGAGCAGGTGATTGTGACGTAGGCTGTCGTGAGGTGGATGGCTGTTGAGTGGGTGGCTGCCTGCGTTTGTGTGTCTTGGAAGAGGGGGTGACAGACACAGTGGGAGAGGACACAGGGGACGTGTAAATGGCAGTGGGGGTGGTGACTGCACGTGTGCATACTGGACTGGAGGGTGTGCTGGTGATGGAAGCACTGGCTGATGGTGGTGTGCATGCAGGTGTGAGTGTAGACGTCACAGGGAGGGAGGAGGGAGACGAGGAAGAGGGGGACACAGAGGTGGTAGTGACTGTTGGCATGTCTGCATCTGGGTGTTGCTTGGGTGAGTGTTTGTGGGATCTGTGGTGCTTGTGTCTGGATGAGCTGCCCTTGGGTGTTGAGGTGTGTGCAGGCTGGTCTGATCGTGTGGATGGGATAGGCAGAGGAACAGGAGACAGAGACAGGGTGGAGGCAGTTAGAAGAGGGAGGCTGGAAACAGGGACAATGGCTGCCGTCAGTGCTGAGGCCAGAGCATTGAACGATCGTTGATGGGCAGCCTGACCCGAATGAATGCCCTCCAGGTAGGCATTGCTCCGATGCACCTCCCTTTCTACCCCCTGGATGGCATTCAAAAGGGTAGTCTGCCCAACAATGATGGTCTGAAGGAGGTCAATGACCTCCTCACTGAGGGCAGCAGGGGTGACAGGGGCAGGGGCTGAGGTGCCTGGGGCGAAGGAGATGCCCGCCTTCTTGGGCGAGCGGGCACGGAGCGTAGGCTGAGGGGCTGCAGGGAGGGCGGGGCTGGTGCGCTGGGTGGCAGCTGTACCTGTAGAGGCGGGGGCCCGGATGTTGCTGCCACCGCTAGGGAGCTCCCATCTGAGGACGTCTCGGTGTCGCTGGTGTCACCACCGGTCCCCGTTGTGGTGCTCCCCTCGCCCTCCGTATCACTGGTGCCCTCGGTGTCTGTACCATGGCCCACCACGGCCTTGTGACTTGCAGCTCCCTCGTGCTCCGATGCCAAATCTCCTCCGCCTGATGATGCTAATGCACAAGCAGATTAAGAAAAAGGGGGGGGGAGAAATAATAAAACAGGTTGAGTGCATGCAATGTCAACACCGTTGGCGGAGAGGACAGACACAGGAGCCTCATGCACTATGCTGCGCAATCGGGGTATACTACTCAGTACTTGTGACCAGGCCTACAGGTCTATGCACAACAAATACACACCTGGATGATGCAGGACCATGGATAGCTGTACTTGGCACCCTACAGAGGTGGGGGGCGGGGGCAGAGGGCCATGCCTAAAGGAGAGGACTACACTACAGGAAACGCCCTGGCCTAATGTCACCCACAACCCTCCTCCCCCACCCAGACGCCTCCACTGCGCATAAAGGTAGCAGAATGTGCTGATACTCACCCCCTTGTGTCTGCTGTGATGTCCTCAAGCGCCCATCCAAATCAGGGTAGGCCACCGCCAGGATCCGGGACATCAGGGGGGTCAGGGTACGACTGGCACCCCTCCTAGGTTGGGAGGCCATCCCCAGCAGTGACTCGGCGGTCTTCCTGGTCCCGCGGCGGATGTCCTCCCACCTCTTGCCGCAGTGGGTGCCCCGTCTGATGTGGACCCCCAGGGCCCGGACTTCCTTGGCGATGGCACGCCAAATGTCGACTTTCTGATGGGCGCTGACCTATTTGACATGTACAGGGTGGGAAAGGAAAATTCATCATTTATCTGCATGTTAGATGCGATTGCCCCCCCCCTCCCCAACTTTGCCATGTGGCACATGCTCTCATCTGTCGTGCGTTGCACTCCTCATTCGCTCCCCTCCCCACCATCTTACATCCACCCCACTCAACACAGGCATATCCCAATCAATGTGCACCCAGTGTACTTACCTGTTGGTCTGGAGGACCGTAGAGTAACGCATACTGGGGGAGGACCCCATCCACAAGTTTCTCCAACTCTTCAGATGTGAAGGCAGAGGCCCTTTCCCCAGTCGCAGCAGCCATTGTCTCTTCCAGACCGAGGTCACAGCAGCACATGCAGTATAGGTCCTCTCCTGTGGATGATCAGGTCTCGAGTGATTAAGCAGATAGAAAATGGCAGTCACGCCCGCGGCGGGGCGTACCGCGGCGGTGCGTACCGCGACCGCCGGCGCACCTCGTCATTGGCTCCTGAAACCCATAGGCTTCAATGTTAACCAATGCGGCTTCGTATAGCGGTCTTCGACCGCCTACCGCCACGGTGTGCCACGCCAGCGCATTGACCTCACATCCCATTGTCCCACTTCACAGGTCAGGCAGCCGCCATTTCAAGGGCCCACATGGCCTAATCTGTAATGCGTCACACAGGCCTAGGCCTTGCATTGACACACATACACGCCTTTCAAAACATAGATAATCGTGTGCTATGCAAGCTGTGGTGAACGTACCTGTGATTTGCTTGACTCTGTGCTCCATGTTGTCCTTCCTAGGCACCGTCCGCTGGGACTTGCGAGGAGAAGGATGAATCCTCGCGTGTACCGACCGCTGGTGGACCTGTCGACAATGGAAGAACGCCATATCATACTACGATACCGACTTGACCGAGCCACTATACATGAACTGTGTGCCCAGCTGGAGCCAGCCCTGATGTCCCCCATCCTCCAACCCACAGGAATTCCCCCTCTTGTGCAGGTTCTGTCAGTCCTCCATTTTTTGGCAAGTGGCTCATTCCAGACAACAGTGGCCATGTCATCTGGAATGTCTCAGCCTATGTTTTCTAAGGTTTTGTCCAGAGTGTTGTCTGCCCTGATGAAACACATGCGGAGCTACATTGTTTTCCCTGAGCAGGTTGATTTGGCCACTGTGAAAGGTGATTTCTATGCCCTTGGACATATCCCCAACATCATTGGTGCCATTGATGGGACCCATGTGGCTTTAGTACCCCCAAAAGACGATGAGCAGGTGTACAGAAACAGGAAAAGTTACCATTCTATGAATATCCAGGTGGTCTGTTTGGGTGACCAGTACATCTCCCATGTAAATGCCAAGTTCCCTGGGTCAGTGCATGACGCGTATGTTATGCGTAATAGCAGCATCCCTTATGTGATGGAACAGCTACAGAGACAACGTGTGTGGCTAATAGGTGACTCTGGTTACCCCAACCTGCCTTGGCTATTGACCCCAGTGAGGAATCCCCGGACCAGGGCAGAGGAACGGTACAATGAGGCCCATGGGCGAACTAGGAGGATCATAGAAAGAACCTTTGGCCTCCTGAAGGCCAGGTTTAGGTGCCTGCATATGACAGGTGGATCCCTGATGTACTCACCAAAGAAGGTGTGCCAGATCATCGTGGCCTGCTGCATGTTTCACAACCTGGCTTTGCGACGCCAGGTGCCTTTCCTGCAGGAGGATGGTCCAGATGGTGGTGTTGTGGCAGCTGTGGAGCCTGTGGAGAGTGAAGAGGAGGAAGACGACGGGGACGAAACAGACAACAGGGACACAGTTATCCAACAGTATTTTCAGTAGCACACAGGTAAGAATCAACCACGCCATTTAACATTTGCTGAAAGCCTCCTGCATCTTTACTTTGTGTATTTCCCCCCAGTTCTTTTAAAATGATGTTTGATTTTCCCTTCCCTTTTCAGTGCTGTATGACCCACTGCGTGACTTCAGCTTGGTTAGCCCATGGACTAATGCTTATTGACATCGGTATGTTGTCATCACAAAATTACCTGAACATTATTGATCAATAATGTGCTATACATTTGTAAATAATACAGGCTGACTCCTGAATGATTTCAGTGCAATGAGTGATTTATTTTAGTGCTAGATATTGGTACATGATATTAAAACGGTGATGGGTGAGGGTGGAGTTATGTCCATGGCAGAGTCCAGTTCTCAGTCGCACAGGTGCATTGTCCATATGCCTGTGGAAGGATGGAGCAGGGGCAGTTCAAGGTTGGACAGGGTGACATTGTGGGACAGTGGGATGACATCAGGGGGTATCTTATGCTGGCGGGGGTCTTGGCATCCTACTCTGTCTTCCTTTGGGATCTCAGGCTCCTCTTGCGGGGTGGTTGTTCTTCAGCAGGAGGTGGGGTTCTGGTGGCCTGTCGTTGTGGTGGGGCCTCCTGTCCACTAGCGCCGGCGGAGGTGGTAGGCTGTTCCTGGTCCTGGCTAGTGACAGGGGCCCTTTGTGGTGCCACATGGTCCCGCAATGTGGTTTCTATACGGTTGAGGGCCTGGACTATGGTCCCCATAGCGGTACCGATGTTCCTGAGTTCATTGCAGAACCCCATGTACCGTTCCTCCTGCTGTGCCTGGATCTCGGTGAACCTGGCCAGTACCATCGCCATCGTCTCCTGGGAGTGATGGTATGCTCCCATGATCGTGGTGAGGGCCTCTTGGAGAGTCGGTTCCCTGGGCCTGTCCTCCCCCCCCTGTCGCACAGCAGCCCTCCCAGTTGCCCTGTTTCCCCGGGCCTCTGTCCCCTGGACGGTGTGCCCACTACCACTACCACTGCCCCCAGGTCCCTGTTGTTGTTGGGGTGTTGGGTCAGCCTGGGTGCCCTGTAGTGGCGGACACACCGCTGATTGACGCGTCCTGGAGACAGAGGCATGGGCCCGCTGGGTGGGAGCTGTGCTGGTGTTCCCAGAGAGGGTTGGGTCTGCTGTGGCCTGTGTCTGTGTGTGGGGAACCGACTGTCCAGAGGTCCCCGATGGTCCGGGCTGGTCATCAGGTTCTAGGTCGACAGAGCTGCTGTCCTCACTGGGGGCCTGTTCTGGGGGTGGGATGGACATATCTGGACCCTCCGTGGCGGTGTGTTGGCGTTCGGGCCCTGCAGGGGTGAAAGAGTATGGTTATTGTTTTTGTGTGTGCCATGGCGTGCATTTTGAGTGCCCTTGTCCCCCAGTGCTGGCATTCCCTTGTGGGAGGTGTTGTGAGGGTGGGGGGGGGGTGTATGGGTATGTGCAATGGTCATGCTTAGGTGATGGCTGTCTATGGGTTGTGTTGGCATTCAGGGGCTGGTGTTGTTTAGGGTGGGTTGTGCTGGTGAGACATTGGCAGGGAGGATGTGTGCTGGGGGGTTGAGATTGGGGGTGAAGGTGGGGGTGGGGGTTGGCATGCTGGTGGTTGGGGGGGGTGAAGTAGTTGAGATTCGACTTACCAGAGTCCATTCCTCCGTGTACTCCAGCGAGGCCATCAGGATGCAGGATGTTTACTACCTCTTGCTCCCATGCTGTGAATTGGGGTGGCGTGGGTGGGGGTCCGCCGCCAGTCTTCTGCACAGCGATGTTGTGTCGCGACACCATCGAGCGCACCTTCCCCCGTAGGTCGTTCCATCGCTTTCGGATATCTTCCCGATTTCTGGGATGCTGTCCCACAGCGTTGACCCTGTCTACGATCCTTTGCCATAGCTCCGCCTTCCTTGCTATAGTGGTGTGCTGCACCTGTGTGCCGAAGAGCTGGGGCTCTACCCTTATAATTTCCTCCACCATGACCCTGAGTTCTTGGTCCGAGAACCTGGGGTGTCTTTGAGGTGCCATGGGGTGGTGTGGATGAGGTGTGGGGCGGTGTTTGTGGTGATGTGCGTGGTGATGTGTGGTGATGTGTGCGTAGATGTGGTGTGTGTGAGGATGTTGTGTTCCTGTGTGTGTTGTGCTTTGCGTTCCCTGTGCTCTCTCTCAGTGTATTGCGCCTTCTCTCAGATATTTGTGGTTGTAGGGGTTTGTGGGTGAAGTGGGTGTGTGTTTTATAGTTAATTGGGTGTGTGGGAGTGGTGTGTGTATGTGTATCAGGTGTGTGGATTTCGAATTGTCCAATGTGGCAGTGTTTTGGAGCTGTGTGTGTATTTTGAGCGCGGCGTTGTGTACCGCCAATGGAATACCGCGGTTGAAAGACCGCCGCGTGGATTCGTGGGTCAGAATGGCATGGGCGTGATTGTGTTGGCGTGGCGGTGGAGGTTTGGTCATCTCCAGTTTATCGCTGCCCGCTGATGAGGCGGAGTTCCGTGGATGTCGGGTTTTTGGCGGTTGCACAGTTGGTGGTCAGAATGACCGTGTCGGTTTACCGCAGCCGCGGCGGTATTATGGCGGACTTCTGGCCGGCGGTAAGGGCCTTTTACCGCCGAGGTCAGAATGACCCCCAAAGTGACTTAACCTCCATATCTGTGATTGGGAGAAAAAAAGATAAAAAGACACACCCTGTGTAGGAAGTTGGCTCTGTATGTACTATTTCAAAGTAAGAAATAGCATGCACAGAGTCCAAGGGTTCCCCTTAGAGGTAAGATAGTGGCAAAAAGAGATAATTCTAATGCTCTATTTTGTGGTAGTGTGGTCGAGCAGTAGGCTTATCAGAGGGTAGTGTTAAGCATTTGTTGTACACATACAGGCAATAAATGAGGAACACACACTCAAAGACAATTCCAGGCCAATAGGTTTTTATTTAGAAAAATATATTTTCTTAGTTTATTTTAAGAACCACAGGTTCACGATTTACAAACAATACTTTAAATGAAAGGTATTTCACTTAGGAACTTTAGGAACTTTGAATTAGCAAAATAGCATATACAGTTTTCATGCAAATGGCAATAAGCTATTTTAAAACTAGACAGGGCAATTTTCAACAGGTCCTGGGGGAGGTAAGTGTTTGTTACATTTGCAGGTAAGTAAACCACCTACAGGGTTCAAAGTTGGGTCCAAGGTAGCCCACCGTTGGGGGTTCAGGGCAACCCCAAAGTTACCACACCGGCAGCTCAGGGCCGGTCAGGTGCAGAGGTCAAAGTGGTGCCCAAAACACATAGGCTTCAATGGAGAAAGAGGTGCCCCGTTTCCAGTCTGCCAGCAGGTAAGTACCCGCGTCTTCGGAGGGCAGACCAGGGGGGTTTTGTAGGGCACCGGGGGGGACACAAGTCAGCACAAAAAGTACACCCTCAGCGGCACGGGCGGCCGGGTGCAGTGTGCAAACAGGTGTCGGGTTTGCAATGTAATCCAATGAGAGAACTAGGGGTCTCTTCAGCGATGCAGGCAGGCAAGGGGGGGGGGTTCCTCGGGGTAGCCACCACCTGGGCAAGGGAGAGGGCCACCTGGGGGTCGCTCCTGCATTGGAGGTCGGATCCTTCAAGTCCTGGGGGCTGCGGATGCAGTGTCCTTACTAGGCGTCGGGTCTTTGAAGCAGGCAGTCGCGGTCAGGGGGAGCCTCTGGATTCCCTCTACAGGCATCGCTGTGGGGGCTCAGGGGGTCAACTCTGGCTACTCACGGGCTCGCAGTCACCGGGGAGTCCTCCCTGTAGTGTTGGTTCTCCACAAGTCGAGCCGGGGGCGTTGGGTGCAGAGTGCCAAGTCTCACGCTTCCGGCGGGAAACGTGTTGTTTTCAAAAGTTGCTTCTTTGTTGCAAAGTTGCAGTCTTTGTGGAACAGAGCCGCTGTCCTCAGGAGTTCTTGGTCCTTTTAGATGCAGGGTAGTCCTCTGAGGCTTCAGAGGTTGCTGGACCCTGTGGAACGCGTCGCTGAAGCAGTTCTTTTGAAGTGGGGAGACAGGCCGGTAGAGCTGGGGCCAAAGCAGTTGGTGTTTCTGTCTTTTCTGCAGGTTTTTCAGCTCAGCAGTCTTTCTTCGTCTTCGGTTGCAGGAATCTAGTTTCCTAGGTTCTGGGAGCCCCTAAATACTCGATTTATGGGTGTGTTTAGGTCTGGGGGGTTAGTAGCCAATGGCTACTAGCCCTGAGGGTGGCTACACCCTCTTTGTGCCTCCTCCCTGAGGGGAGGGGGGGCACATCCCTAATCCTATTGGGGGAATCCTCCATCTGCAAGATGGAGGATTTCTAAAAGTCAGAGTCACCTCAGCTCAGGACACCTTAAGGGCTGTCCTGACTGGCCAGTGACTCCTCCTTGTTTTTCTCATTATCTCCTCCGGCCTTGCCGCCAAAAGTGGGGCCGTGGCCGAAGGGGGCGGGCAACTCCACTAGCTGGAGTGCCCTGGGTGCTGTAACAAAGGGGGTGAGTCTTTGAGGCTCACTGCCAGGTGTTACAGTTCCTGCAGGGGGAGGTGAGAAGCACCTCCACCCAGTACAGGCTTTGTTACTAGCCACAGAGTGACAAAGGCACTCTCCCCATGTGGCCAGCAACATGTCTGGTGTGTGGCAGGCTGCTAAAACTAGTCAGCCCACACTGGTAGTCGGGTATGTTTTCAGGGGGCATCTCTAAGATGCCCTCTGGGGTGTATTTTACAATAAAATGTACACTGGTATCAGTGTGCATTTATTGTGCTGAGAAGTTTGATACCAAACTTCCCAGTTTTCAGTGTAGCCATTATGGTGCTGTGGAGTTCGTGTTTGACAGACTCCCAGACCATATACTCTTATGGCTACCCTGCACTTACAATGTCTACGGTTTTGCTTAGACACTGTAGGGGCATAGTGCTCATGCACTTATGCCCTCACCTATGGTATAGTGCACCCTGCCTTAGGGCTGTAAGGCCTGCTAGAGGGGTGACTTATCTATGCCATAGGCAGTGTGAAGTTGACATGGCACCCTGAGGGGAGTGCCATGTTGACTTACTCGTTTCTCCCCCTCAGCACACACAAGCTGGCAAGCAGTGTGTCTGTGCTGAGTGAGGGGTCTCCAGGGTGGCATAAGACATTCTGCAGCCCTTAGAGACCTTCCCTGGCATCAGGGCCCTTGGTACCAGAGGTACCAGTTACAAGGGACTTACCTGGATGCCAGGGTGTGCCAATTGTGGAAACAAAGGTACAGGTTAGGGTAAGAACACTGGTGCTCGGGCCTGGTTAGCAGGCCTCAGCACACTTTCAAATCATAACTTGGCATCAGCAAAGGCAAAACGTCAGGGGGTAACCATGCAAAGGAGGCATTTCCTTACACAACCCCCCCAAACGAAAGAGGATGAGACTAACCTTTCCCAAGAGAGTCTTCATTTTCTAAGTGGAAGAACCTGGAAAGGCCATCTGCATTGGAATGGGCAGCCCCAAGTCTGTGTTCCACTATAAAATCCATTCCCTGTAGGGAGATGGACCACCTCAGCAGTTTTGGATTTTCACCTTTCATTTGCATTAGCCATCTGAGAGGTCTGTGGTCAGTTTGAACTACAAAGTGAGTACCAAAGAAGTATGGTCTCAGCTTCTTCAGGGACCAAACCACAGCAAAGGCCTCCCTCTCAATAGCACTCCAACGCTGCTCCCTGGGGAGTAACCTTCTGCTAATTAAAGCAACAGGCTGGTCAAGGATATCATCATTTGTTTGGGACAAGACTGCCCCTATCCCATGTTCAGAGGCATCAGTCTGCACAATGAACTGCTTGGAATAATCTGGAGGTTTGAGAACTGGTGCTGTGCACATAGCTTGTTTCAGGGTGTCAAAGGCCTGTTGGCATTCTACAGTCCAGTTTACCTTCTTGGGCATTTTCTTGGAGGTAAGTTCTGTGAGGTTTGTCACTATAGATCCATATCCCTTCACAAACCTCCTGTAGTACCCAGTCAAGCCAAGGAATGCCCTGACTTAAGTCTGGGTTTTTGGAGCTGCCCAGTCCAGAATAGTCTGGATCTTGGGCTGGAGTGGCTGAACTTGGCCTCCACCCAGAAGGCGTACCAAGTAAACCACAGTTCCCTGCCCTATCTGGCATTTGGATGCCTTGATAGAGAGGCCTGCAGATTGCAGGGCCTTCAAAACCTTCTTCAGGTGGACCAGGTGATCCTGCCAGTTGGAGCTAAAGACAGGAATATCGTCAAGATAAGCTGCACTAAAGAACTCCAAGCCAGCAAGGACTTGATTCACCAACCTTTGGAAGGTGGCAGGGGCATTCTTCAAACCAAAGGGCATAACAGTAAACTGATAATGCCCATCAGGTATGGAGAATGCTGTCTTTTCTTTTGCTCCTGGTGCCGTTTGGATTTGCCAGTACCCTGCTGTCAAGTCAAAGGTACTTCAGTATTTGACAGCACCTAGTTTGTCTATCAATTCATCTGCCCTTGGAATGGGATGGGCATCTGTCTTGCTGACAGAATTAAGTCCTCTGTAGTCCACACAGAACCTCATCTCTCTCTTTCCATCTTTGGTGTGAGGTTTGGGGACTAAGACCAGTGGGCTAGCCCAGGGGCTGTCAGAGTGCTCAATGACTCCCAATTCCAGCATCTTGTGGACTTCCACCTTGATGCTTTCCTTAACTTGGTCAGACTGTCTGAAAATGTTGTTTTTGATAGGCATGCTGTCTTCTGTGTCCACATCATGGGTGCACAGGTGTGTCTGACCAGGGGTTAGGGAAAAGAGCTCAGCAAACTGTTGCAGGACTTTCCTACAGTCAGATTGCTGTTGGCCAGAGAGGGTGTCTGAATAGATCACTCCATCTACTGAACCATCTTTAGGGTCTGTGGAGAGGAGATCAGGGAGAGGCTCACTCTCAGCTTCCTGGTCCTCATCTGTTACCATCAACAGATTCACATCTGCCCTATCATGGAAGAGTTTTCGGTGGTTCACATGGATCACCCTCTTGGGGGTCCTGCTAGTGCCTAGGTCTACCAGGTAGGTGACCTGACTCTTCTTCTCTTGCACTGGGTAAGGGCCACTTCATTTGTCCTGAACTGCCCTGGGAGCCACAGGTTCCAGAACCCAGACTTTCTGCCCTGGCTGAAACTCAACCATAGCAGCCTTTCGGTCATACCACATCTTCTGGAGTTGTTGGGTGGCCTCAAGGTTTTTACTTGCCTTTTCCATATACTCTGCCATCCTTGAACGTAGGCCTAGTACATAGTCCACTATATCTTATTTAGGCTCATGAAGAAGTCTCTCCCAGCCTTCTTTTACAAGAGCTAGTGGTCCCCTTACAGGATGGCCAAACAGAAGTTGTAAGGAAATGGCTCCCTGTTGCAGTTACCCCCCACTTTTTGCCTGATACTGATGCTGGCTTGACTGAGAAGTGTGCTGGGACCCTGCTAACCAGGCCCCAGCACCAGTGTTCTTTCACCTAAAATGTACCATTGTCTCCACAATTGGCACAACCCTGGCACCCAGGTAAGTCCCTTGTAACTGGTACCCCTGGTACCAAGGGCCCTGATGCCAGGGAAGGTCTCTAAGAGCTGCAGCATGTCTTATGCCACCCTAGGGATCCCTCACTCAGCACAGACACACTGCTTGCCAGCTTGTGTGTGCTGGTGGGGAGAAAATGACTAAGTCGACATGGCACTCCCCTCAGGGTGCCATGCCAACCTCACACTGCCTGTGGCATAGGTAAGTCACCCCTCTAGCAGGCCTTACAGCCCTAAGGCAGGGTGCACTATACCACAGGTGAGGGCATAGGTGCATGAGCACTATGCCCCTACAGTGTCTAAGCAAAACCTTAGACATTGTAAGTGCAGGGTAGCCATAAGAGTATATGGTCTGGGAGTCTGTCAAAACAAACTCCACAGCTCCATAATGGCTACACTGAATACTGGAAAGTTTGGTATCAAACTTCTCACAATAATAAACCCACACTGATGCCAGTGTTGGATTTATTAAAAAATGCACACAGAGGGCATCTTAGTGATGCCCCCTGTATTTTACCCAATTGTTCAGTGCAGGACTGACTGGTCTGTGCCAGCCTGCTGCTGAGAGACGCATTTTTGACCCCATGTGGTGAGGGCCTTTGTGCTCTCTGAGGACAGAAACAAAAGCCTGCTCTGGGTGGAGGTGCTTCACACCTCCCCCCTGCAGAAACTGTAACACCTAGCATTGAGCCTCAAAGGCTCAGGCTTCATGTTACAATGCCCCAGGGCACTCCAGCTAGTGGAGATGCTCACCCCCTGGACACAGCCCCCACTTTTGGCGGCAAGTCCAGGAGAGATAATGAGAAAAACAAGGAGGAGTCACCCACCAGTCAGGACAGCCCCTAAAATGTCCTGGGCTGAGGTGACTCTGACTTTTAGAAATCCTCCATCTTGCAGATGGAGGATTCCCCCAATAGGAATAGGGATGTGCCCCCCTCCCCTCAGGGAGGAGGCACAAAGTAGGTGTAGCCACCCTCAAGGACAGTAGCCATTGGCTACTGCCCTCCCAGACCTAAACACACCCCTAAATTCACTATATAGGGGCCCCCAGAACCTAGGAAACTAGATTCATGCAACCTAAGAAGAAGAGGACTGCTAAGCTGAAAAACCCTGCAGAGAAGACGGAGACACCAACTGCTTTGGCCCCAGCTCTACCGGCCTGTCTCCCCCCTTCTAAAGACACTGCTCCAGCGACGCTCTCCCCAGGGACCAGCGACCTCTGAAGCCTCAGAGGACTGCCCTGCATCTAGAAGGACCAAGAACTCCCTAGGACAGCGGCCCTGTTCACCAAAAACTGCAACTTTGCAACAAAGAAGCAACTTTGAAACAACTTGCGTTTTTGCCGGAAGCGTGAGACTTGACACTCTGCACCCGACGCCCCTGGCTCGACTTGTGGAGAACAATCACCTCAGGGAGGACTCCCCGGCGACTGCGAGACCGTGAGTAGCCAGAGTTGCCCCCCCTGAGCCCACACAGCGACGCCTGCAGAGGGAATCCCGAGGCTCCCCCTGACCGCGACTGCCTGCTTCTAAGATCCGACGCCTGGTAAAGACTCTGCACCCGCAGCCCCCAGGGCCTGAAGGATCCGACCTCCAGTGCAGGAGCGACCCCCAGGTGTCCCTCTCCCTTGCCCAGGTGGTGGCTACCCCGAGGAGCCCCCCCCTTGCCTGCCTGCATCGCTGAAGAGACCCCTTGGTCTCCCATTGAAACCTATTGAAAACCCGACACATGTTTGAACACTGCACCCGGCCGCCCCCGTGCTGCTGAGGGTGTACTTTCTGTGTGGACTTGTGTCACCCCCGGTGCCCTACAAAACCCCCCTGGTCTGCCCTCCGAAGACGCGGGTACTTACCTGCTGGAAGGCTGGAACCGGGGCACCCCCTTCTCCATTGAAGCCTATGCGTTTTGGGCACCACTTTGACCTCTTCACCTGACCGAACCTGAGCTGCTGGTGTGGTAACTTTGGGGTTGCTCCAAACCCCCAACGGTGGGCTACCTTGGACCCAAACTTGAACCCCGTAGGTGAACTAACAAACTCTTACTCCCCCAGGAACTGTTGAAAATTGCACTGTCTAGTTTAAAAAAAGCTATATGTGATTTATGTGAAAACTGTATATGCTATTTTGCTAATTCAAAGTTCCTAAAGTACCTACCTGCAATACCTTTCATTTGAAGTATTACATGTAAATCTTGAACCTGTGGTTCTTAAAATAAACTAAGAAAAGATATTTTTCTATACAAAAACCTATTGGCCTGGAATTGTCTTTGAGTGTGTGTTCCTCATTTATTGCCTGTGTGTGTACAACAAATGCTTAACACTACTCCTTTGATAAGCCTACTGCTCGACCACACTACCACAAAATAGAGCATTAGAATTATCTCTTTTTGCCAGTATCCTACCTCTAAGGGGAACCCTTGGACTCTGTGCATACTATTCCTTACTTTGAAAACTGCAAACAGAGCCAACTTCCTACATTGGTGGATCAGCGGTGGGGTACAAGACTTTGCATTTGCTGGACTACCCAGCCAATACCTGATCACACGACTAAATTCCAAAAAATTGCCATTAGAAACTGATTTTTGAAATTTGAGCTATTTTTCTAAATTTTTAAAAGTCCTGCTAGGGCCTTGTGTTAGTCCCTGTTAGCATTTCTTTTAGGGTTTAAAAGTTTTTGTAAAGTTTGAATTAAGTTCTAGAAATAGTTTTAGATTCTTAAAAAGTATTCCAACTTTTAGAAACATAGGCCCTCATTCCAACCCTGGCGGTCTATGACCGCCAGGGTGGAGGTCGCCGGAAGCACCGCCAACAGGCTGGCAGTGCTTCATCTGGCCTTCCGACCGCGGCTGTAAAGCTGCGGTCGCCCAGCCTGGTCCGGCGGTTTCCCGCCGGATTACCCCCGGCTGGGGGCAAGCAGCGCCGCCATGGGGATTCTGACCCCCTTCCCGCAAGCCCACTGGCCCACAGCCCACTGGCATGGGCAGTGCAGGGGCCCCCTAACAGGGCCCCAGCATGATTTTCACTGTCTGCATAGCAGACAGTGAAAATCACGACGGGTGCAACTGCACCCGTCGCACCCCTGCAACACCGCCGGCTCCATTCGGAGCCGGCTTCTATGTTGCAGGGCCTTTCCCGCTGGGCCTGCGGGCGCTCCTTTGGCGGGCGCCCGCCGGCCCAGCGGGAAAGCCAGAATGGCCTTGTCTAATGCAGAAGAGATAGTGATGGATCTCAACCTCACCCCTTACCTGCATCTTAGGATGTCAGAGTTAAGGTCTCTCTTCAAACTCAAAAAGATTAAAACTGGTTCAAACCCTACCAAAATACAGCTCCAGGAGCTTTTGGCAGATTTTGCTAATAACAACCCCTCTGATGATGGCCTCACAGAGGGGGACCCTAGTGACCTAGAGGATTTCCCACCTCCAGTCCTAGATAGGGAGCCCAGGGTCTCTCAAACTCTGACTCCAAGTGTGATAGTCAGAGATGCTGGTTCTCTCACAGGAGAGTCCAGCAGCTCTGGAAACATTGAGGACAGCCTCAATGAAGATGACCTCCTGCTAGCCAGGATGGCCAAAAGATTGGCTTTAGAGAGACAGCTCCTAGCCATAGAAAGGGAAAGACAAGAGATGGGTTTTGGTCCCATCCATGGTGGCAGCAACATAAATAGGGTAAGAGATTCTCCTGACATGTTGAAAATCCCAAAACGGATTGTAACTAAATATGAAGATGGTGATGACATCACCAAATGGTTCACAGCTTTTGAGAGGGCTTGTGCAACCAGAAAAGTAAACAGATCTCACTGGGGTGCTCTCCTTTGGGAAATGTTCACTGGAAAGTGTAGGGATAGACTCCTCACACTCTCTGGAAAAGATGCAGAATCCTATGACCTCATGAAGGCTATCCTGATTGAGGGCTTTGGATTCTCCACTGAGGAGTACAGGATTAGGTTCAGGGAGGCTCAAAAATCCTCGAGCCAGACCTGGGTTGATTTTGTTGACTACTCAGTGAAAACACTGGATGGTTGGATTCATGGCAGTGGTGTAAATGATTATGATGGGCTGTACAATTTATTTGTGAAAGAACACCTGTTAAGTAATTGTTTCAATGATAAACTGCATCAGCATCTGGTAGACCTAGGACCAATTTCTCCCCAAGAATTGGAAAAGAAGGCGGACCTGTGGGTCAAGACTAGGGTGACCAAGACTTCCATATGGGGTGACCAAAAGAAAGGGGTCACAAAGACTCCCCAGGGGAAGAGTGTTGAGACATCCAAGGGAAAAAGTAAAGAGTCTTTTATAGGGCCCCAAAAACCTGCTCAGGAGGGAGGGTCCAGAGCCTCTTCACAATCCAATTTTGGGTACAAGGGTAAAATCTTTGATCCCAAAAAGGCCTGGTGTCTTAGCTGTAATCAGCAAGGACACCAAACTGGAGACATGGCCTGTCCCAAGAAAGGTTCCACTTCTAACTCTACTCCAGCTCACACTGGAGTGGCCAGTCTCCAAGTGGGATCAACAGTGTGCCCAGAGCAAATCAGGGTTCACACTGAAGCTACATTAGTCTCTGAGGGTGGGGTGGATTTAGCCACACTGGCTACCTGGCCCCCTAATATGCAAAAATACAGGCAGCAGCTCTTAATTAATGGGAAAAGTGTAGAAGGCCTGAGGGATATAGGTGCCAGTGTCACCATGGTGACAGAGAAACTGGTTTCCCCTGGTCAATACCTGGCTGGACAAACTTACCCAGTCACCAACGCTGACAATCAGACTAAAGTACATCCCACGGCTATGGTAACTTTAGAGTGGGGAGGGGTCAATGGCCTGAAACAGGTGGTGGTCTCCTCAAATATCCCTGTAGACTGTTTGCTTGGAAATGACCTGGAGTCCTCAGCATGGGCTGAGGTAGAACTCAAAACCCATGCAGCCATGCTGGGTATCCCTGAACTGGTGTGTGTCAAGACAAGGGCACAGTGCAAGGCTCAGGGTGAAAAAGTGGTGTTCGAGCCTGGAAAAAGGGCCCAACCCTCCAAGAGAAAAGGAAAGAAGACTGGGAAACCAGCTTCAACACAACAAGAAAAAGAGAACCTCTCTCCCAGGAAGAAGTTCTGCCCTCTGAGGGAACTGTGCCCATGGAGTTAGAACCTTATCAGGTTGAGCTCCTAGGCCCAGGGGGACCCTCGGGGAAACAGTTGTGTAAGGGACAAGAAACCTGTCCCTCTCTTGAAGGCTTTAGGCAGCAAGCTGCTGAAGAGTCCAAAGGAAAAATAACAAGAACACATAGAGTATATTGGGAAGATGGACAGCTTTACACTGAGGCAAAAGATCCCAAACCTGGTGCCACTAGGAGAGTGGTAGTGCCTCAGGAGTTTAGGGAGTTCATTCTGACCTTAGCTCATGATATTCCTCTTGCTGGACATTTGGGATAGACCAAGACGTGGGAGAGGTTAGTCAACCACTTCTATTGGCCCAACATGTCCCAGAAGGTCAAGGAGGTTTGCCACAAATGTGGTGGATATCCTATCAACAAACTTACAAGTTTCTAATAATATCTGGCACAAGTTTCATATATTATATGGCACTTTGTTCACTGTCTTTTGGACAGGTTCTCACAATAGAAATATTGTATAGTACATAGATACACTTATAGTACAGAGGACAGTATATATGTCGTGTTGGTGACACAGTATCCTATCCAACAAACTGTAATGAAACGTCATAAGCCACATAAATTCTTACAAAGGTGAATAAATGTTCCCTCTTCTTGCTGCACCATTACATTCAGCTCCCTGTCAAAGTCAGGATAGTCACTGCAGGAACTTGACACACAATGGGAGTGTGCCTCTGCTGCAACCACATTTTCTGCCGGGAGGGCTTTTCCACTTTGTTTTATAGTAATAAGGTGGGTCCATCTCTGAAGAACATGCCAGCATTTTTGGCAGTGGATGCTTCAGTGTCTGTAGGCACCCTCACAGCACACGATGCTTGCAATGAACTACACGGTCTTGGTTTGTTGTGGGGGTTAACCTATCCTGAGGGAAGCAAGAACAAAGTAAGAAATACTATTAACAATGATGTACGGACATACTGCACATTTAAAATAAACAATATTGAGTTATGCTCTAATTTTTACCTAAAAAACATTGGTCAGATTTAGATTAATTGGGCAATGTTTGGTAAGTTTTAGGAAGGACATCACTCAATGTTATGTGATGACATTACCTATCAAACAATCTACTTCTGCTTATATAAATAATAATACCATTCCTCTGTTGCATAATGAGTATATGTTTGACTCAGGGACTTCTTTAGAATTTTGCAGATGCGATACTCAATCACAAATATGGCAGCCATATTACAAGTGTCATATGATCTAATGCACTTGTAGTTCGGTGGATGGGAATGTCATCCACATTTGTGAAGGATTATCTTGTTGTGCAAGCTCTAAATAAGGCCCTTTATCATTTAGGTCACATATCAGCCTGTAGAAGAGTTGTAATTTATGGTGGTCCAAAATAACCCCGCACAGGCGGGTGTGAGTCGGAAATCCGGCCGCACGATGATCCAAAAACCCCACAGCGCAGGTTGTGATCTCCCAGCCTCCATCAGCAATGCTGTGTGTTGTTTCTCCTGCTCCGTGCGTCGATTCTTCGGTCGCATTTCCTGCGTAGTTTCTCAGCTGCAGAGCCGGCGGAGCATCGTTTTTTCAGCCGCAGATCGGAGTCGTGTCAATTTTTTACGCGAATGGCGCTCTGTGCTTGGATTTCCTTGTCTTTAGGCTGCCAGCTTCTCCTTTCAGGGTCCCAAGAACTGGATGGGCAGCACAGGGCAGAGTAGGAGTCTCTCCAGAGACTCCAGGTGCTGGTAGAGAGAAGTCTTTGCTGTCCCTGAGACTTCAAACAACAGGAGCCAAGCTCTAGATCAAGCCCTTGGAGATTTCTTCTCAAGATGGAAGGCACGCAAAGTCCAGTCTTTGCCCTCTTACTCTGGCAGAAGCAGCAACTGCAGGATAGCTCCACAAAGCACAGTCACAGGCAGGGCAGCTCTTCTTCCTCAGCTATTCAGCTCTTCTCCAGGCAGAGGTTCCTCTTGATTCCAGAAGTGTATCTAAAGTCTGTGGTTTTGGGTGCCCTTCTTATACCCAATTTCTCCTTTGAAGTAGGCCTACTTCAAAGTAAAGTCTCTTTTGAATGTGAAATCCTGCCTTGCCCAGGCCAGGCCCCAGACACTCACCAGGGGGTTGGAGACTGCATTGTGTGAGGACAGGCACAGCCCTTTCAGGTATAAGTGACCACTCCTCCCCTCCCTCCCAGCACAGATGGCTCATCAGGATATGCAGGCTACACCCCAGCTCCCTTTGTGTCACTGTCTAGTGTGAGGTGCAACCAGCCCAACTGTCAAACTGACCCAGACAGCTATTCCACAAACAGGCAGAGTCACAGAAATGGTATAAGCAAGAAAATGCCCACTTTCTAAAAGTGGCATTTTCAAACACACAATCTTAAAATCAACTTTACTAAAAGATGTATTTTTGAATTGTGAGCTCAGAGACCCCAAACTCCACATGTCCATCCGCTCCCAAAAGGAATCTACACTTTAATCAGATTTAAAGGTAGCCCCCATGTTAACCTATGAGAGGGACAGGCCTTGCAACAGTGAAAAATGAATTTAGCAATATTTCACTGTCAGGACATATAAACCACATTACTTTATGTCCTACCTTAACCATACACTGCACCCTGCCCTTGGGGCTACCTAGGGCCTACCTTAGGTGTGCCTTACCTGTAAGAAAGGGGATAGTTTAGGCCTGGCAAGTAGGTAGACTTGCCAAGTCGAATTTACAGTTAAACCTGCACACACAGACACTGCAATGGCAGGTCTGAGACATGATTACAGAGCTACTTATGTGGGTGGCACAACCAGTGCTGCAGGCCCACTAGTAGCATTTGTTTACAGGCCCTGGCACCTCTAGTGCACTTTACTAGGGACTTACTAGTAAATCAAATATGCCAATCATGGATAAACCGATTACATACAATTGTACACATAGAGCATATGCACTTTAGCACTGGTTAGCAGTGGTAAAGTGCTCAGAGTTCAAAAGCCAACAGCAACAGGTCAGAAAAAATAGAAGGCAGGAGGCAAAAAGATTGGGGATGACCCTGCATAAGCAAAAAAAGTCCAACAAGTACCCTATACACTAACATAATGCCATGCTCTTTTAGAATTGAATTGACTGTGGTCTTTCCGGTGGCAACACCCTTACTAGCTGTCGGAAAGCTTGCTCATGGCCCAGGACAGCCTCTAATCAGATAGTGCCAGGGGCTAAATCAATTATGCCACCCCTCTTCTGCCCCATTTTCTTATAAACCATGGCATGCTTTGTGGCACTGTGGATGTACCTTTATCTGCTGGCACCAGGGGTGAACACCCAGTTTGCCTATGCAAAATCTGACCCAGACCACAGCCCAACCTTATTTTTGTGTTCATCTCCGCCAGAGACATTACTGTGCTGGGCGGTGGTCAGGGCCTGCTGTTGGCACTGACAAACTGGACATTAACCTAGAATCCTGTTGTTGGAAAGTTCACAATGATGTCAACTCATAAGAAAGTGGCAAGATATTTATTTGACATGCACAGTAATGCATAATATTTTTAATATTTGTAGTGGAGTATCCTCTGTGCCAATTTCAAAGTCAGGACCAGAGGACACATGGTACATTACTTCAGTGGACATTTCATCCACCACTTTAGGGTCAGAGTATCATTACAAAAAATAAATATTGATATAAATATTAAAAATGTATGTTTTTCACCTTCCTGACTGTGCTAAGCTATGTAGCAGGTTGTAGATGGTCATGCCTCCCTTATCCAGGATATCCAGCTCCCCTGGTGTTTTGTGGATGACCCTGACATATGGTCCTACAGGCATGGTGGGCCCTAGCAGGCAATGTGGAGCAGCAACAGCAGGTTCTGTACAGAGAGTATTAGGAGACAAGTTGTCTCTTTGCCTTGAAAAACATGTGCAGTAACCTGATGGACTTTCCATCAATAGATGATAACACAGCAGACAACAGATTCCATCAGCCAGGTACCGCTTTAACCAGTGAAGAACAGTGACTGCCAGAAAGGTAAGTACCACATTGATTTATTAGTATGTCATCCATGGCAGATTCATCAGGCATCTGCTATGGTTCGTACACCTCAAAATAAACATAATTATCAGCATAGAATATGCCTGACAATGTGGTGGACCTGTAGTATGTAATTAATGAAAGCATACAGTCTCCATTACAATCAATGAAGTGACAACATCAGTCATGTAATTTCTGTCATCTGACAGAAATTAAAAAATATACCTTAAAAACATTTAAAACATTGTTTATTTAAACAGAAATATTCCACATTTTTTATAATATTTAAAAAATGTAAACTCTAATAGGGAATGGTTATTTACCTAAATTGATATATTTATTTTACATTGTATTTAAAAACTGTTTGAGTGTATTTACAAATATAGGTTACATAAGACAGATTCCACCTGCACGTAAAAATGCATGTGTATGTGATATATGTCAGAAACAGTACTCACATTGTAGCCAAGAGGTCTGTAACTGCATTATTAAACAGTTATGTTTCACATTTTATAACACATGTAACCTTCTACAATGTTTGCAGCAGTATCCTTTATACATTGCACTACTGTTATCCAAATATGCCCATCATCCACCCCAAGCAAGACAAAGAAGGATACATCAGCATAATGAGCATGACTACCAACTACGTCTGGATCTACCGACCATGAAGGAAAGTCACATCGTTAAATATTACCAGCTTCACAGCAACACCATAGAGACACTGGATCAAGAATTTCAATCAAGAGTATTTTGGGCATAAAAAAAAAAGACTGCTATCCCACCTATTGTTAATTTTCTGTGCAACTGGCTCATTTCAGAATACGATGGAAGACTCACTTGGATAGCTCAGTGATAGAAATGGGGTTTTTGGTTGGCCAGGGTATGCACCTCAGCCAGGCAGGACCGACCCACTCTAGCCACGGCAAGGGAGTTACACGTCCAAGATAACTCCTGCTTACCCCCTTATTAGCTTGGCACGAGCAGTCAGGCCTATCCCAGAGGCAATGTGTAAAGCGTTTGCACAACACATACAACACACGTGATGCAATATCCCACCATAAAGCAAACACAACACCAAGTTATATGAAAATATACTGTATTGTACACAACGCAATTATAAGACCAAACATCACATATCAGTACTATCCTGCTACCTTAGCAGTTGTCAGAACGTTACACATCAGTTAAACTGGCAGTAGTCACATATAACACACAGGTTACTCAATATTCTGCAACATAAGCAGTAGTCAGGAAACACGTTATTACACCAAAACACTTGTCATAAGAATATCATAAACGCCCATAGTGGGAACATTAGAAAACGTATGGCAAGCCATCAAAATAGATTAGTATGTTATGCACATAACAGGAACATGTTCATCCATATAGCAATACATCAAACACAAGTAGGCAATATATATATTAAAGTCTGTAGAAAGAACTTAGATTAGCTATATTGTTCCTTTTGGAAATACCTGCTGGTCTGATGAGGCACCTCTAGTGCATAGAAGATGACTTGCCAGATGAAAAATAGGCCCCTCGGCGCTCCTCTGCACAAAAGGGGGGCCTCTCTTATCCTTTGGCCAGAGGAGGGCGCCATGCACCCCCTCCGACTTTGTAATGGGCTTCTCCAGGGGCTTGCGATCTCCTGGGGTCTCCCCTGGGCCTGCACTGACCCTCTGTTGTGGGGGAGAACACAAATACAGGCACTGGCCCGCATAGGACCACACAAGGAAGCTGGCGGTGTGGGGGGACCTCCAGCAGGGTTCCCGCCCACGACCTCCACAAGCAAGTCTGGCATGTTGGGGGAGTGGGGGGAGCCTATGGTGAGTCTTACCTTCCCCCTGCCCGGCAGAGGAATCTAAAAGGAGCCTGGTGTGGCCTATCCTGGTAGCGAGGGTTCCCAATGGGAGGGCTCCCAGACCTCATCCCTAGAAAATGGTGGAGAGACTGAACAGGAGGGTGAGAATGAATGGGCGGGGATGCCAGTTAATATGGAAGGCCCCAGTGATAGGGAGTCTCTTGCTGGGGCAAGAAGCAGGGCTACCTCTCATTCCTTGACGCCTGATGAGCTAAGAGATAGGTGGGAAGAGAGGGACCTGAAGTTGCAGTTGGCGTGCCTAGCTATTGAGGAGAGAAGGGCTGAGGTGGAGAAGTCCTTAGTACAGGAGAGGATGGCAGAGAGGGCTTTTGCCAGAGAAAGACTCGCTCTAGAGCGTAGTCTGAAGGTTCTGGACTCACCAGCGCTGCAGGTGGAGTACAGTGGTGGCAGCAATGTAGAGTGCTGTAGCAAAGATGTTCCTCACATACCCATAGATCTGGTACCAAGGTTCCAAGAGGGGTGACATACGTCAGTGGTTAAAGGAATATGAGAGGGCTCTGGTAGAGCGCAGGATCCCTGAGAAGGATTGGGGGACTGGCCTAGGGAGCAATATTCCTGAGGTGGGGAGGGATGCCCTACTGACTCTAGAAGAGAGTGACAGGGGAGGGTACTCCACTGTGAAGAATGCACTGATTGTGAAGTATGTTTTTTCCCCTGAGGAATACAGAAAAAAGTTTAGGGGCGGTAAGAAACTGTCACACCAGTCTTGGGAGGAGTTTGTGGTGGATTGCTGCATTGCACTAGATGGATGGGTGAAAGGTAGCAAAGAAAACAATTTTGAAGTGCTGTTTTATCTGATTGCCAGATAGCACCTGCTTTTTAGTTGTTTTTCAGGATTACGCCAACACTTGTCAGCGTGTGAGTTCTCTCACCCCAAGGAGCTTGCAAAGGAGGCGGACTTCTGGTTGTGTACCAGAGGGTCTGGTGTGGCATTAGGGGGTGTTCCTAATGAAAGTGGTCTAGGTGTTTCCCATCCAGGTGTGGTGGGAAAGGCTTGTGTCCCAGGTAGGTCCCAGTGTAATGAGAGGGGTTTGGGATCCCATGTCTTGTCTCAGAGTAGAGGGAGTGGGGGTGGGCTGTGTTCCAGGATGTCCGAGACCCGGTCTCATAGCTTGGTTGGTTCCATGAATGGGGGCCAGGATGGGAGCCTAGCCTGCACCGTATGGCCAGCTGCTCAGAGGGGTCCCACTTTGCCAGTAGGACTTGGACGGGTGGCTGGTGATAGCGAACCACCGGTTCTGTTGTCTGGTAGTCTCAGTCCAGAGTGGAGGAGGTGGCAATCCAGGCGTAGGGTAGAGAGGGGGCTGCAGGCCCCAGTGGAGAACCTGGAGTGTCAGGGGTAAGCTCTGAGAGCAGAGCCCCCCAGAAATGACCTTGGTGAGACCATTTCTGGGCTGGTGGGAATCCAGACTCTGTCAGATGGGCAGAGGTCAGGAGACCTGCGCCAGCCAGACTCTTGTGTGGCCCTTGGGGAAGGTGTTTCCCTGGTGGGGGGTAGGTGTGCTCCCAAGGAAGTCCTGGTTCGCTGGGCAATGGTCCAGTCTAAGGGTGTCATCCCTGGATTGTATGGACAGGTTCAGGGGGTAAACTCTGACCTGGTTGGGGGGCGGTTAGTGTGTTCACCCCTCTTGTGAAACTTTTGGGGGCTTCTCCCGAGGTGGGGAGACACAGGACTCTGGACGTGTGGTTCAGGGAGGGGGAAGCTCGCCCCAGACCCCGGTTCAACCCAAGGGTGTTATCCCTAGGTTGGGTGGTCAGTCGCCAGGTAGTGATCCTGGGCTGGCGAGAAAGTTGTGCAGGACTGCTGTACCAGGCACCCTGGCAGTTGTAGATTCTGGTGATACCCCTCCTAGGAGAGTAGGCCGGGATCCTAGAAGGAGGGGTAGAGGGAGGAGAGCCTCGCCTCTAGCCCCTGTGGAACCTATGGGTGCGGACTCTAGGTTGGTGGATCAGTGGCAGGGTAGAGTCCCTGAACTGATTGGAAATGGAGTGAAGACAGGTTGTTTTGCACCTGGGGATACCACCCCCCACTCATTATGGTTACAGAGACCAGAGGTTCCTAGATGGCCTGGGGCCCGGTTCTGCCATTGGCAGCTAGAGAGCTCCCATGGGTTGGTCTAGGTTGCCTGGGAAGCATTGACAGAGAGATCGAAGTGGGGTCAGGAAGGATTAGAACTGGAACATGCCCCTGCTGTTGTGGGCCTGGGTCCTTGTTCTATCGCCCCAATCAGGGAAGTACATCAGTGTATTGATTGTTCACCCCTGGATTTAGGAAGGTATGGGGTTGTGTTGGATATTTTTTCTTATGCAGGGTCATCCCCAGTCTTTTTGCCTCCTTCCTCCTGGTTTTTCTGACCTCTCGCTGTGGGCTCTAGGACTTTGAGCACCTTATCACTGCTGACCAGTGATAAGTGCAGGTGCTCTCCCATCTAAAGTTGGTATGATTGGCTTATACCTAATTGGCATATTTAATTTACCTATAAGTCCCTTGTACAGTGGTACCTCTATACCTAGGGCCTGTAAATGAAATGCTACTAGTGGGCCTGCAGCGCTGCTTGCGCCACCCACTGAAGTAGACTTTCAAACCTGTCTCAGGCCTGCTAGCGCAGTTTTCTGCCACAGGGACCTGGCATCTGAATTTACTTGCCAGGCCCAGAACTCCCCTTTTACTACATGTAAGTCACCCCTAAGGTTCACCCTAGCTATCCCTATGGGCAGGGTGCCAAGTATGTAGAAGGCAGGACATGTGCCAGGTTGTGTGGCCTGTCCTGGTAGTGACAAACAGCCTAACTTGGTGTCTCACTGTTGTGAGTACTGCCTTCTCATAGGATTGCATTAGAAATGCCCTGCCTTATGTGTAAGGAGTATTGTCGGATTTATGAGGGCTAGCGTAGGCATGTTTGGTATGGTTGTGATGGTTATAATAAATGCTGCTTACTGGTGTGGATGTATTTTTTATCATTATTACAGAAATGCTACTTCTATAAGCTGTGCTTATGACTCTGGTGTTTTGCAGCTTCACTCCAATCCACGTCTGGGCAGAGTGACAGTTGGGGCTTTATGCATACTTTTCAGACAGCCTGTACACAGGGAGGGTGGAGGTGGCACAGAAGTGCATCTGCATACTGAATAGTCTTCCTGGACTGAGGGAAAGGAGAGGTGGGGCACACCTACATTTGTAAAGGCTGTGACCTGGCCTCATGCAATAGGGTAGTTTACCCCTCACTGATGTTTGGAACCTGTTCTGGAGGAGAGAGGGGGCACTCCCAGAACCAGTTGTAACTGGTTGGAACTTCCTCTCCCCACCATTGTAAAACACTGTAAAGACTTAGTATACGTACAGGGGGATTTCCTCCACAATGTGGAGACTCTTGGAATCATCTTGGTACTGGACACAAAGGGCTGGAAGGACTCACCAGGAACCGCCATGGACGGCTGCTGCTGCACTGACCTATGACCTGCTTGGTCACTGTAAGGAACTTGCCACCTGCTTGCATCCTGTGTGCTGGCCTGTTGCTGGGCCCCTCCACCTGTGGGCCTTTTCCTCAGACTTTTGTCCCCCAGGGGCAGGGTGCTGTGGCCCCTGATCCCTGCAACGATCTAAAGCACAATGAGTGCTTCATTCCACCTCCTAGCTCCTGGAAAGCGCTTTGCTGTAATTTGTGAGAGCACAGGGAGGAGCACTCTGCTGTACTTCGCATCAAGCACCTGGAGAGTGCTTCCATGGAGGAGTCTGGCACTGGGAAGCACTGTAGCCACACTTCATTGCGCGCCTGGAAAAGTGCGTTGTCCCCGCCGAGATCACCGCTGCAACCCGGGCATTGCGCTTGGTAAAGCGTGTGTTTTTGTGAAATCACCGCCGCAACCCAGGCTGCTGTGATTGAGCGTCGGAGTCACGCTGTTCCATGTGCCCCCGGGGCAGGAACCAGGAGCAAGCGTGCTCCTAGCGGTGCCCCCGGTGCAAGGATCGCTCCGAGGAGCACCCCCAGGGCACCAGAAGGCCCTTATTCGGGCCTGGATGACGCAGGAGGCAGGCAGGCAGGAGAGGATGAAGCCTCTCCTTGCCCTGCCGAGCACAGAAGGGCTCTATGTCAAACGGCAGGCGGGCGGCTGCCTCGCCGGAGGCTTCCCCGCACCACAGGTCTCTTGTTTGGCCCATTGTGGGCCAGTGCCATCTTCGTGCTCCCCCCTCAGTGGAAGGGCCAGGGTCTTCAGCAATCTCTGGCCCCTGGAGGGGCCCATTACCAATCGGAAGGGGTGTGTGATGCCCCCCTCCTCCTCAGTTACACTGTGGACTTGGGGCCCCCCTTGTGAGGGCCAGTGGATGCCTGGGAGGCCCCCAGTGATTGCGGTCCCCAGAAGGGGCCCATCCTGAAAGCAGAGGGGGTGCGTGCCCCCCCTTCACCAGAGTATTGGCTGGCCTTGCCCCCCCCCTCATGAGGGCCGGTGGAAGCCCGGGGGGGCCCCCAGAAATCACAGGCCCCAGGAGGGGCCCATCAGGAATACAGAGGGGGTGCGTGCCGCCCCCTTCTGCCCCAGGGTGTAAAGGGGAGCCCACACGTTGTGCAGAGGAGCTCCAGGGGCCCCATCTCCTTTCCTTGGCACTGGAGATGCCTCATCAGACAAGCAGGTACTCCTAAGGATTAATATATATGGCCTACGTTCTTCTTAGAGACTTAAGTGACATGTTTTGCCTACCTGTTTTTTGATGTTTTCATATGTATACGCAAATGTTCCTCTTATGGGCATACCATGCTAATATGTTTTCATAACTTGCCATACGTTTTCTAATGTTCCTTATATGGGCATTTATGATATTCTTATAACAAGTGCTTCCTGACTACTGCTTATGTTGCAGAATACTGAGTAACTTGCGTGTTATATGTGACTACTGCTAGTTTGCAGAGTGACTAATGTGTAGCGTTCTCACAACTGCTAAGGTAGCAGGATACTACTGATATGTGATGTTTGGTCTAATAATTGCATTGTGTACAGTACAGTATATTTCATATAACTTGGTGTTGTGTTTCCTTTGTGGTGGGAATAGTTTGTCACAGATGTTGCATGTGTTGTGCAAATGCTTTACACGTTGCCTCCGGGTTAGGCCTGACTGCTCATACCAAGCTACCAAAGGGGTGAGCAGGGGTTTTCTTGGACGTGTAACTCCTTTGCTCTGACTACAGTGGGTGGGTTCTGCCTGGCTGAGGTGCATACCCTAGCCAACCAGAAACCCCATTTCTAACACTCAGTCATCTTTTTTAGCTGTCCTCAGCCAGATCCTGGATGTTATGCTCAAACACATCACATTGAAAATGTGATTTGCTATTGTTAGAAATTGTACCTTCTGCAGGACTCCCTTTGTCTTTTTGGCTTCTGACCTCCTTTTTGTTTGATCCTGTGTTCAATCAATCATTTATAAAACTCAGCACTATCACCCTAATGGGTATCTGGGCACTGAGAATGCTGCATCTGCATCGAAAAAGCCAGTTCCTAAGTTGCTTTTTGAAGCCTGCCAGAGAGGGTGCTGTTCAGAGGTGGAGGGGAAAGTCATTCCTGGCACTGGCGGTGATGAAGGGGAAAGCGCGGCCCACGCTGCAGATGTGATGGATGCGGGGGCTTGTGTGAGGGCAAGTGAAGAGGAGCCCAGGTGTCTCGAGGGAAGATGGAAGTTCAGCCAGTGGTTGATATAGGATGGTCTCAGTTTGTGGAGGGCTTTGTAGGCATGTGTGACTGTCTTGAACTGATATATTTTCTGGACAGGGAGCCAGTGGAGTTTCTTGAGGTGGGGAGTGCAATGTGGGTGCAATTGGGAAGGTCCAGGATGATTTCTGGCTCTCACATTCTGTATTGTGTGGAGTCTTCAGAGGAGCTGGGAGGGGAAACCGGTTGCCATAGTCGAGCCAGCTGGTTAAGAGGGCTTGTAAGGCGATCTTTCTTGTGTTTACTGGGGTCCATCTGAAGATCTTGCGGAGCATGGGGAGGGTGTGGCAACAGGGGGAGGCAACTACATTGACTTATTGTTTAATGGTCAGTTGGCTGTCCAAGATTATGCAGAGGATACGAGAGTGGTTTGGGAGTGGGTCCAAGTTCTTCCACCAAGATCAGTACCCTGATTTTGTTGGAGTTCAATTTGAGGCAGCTGTCTCTAACAGAGTTGGCTACGTTGGTCATGGTGATGCAGAAGTTGGGTTTGGCGTTAGAGGGGTCTTTGGTGAGCAAGCAGATGATGCTGAGTCCATGGGCTCTGACGATATCCGTGAGGGGGGTCATGTAGGTCTTGATTGGCGTGGGGCTGAACAATGATCCTTGGGGCACGCCACATATGATGTTCTTCCGAGTGGAGGAGAACGGAGGTAGGTGGATGCTCTAGGTGCATCCTTAGAGGAACGAGGTGATCCATTTGAGGGCGTGTTGTTGAATGCCGATGCTGTGGAGTCTATTGATGAGGATGTGAATGGCGATGGTGTCGAATGCTGCAGACAGGTCGAGGAGAATTAGAGGCACTGTTTGTCCTTGGCTGAGGAGGGTTCTGATGTTGTCTGTTGTGGCAATGAGTGCAGTCTCGGTGCTATGGTTGGCCCAAAAACCTGATTGTTATGCGATGAGTAGGTGGTTCTGTTCTAGGTGGTCCGTTAGCTGCAGGTTGAGGACCTTCTCAAGTACTTTGGCTGAATATGCAAGCTGGTAGATTGGCCGGTAGTCACTGGTGTGGCCTGAGAGCTTCTTTAGGAGGGGTCCGATATCTGCTTGCTTCCATCCATCTCGGAAGGATGCTGTGGAGATGGACATGTTGAGGAGGTTGGTTGGTTTAGTGCTGATTATTTTGGATCTGAGGTTGCAGAGATGGTGGTGGCAGGAGTAGATGGGTGCCCCAGAGTGGGTGGGGGGCATGATGGTGGCGGTGCTCTGAACATCAAGTGAGAACGAAGTGGGATGAGGGTTAAAATTGTTGTAGATATTGGCAATCTTACTGTGGAAGTAGTTGGATAGTGATTCGCAGAGTTGTTGGGAGGGGTGTCCTGTGTTTTCTGTGACAGTTGGGTTGGAGAACTCCTTGATGATTTTGAATAGTTCCTTGGTGTGGTTGGTTGTGGCAACATTGCAGTCGGTGATGGCTGTTCTTCATTTTGGCTGAATTTCATTTTTGCTGGCTTTAGGTCTCTGGGCACTTTAGCACTGCTACCAGTGGTAAAGTTCAAGTGCTCCCAACCTAATTAGTATTGGTGATTGGTTTATCCATGAGTGTCATATTTGATGTACTAGTAAGTCCCTAGTACAGTGCAAAGTGTGTTCCCAGGGCCTATAAATCAAATGCTACCAGTGGGTCTGCAGCACTGACTGTGCCACCAACATGAGTAACCCTGTAAACATGTCTGAAACCAGCCACTGCAGTGCACCCACTTTCCAGGCCCAAACCTTCCCTTTTACTACATGTAAGTCACCACTAAGGTAGGAGCAAGGCAGCCCCATGGGCAGGGTGCAGTGTATATAAAATTAGGAAATGTACTGGTGTGTTTGACATGTCTTGATAGTGGAAAACTGCTAAATTAATTTTTCACTCTTGGAAGGCCTATCTCTCCCATTGGGTAACATGGGGATTGCCTCAAAATATCTTTTAAGTGCGATTTCCGTTGGGAGCAGATAGAGATGTGGCGTTTGGGGTCTCTGAACTCACAATTTAAAAATACATCTTTTGGTGAAGTTGATTTTTAAATTGTAAGTTTGAAAATGCCACTTTTTAGAAAGTGGGCATTTTCTTGCTTTATCATTCTGTGCCTCTGCCTGGCTGCGGAATTTACATCTGGGTCAGGCTGATGGCTGGGCTGTTTGTGAATTCACTCACAGTTACACAAAGGGAGCTGAGGTATGCCCTGCATATCTTGAGGGGTCTTCTTGGGCTAGACTGGTGGGAGGAGCTGACACTTGCACCTGAATAGGACTGTGCCTGTTCTTACACAAAGCAGTCTCCAACCCCCTGGAGTGTGTCTGGGGCCAGGGTGGGAAAGGCAGGGTATTGTGCACTACAAAGAATTTTCTTTCAAGTTTGCCAACTTCAAAGGCAGAATTTAGTATAAGTATTGGACTCCTGAGACCACAAGTTTAGAACACTTCTGGACTGAGGACATTCTGCCATGAAGAAGAGCTCAATGTCATAGTAGTGACTGCTACTGTGCCTGTTACTTTGTTGTGCTGGCCTGCTGCTTGATGCTTCTGTCCTAGGAGTGAAAGGACTGGAAATTGCTTTCTACATCTTGATTTCCAATGTTCTCCAAGGGCTTGAATAGAGCTTGCCTCCTGTTAGAAGTCTCAGGGACATTACAGACTTCATCAGCCAATGCCTGGACTCTTCTGCTGAGAGTCTTGGCTTGCCAAGTGGTGCCAAATCCAGTCCCTGGGACCTTGGAAGTGGAAACTGGTGTCCTGAGTAAGAAATGCCACGCATGGATGCACCACGGCTGAAAATCTACCCAGCGCCTAGTTTGCAGCAGAAGAATCAATGCAATGCCTGCCTTGTGGCTGAAGAATCGAGACAGCACCTGTCTTGCAGTGAAAAAATGTATGCAGTACCTGTAAGACCGATGCAGCACCCTTTCTACTGCGGTTCCATCATCACAGCGTCTGGATTTTCCCACACATCATCCCTGGGAGTCACTTTCTCATCGACCCCACACCGCAGCAAGAAACTGAGACTGCATGACCAGACACTGACGCATCACCTCTTCTGCAAGAAGAGAACTGATGCATTACCTCCCCTGCCAGTAAGGAACCAACGCATCACCTCTCCTGCCAGAAAGGAACCAACGCATTGCCTCTCCTGCGAGGAAAGAATCAACACATTACCTTTCCTGCCAATAAGCAACCAATGCATCACTTTCCGTGTGCAGTGATGAACCAACCCATCACCTTGATTCCTCTGGATTAGGACTCATTTCAACTCTTAAAAAGAGATATCTTAACTAGTGTATGTTGGATTTTTGTGGTTTCGGTCTTGTTTTATTAAGATAAATATTAACTAGTTTTCTAAACTGGTTTGGAGTCCTTTTGTAGTGTTTTCACTGTGTTATTGTGTGTACAAATACCTTAACCATTGCCTCTGAGATAAGCCTGACTGCTTGAGCCAAGCTATCAAGGGGGGAGCATGGGTTATCTTAGCTGTGTGGCTCCTTTACCCTGACTAGGGTGAGGGTCCCTATTTCGACAGGGTGCAGACAACTGTCAACTAAAGACTGCTTTTCTAGCAAGTATCGATACTTCAACACTGTAAATAATATCCTATGGAACTTGTAACATGGCGGTCGGGCTGGTAATTCCCTCCACCAAGGTCGTAATCAGGCCCAAAGTCTGAGTTTGGGGGAGGTATACCTTGTGTGGAAGGTGGCATAGATTGGTACCTCTGTCGCACTGGTGCCATCCCATCAACGAGAATAGGTGTACCATAACTGGAAGCATGCCCAATCCACTTATGTAGAAGTAGTTTACATTGCAGTCCTCTACATCACCATTGTTGTCTGTGAAAGACTATTTGGTTCTACCCATGGCTCACTGGTGCTATGCAACAGGCACATTCAACAACAACTGGCAAACCTTGATCAAAGGAGGGGCTGGCTTTTGGTAACTGTCATCAATTACATTTCAGATTTATTAACTCTTATGATGTTTGCTGTATTGCATCAGTTGTACAAAGTTACCTTTTATGTTTAAATGTTTCAGACGACTAAGGGTATCCTCGTCATACCTGGCAAGACTCCAAAAAATACAGGGGAAGTTGCTTTCAATGCTGCCGATGTGCAAATGAAGGGCTTGCTGGAGAAGACATTTGAAAGCCTGAAAACCCAGTTCAGGTGCCTGGACAACACTTGAGAAGCTCTCCTCTACTCTCATGGCAATGTCGTCAAGATTGTGGATCTCTATTTTATGTTTTACAACATCACCCTACTGAGGACCATATCATCCATTCCAGCTGATATTGGTCGTGGCAACCCCAGACTAATGTTGGGGATGAAGAAAGTGCTAACCTCAGGTAAGAACACATTAAAAGCATATTTGCCTCATAGCAATTGTCTGTAAGGTATCTTTCATTTGGTTGTCAGTGATTTGGACAAATCATCTTTGTCAATGAAAACCACTAAAACAATAGTTTAATTTGCTGATATTGTTTCTGGTTTGTTAAAGTGTACTCTCAAGATGGAATATGTGAGTTAATAGTAACAATTATATTGTTGACAAAACGAACAGCATTATGACCATACGTGATGGCAAGTTTCATAGTTCACCTGTTGAGAACACTGCCTACAGTCAGAACCTTTATGGGAATTGTTTGATTAATTCCCATGATTTCATATTACTTCTTAGTTCATTTCCTGTGGCACCAGCAAGTCATTGGTGGCTACTTTGGGCCATTGATCTCTTTAGAGAGATAAGCAGTGCAAGTTGGTTGCCTATTAGTGGAAGGGGACGGTTCTGCATCTTCTTCACTCCTTCCTTTCTTCCTGACTTGCTCCTCTTCCTCTGTTACCTGGTTTCCACTTCACCCATTCCTTGTTCACTTCATAGCTCATGTGTTCACCCCTCCTTTATTTGTTCTCTTCCTTTATTCCTTATTTGATTCCACTCTTTATTGTCTAAGTTGGCACTCCAATTTTTCTACTGTATCCCTTGTTCTCTTAATTACTGCGTTTCTCTTCCACCTCTCATTTTATCCTCCTTTCATCCTTTGCTGTGCTTTCGTATGCAGCCTTGTGTTGCAAATTCCATAATCTCGCTCTTATCTTCCTTCATTGTCCTGCCACATGTTTTACCTTCCACCCCTCACTTTGTTGTTATATACCTCACTTATTGCTTCTCATTGGATTCCTGTTTTTTTGCACATCCTTCTTCCACCATGTTGGAAATTGGGTTGTTGGTTGACTGCAGTGTGAGTCCTGGTTCAGCAGCAAGCACAATTCCTGCCAGACTAAGTCACAGGTAAACCACAAATTAATCTTTGCTTGGTTTTCTGGCAGCTTGGCACAGAGCAGTCAGGCTTAACTTAGAGGCAACATGTAAAGTATTTGTGCAAGAAGTTAGACAGTATGAAAGTAGAATAACCACACAAAAAACATCCCACACCAAGTTAGAAAAATTAGAGCTCAATTTAAGAAATAAAACAAGACAAAAGTGACACAAATGCATTCAGTAGAACCAAACTATTAATTTTTATAGAATGAAGTGAACGGTAGTAGTCACTAAAAGCATAAAGCTCCAACCGGGGACATCTGGTTGTGCGGGACTGAGTCAAAGTCAAACATTTTGGCTGACCACAAGGAGCACCAGTCATATACAGTCCCAGATTAGTCCCACTGAAGGTTTACCTTCTTGAGTCTCAAGCTGAGTCGCGTTTGCTTTGGAGAGGGCCACAGGGAGTAACAAGAGTGTCACTAGTGGCGGTCAGAAGGGCATGAGGAGCAGGCCAGGTGTCACAAACAGGTGGGATGGAGCTTTCTATTAGGAGTCCTCCGCAGGTGATTGATGCATGCTGTGTGAAGAGATGGGTCGGCGGCAGCTCACACTGATTTTCAGTGCAAGCCGCATGGTTCTGGCGTGCCTGTTTGCAGTTGCGCAGAGCCCAAACGTTTGATTTAAAGAGCTGTGAGCCATGCCAAGAGTCCAGTACCTGAGGGGCACCACTTGGGGATCAGGAACTCTCTGCAGCTCAGTTCAGGAGCTGTTTTGGAGCCTTTTATGTCCCATAGGCTCAGATCAGGAGGCCAGCAAACTAGCCCTTGGAATCACTCTGGGGCCCTGGGTTCAAGATGAAGTTGCATGTCCAGTTCTTCTTTCCCAGGCAAGAGGGCAGCAGCCAGCAAGTCAGCACAACTGGGCAGCAGTTCCTTTAGAGCAGCAGTCCAGTGAAGTGGCAGTCCTTGTTGCAGCATAGTAGTCCTTCTTCCAGGCATAGTATCCACTGGTCCAGAAGTGTACTGAAGAGTTGGTGTCTAAGGTCCTCTTCTTGTACCCTTGTGTCCTGGTTCTGGAAGGTGGAATAAGCTTCAAGACAGAGGCTTTGAAGTACATCAACTTCCCTGACTCCACTGCCCTGGCTCCAAGCTGGCTGAAGTGACAATGTAGGAGTGCCAGGACCTTTGAGTGAAGGCGGAGCACAGGCTATTCATTTGAGAGTGGGGCTGTCTGAGCTCCTCCCCCTATCCCTTCCTGTTAGCAGAAGGCCCATCCGGGCATAACTAATCCCTCTATAATGTGACTGTTTGGGAGGAATTCACAAACTCTAACTATTAGTTACACCCAGTCATTTGACCCAAGACAGGCTACAGACACAAAAGGGCTAAGAGCAGGAAAATGCCAACTTTCTAGAAGTGGCATTTTCAAAATGATAATTTAAAATCCAACTTCACCATAAATTAGGATTTTAAATTATAATTCCAAAGACACCAAACATGAACAGACTATCTCTTCCTATTTGGAAACTGCACTCATAAAAGGTTATAAGGCAACTCTAAGGTTATCTTATAGGAGAGATAGGACTCACAGTAGTGAAAAATGAATTTGCGAGTTTTTTATTACCAGGGTATGTAAAACCTCAAAGTATTTGCCCAACCTTTGGATTTCATAGCACCCTCCCCTGTGGGCTACCTAAGGCCTACTTTAGGGGTGACTTATATGTACTTATATGCACTTAAGTAGGTGGCATAATCAGTGCTGCAGGCCCATCAGTAGCATTTAATTTACAGGCCCTGGGTACATGTAGTGTCTCTATACAAGGGACTTCTAATTAAATGTAATATGGCAGTTCGGTATAAGCCAATTTGACCATGTTTTAGGGAGAGAGTAGAAGCATGTTAACACTGGTTAACAGTGGATATCCAACAAAAATAAGGTCAGCAAAAATGAAGGAAGTGAGGCAAAAGGTTTGGCGGAAGTCTATCCTGAGACTGACTTGTTGAACACACATCTTGATTCTGTATTTCCTCTTCCCTCATATTTCTCTTATTACTTTCCCCCCAACTATTCACCCATTCCACATAACGCCTTCTGGGATGGCCCTCAGGGTCTATGGAGACCCTTATCACACATTTTTAGATGTTAAGGGATTTTTGTTTTGTGAGCATTGAAGTGTATGTCAGGAGGACAGAAGAGATAGAGAGTGAGAAAGAGAGAAAGAGGAAGAGAGAGAGAGAATATGAGAGACAGCGGGAGTACAAGGTTTGGCACTGATGCTCCTTTATGGAAATCACTAAAATAGCTATTTTTGTGAATCACCAATCAGCAATTACTTAAGCCCATTTACCAATCAAAGTGAATCACTGTTTTGAAACACATGGAGCATTTTGCACTATTCCCATTTGCAAACTAGGGATGTATAATTTTTAGAATGTGCAAGGCGACCTATGCACTAATAATTTGTATCACAAATTGAGGGAGTCACACAATGACCTATTTAATGAATATTAATTAAGCCAGCCATAATTATTGACCCCCTGTGATAGGCTGCAGATGTAGGGGTCGAGGTATGCCAGACATTTTTCTGATCTTGCTACAGACAACTCTAGCTGCCTGTCTCTGAAAATTCTGTATATATATCAAAACACACAGTGAGCCTGTGCTCATGATAAGATGTGTTTGTCAATCTCAGTTCCCTGCTTTGTATTGGTTACTTTCCTCCTTAGTCTATATTTGCCACTCCCATGAAGCATAGGTTGTTTACCACTAATTAAAATTGCCTTGAGCATAGCCTTCTACTGCTGATGACATGGAATTACTTGTTTCATGTCATTACTTATTTAGCACAATTCCGCTCTGTTGTGGTATGTCTACCCCTTTTTCTTTAGAGAAGTCATACTCTTACACTTGCTCCTTCATGCAACCTAATTATTTCTCTTCATCTCAGGCATCCTCTGTTGTTGAGAATGAAACTCAAGTGTTCTACCAATTTTCAGTAAAATATTCAAGACGTGAAATGATAAAAATGCCACGTGATCTTTCACATGTAGCACTAGTATGACACCGTGAAAAGTACTGCCCGTCACCAATGTGCGTGTATCTTTGGGAATTACAAGCAACATATGTTTGGAGATACAAATTGCAAATTTATCAGTGTATGCTCAGGCTTGAGCCATTTCCATCAGCAGAAAATAGCTCTCTGAACAGGATGGAAAGGCTCCCGTTTCAGCATGTTTCTTTCCTCCTCGACTGATTTTAAAAATGGAAACACTCCTCAGCTTCTCTTTGAACTCCATAGCACAATATGACATCTCTAAAAAGCTTTTAAAAATGGAAACATTTCCAAACCTCTCTTTCACTCGTATATCACAATATGACATCTCTAAAAAGCTAAAGCATTCGAAATGGTACAGGAGTTAGCCACCTGCAGTTTATAAGCCTGCTTCC